>NC_137463.1:198519046-198917593 GCF_964235325.1 Thermobia domestica | reverse complement strand
GTGGTGGCCAAGTTTTTATCATATTTTTAATAGTTTTTCGTGATAAAGATATATTAAATATCACGATATTTTAATGATTTTTTGTAAATACGTCGGGATCCTGGAGTTTGATATTTGTGTGGAGTTCGGTGTCGGTGGCCATTATAGTTTCCGTGGTGGCCAAGTTTTTATCATATTTTTAATAGTTTTTCGTGATAAAGATATATTAAATAACACGATATTTTAACGATTCTTTGCAAATATGTCGGGGTCTTGGAGGTTGATATTTGTGTGGAGCTTCGTGTTGTTGGCCGTTATAGTTTCCGTGGTGGCCATGTTTTTATCATACTTTTAATACTTTTTCGTGATAAAGATATATTAAATATCACGATATTTTAATGATTTTTTGTAAATTTGGCGGGGTCCTGGAATTTGATATTTGTGCGGAGTTTGGTGTCGGTGGCCATTATAGTTTTCGTGGTGGCCAAGTTTTTATCATATTTTTAATAGCTTTTCGTGATAAAGATATATTAAATATCGCGATATTTTAGTGATTTTTTGTATATATGTCGGGGTCTTCAAGGTGGATATTTATGTGGAGTTTGGTGTGGGTGGCCACTATAGTTTCCGTGGTGGCCAAGTTTTTATCATATTTTTAATAGTTTTTCGTGATAAAGATATATTAAATATCACGATATTTTAATGATTTTTTGTAAATACGTCAGGATCCTGGAGTTTGATATTTGTGTGGAGTTTGGTGTCGGTGGCCATTATAGTTTCCGTGGTGGCCAAGTTTTTATCATATTTTTAATAGTTTTTCGTGATAAAGATATATTAAATAACAGGATATTTTAATGATTTTTTGTAAATATGTCGGGGTACTGGAGTTTGATATTTGTGTGAGTTTGGATTCGGTGGCCATTACAGTTTCCGTCGTGGCCAAGTTTTTATCATATTTTTAATAGTTTTTCGTGATAAAGATATATTAAATATCACCATATTTTAATGATTTTTTGTAAATTTCGCGGGGTCCTGGAGCTTGATATTTGTGTGGAGTTTGGTGTAGGTGGCCATTATAGTTTCTGTGGTGGCCAAGTTTTTATCATATTTTTAATAGTTTTTCGTGATAAAGATATATTAATTATTACGATATTTTAATGATTTTTTGTAAATATGTCGGGGTCCTGGAGCTTGATATTTGTGTGGAGTTTAGTGTCGGTGGCCATGATAGTTTTCGTGGTGGCCAAGTTTTTATCTAATTTTTAATAGTTTTTCGTGATAAAGATATATTAAATATCACGATATTTTAATGATTTTTCGTAAGTATGTCGGGGTCCTGGAGTTTGATATTTGTGTGGAGTTTGGTGTCGGTGGCCATTATAGTTTCCGTGGTGGCCAAGTTTTTATAATATTTTTAATAGTTTTTCGTGATAAAGATATATTAAATATCACGATATTTTAATGATTTTTAGTAAATATGTCGGGGTCCTGGAGGTTGTTATTTGTGTGGAGTTTGTTGTCGGTGGCCATTATAGGTTCCGTGGTGGCCAAGTTTTTATCATATTTTTAATAGTTTTTCGTGATAAAGATATATTAAATATCACGATATTTTAATGATTTTTTGTAAATATGTCGGGGTCCTGGAGTTTGATATTTGTGCGTCGTTTGGTGTTGTTGGCCGTTATAGTTTCCGTGGTGGCCAAGTTTTTATCATATTTTTAATAGTTTTTCGTGATAAAGATATATTAAATAACACGATATTTTAATGATTCTTTGCAAATATGTCGGGGTCCTGGAGCTTGATATTTCTGTGGCGTTTGGTGTCGGTGGCCTATATAGTTTCCGTGGTGGCCAAGTTTTTATCATATTTTTAATAGCTTTTCGTGATAAAGATATATTGAATATCGCGATATTTTAGTGATTTTTTGTATATATGTCGGGGTCTTCAAGGTGGATATTTATGTGGAGTTTAGTGTGGGTGGCCACTATAGTTTCCGTGGTGGCCAAGTTTTTATCATATTTTTAATAGTTTTTCGTGATAAAGATATATTAAATATCACGATATTTTAATGATTTTTTGTAAATACGTCGGGATCCTGGAGTTTGATATTTGTGTGGAGTTTGGTGTCGGTGGCCATTATAGTTTCCGTGGTGGCCAAGTTTTTATCATATTTTTAATAGTTTTTCGTGATAAAGATATATTAAATAACACGATATTTTAACGATTCTTTGCCAATATGTCGGGGTCTTGGAGGTTGATATTTGTGTGGAGCTTGGTGTTGTTGGCCGTTATAGTTTCCGTGGTAGCCATGTTTTTATCATATTTTTAATAGTTTTTCGTGATAAAGATATATTAAATATCACGATATTTTAATGATTTTTTGTAAATTTGGCGGGGTCCTGGAGCTTGATATTTGTGTGGAGTTTGGTGTAGGTGGTCATTATAGTTTCCGTGGTGGCCAAATTTTTATCATATTTTCAATAGTTTTTCGTGATAAAGATATATTAAATATCACGATATTTTAATGATTTTTTGTAAATATGTCGGGGTCCTAGAGGTTGAAATTTGTGTTGAGTTTGGTGTCGGTGGCCATTATAGTTTCCGTGGTGGCCAAGTTTTTATTATATTTTTAACAGTTTTTCGTGATAAAGATATATTAAATATCGCGATATTTTGATGATTTTTTGCATATATGTCGGGGTCCTGGAGTTTGATATTTATGTGGAGTTTGGTGCCGGTGGCCATTATAGTTTCCGTGGTGGCCAAGTTTTTATCATATTTTTAATAGTTTTTCGTGATAAAGATATATTAAATATCACGATATTTTAATGATTTTTTGTAAATATGTCGGGGTACTGGAGTTTGATATTTGTGTTGAGTTTGGTGTCGGTGGCCATTACAGTTTCCGTCGTGGCCAAGTTTTTATCATATTTTTAATAGTTTTTCGTGATAAAGATATATTAAATATCACGATATTTTAATGATTTTTTGTAAATATGTCGGGGTTCTGGAGCTTGATATTTGTGTGGAGTTTGGTGTCGGTGGCCATTATAGTTTCCGTGGTGGCCAAGTTTATATCATATTTTTAATAGTTTTTCGTGATAAAGATATATTAAATATCACGATATTTTAATGATTTTTTGTAAATATGTCGGGGTCCTGGACCTTGATATTTGTGTTGAGTTTGGTGTCGGTGGCCATTATAGTTTCTGTGGTGGCCAAGTTTTTATCATATTTTTAATAGTTTTTCGTGATAAAGATATATTAAATATCACGATATTTTAATGATTTTTTGTAAATACGTCGGGGTCCTAAAGGTTAATATTTGTGTGGAGTTTGGTGTCGGTGGCCTTTATAGTTTCCGTGGTGGCCATGTTTTTACCATATTTTTAATAGTTTTTCGTGATAAAGATATATTAAATATCACGATATTTTATTGATTTTTTGCAAATATATCGGGGTCCTGGATCTTGAGATTTGTGTGGAGTTTTGTGTCGGTGGCCATTATAGTTTCCGTGGTGGCCAAGTTTTTATCAAATTTTTAATAGTTTTTCGTGATAAAGATATATTAATTATCAGGATATTTTAATGATTTTTCGTAAATATTTCGGGGTCCTGGAGCTTGATATTTGTGTGGAGTTTGGTGTCGGTGGCCATTATAGTTTTCGTGGTGGCCAAGTTTTTATCATATTTTTAATAGTTTTTCGTGATAAAGATATATTAAATATCACGATATTTTAATGATTTTTCGTAAGTATGTCGGGGTCCTGGAGTTTGATATTTGTGTGGAGTTTGGTGTCGGTGGCCATTATAGTTTCCGTGGTGGCCAAGTTTTTATAATATTTTTAATAGTTTTTCGTGATAAAGATATATTAAATATCACGATATTTTAATGATTTTTAGTAAATATGTCGGGGTCCTGGAGGTTGATATTTGTGTGGAGTTTGTTGTCGGTGGCCATTATAGGTTCCGTGGTGGCCAAGTTTTTATCATATTTTTAATAGTTTTTCGTGATAAAGATATATTAAATATCACGATATTTTAATGATTTTTCGTAAATATGTCGGGGTCCTGGAGTTTGATATTTGTGTGGAGTTTGGTGTCGGTGGCCATTATAGGTTCCGTGGTGGCCAAGTTTTTATCATACGTTTAATAGTTTTTCGTGATAAAGATATATTAAATATCACGATATTTTAATGATTTTTTGTAAATTTGTCGGGGTTCTGGAGTTTGATATTTGTGTGGAGTTTGGTGTCGGTGGCCATTATAGGTTCTGTGGTGGCCAAGTTTTTATCATATTTTTAATAGTTTTTCGTGATAAAGATATATTAAATAACACGATATTTTAATGATTTTTTGTAAATATGTCGGGTCCTAAAGGTTAATATTTGTGTGGAGTTTGGTGTCGGTGGCCATTATAGTTTCCGTGGTGGCCATGTTTTTACCATATTTTTAATAGTTTTTCGTGATAAAGATATATTAAATATCACGATATTTTATTGATTTTTTGCAAATATATCGGGGTTTTGGAGCTTGAGATTTGTGTGGAGTTTTGTGTCGGTGGCCATTATAGGTTCCGTGGTGGCCAAGTTTTTATCATACGTTTAATAGTTTTTCGTGATAAAGATATATTAAATATCACGATATTTTATTGATTTTTTGCAAATGTTTCGGGGTCCTGGAGCTTGACATTTGTGTGGAGTTTGGTGTCGGTGGCCGGTATAGTTTCCGTGATGGCCAAGTTTTTATCAAATTTTTAATAGTTTTTCGTGATAAAGATATATTAAATATCACGATATTTTAATGATTTTTTGTAAATATGTCGGGGTCCTGGAGGTTGATGTTTGTGTGGAGTTTGGTGTCGGTGGCCATTACAGTTTCCGTGGTGGCCAAGTTTTTATCATATTTTTAATAGTTTTCGTGATAAAGATATATTAAATATCACGATATTTTAATGATTCTTTGTAAATATGTCGGGGTCCTAAAGGTTAATATTTGTGTGGAGTTTGGTGTCGGTGGCCATTATAGTTTCCGTGGTGGCCAAGTTTTTATCATATTTTTAATAGTTTTTCGTGATAAAGATATATTAAATATCATGATATTTTAATGATGTTTTGTAAATATGTCGGGGTCCTGGAGTTTGATATTTGTGCGTCGTTTGGTGTTGTTGGCCGTTATAGTTTCCGTGGTGGCCAAGTTTTTATCATATTTTTAATAGTTTTTCGTGATAAAGATATATTAAATATCACGATATTTTAATGATTTTTTGTAAATATGTCGAAGTCCTAAAGGTTAATATTTGTGTGGAGTTTGGTGTCGTTGGCCATTATAGTTTCCGTGGTGGCCAATTTTTTATCATATTTTTAATAGTTTTTCGTGATAAAGATATATTAATTATCACGATATTTTAATGATTTTTTGTAAATATGTCGGCGTCCTGGAGGTTAATATTTGTGTGGAGTTTGGTGTCGGTGGTCATTATAGTTTCCGTGGTGGCCAAGTTTTTATCATATTTTCAATAGTTTTTCGTGATAAAGATATATTAAATATCACGATATTTTAATGATTTTTTGTAAATATGTCGGGGTGCTGGACGTTGATATTTGTGTGGAGTTTGGTGTCGGTGGCCATTATAGTTTTCGTGGTGGCCAAGTTTTTATCTAATTTTTAATAGTTTTTCGTGATAAAGATATATTAAATATCACGATATTTTAGTGATTTTTCGTAAGTATGTCGGGGTCCTGGAGTTTGATATTTGTGTGGAGTTTGGTGTCGGTGGCCATTATAGTTTCCGTGGTGGCCAAGTTTTTATAATTTTTTTTAATAGTTTTTCGTGATAAAGATATATTAAATATCACGACATTTTAATGATTTTTAGTAAATATGCCGGGGTCCTGGAGGTTGTTATTTGTGTGGAGTTTGTTGTCGGTGGCCATTATAGGTTCCGTGGTGGCCAAGTTTTTATCATATTTTTAATAGTTTTTCGTGATAAAGATATATTAAATATCACGATATTTTAATGATTTTTTGTAAATATGTCGGGGTTTTGGAGTTTGATATTTGTGTGGAGTTTGGTGTCGGTGGCCATTATAGGTTCCGTGGTGGCCAAGTTTTTATCATACGTTTAATAGTTATTCGTGATAAAGATATATTAAATATAACGATATTTTAATGATTCTTTGTAAATATGTCGGGGTCCTAAAGGTTAATATTTGTGTGGAGTTTGATGTCGGTGGCCATTATAGTTTCCGTGGTGGCCAAGTTTTTTTCATATTTTTAATAGTTTTTCGTGATAAAGATATATTAAATATCACGATATTTTAATGATTTTTTGTAAATATGTCGGGGTCCTGCAGTTTGATATTTGTGCGTCGTTTGGTGTTGTTGGCCGTTATAGTTTCCGTGGTGGCCAAGTTTTTATCATATTTTTAATAGTTTTTCGTGATAAAGATATATTAAATAACACGATATTTTAATGATTCTTTGCAAATATGTCGGGGTCCTGGAGCTTGATATTTGTGTGGCGTTTGGTGTCGGTGGCCTATATAGTTTCCGTGGTGGCCAAGTTTTTATCATATTTTTAATAGCTTTTCGTGATAAAGATATATGAAATATCGCGATATTTTAGTGATTTTTTGTATATATGTCGGGGTCTTCAAGGTGGATATTTATGTGGAGTTTGGTGTGGGTGGCCACTATAGTTTCCGTGGTGGCCAAGTTTTTATCATATTTTTAATAGTTTTTCGTGATAAAGATATATTAAATATCACGATATTTAAATGATTTTTTGTAAATACGTCGGGATCCTGGAGTTTGATATTTGTGTGGAGTTTGGTGTCGGTGGCAATTATAGTTTCCGTGGTGGCCAAGTTTTTATCATATTTTTAATAGTTTTTCGTGATAAAGATATATTAAATAACACGATATTTTAACGATTCTTTGCCAATATGTCGGGGTCTTGGAGGTTGATATTTGTGTGGAGCTTGGTGTTGTTGGCCGTTATAGTTTCCGTGGTGGCCATGTTTTTATCATATTTTTAATAGTTTTTCGTGATAAAGATATATTAAATATCACGATATTTTAATGATTTTTTGTAAATTTGGCGGGGTCCTGGAGCTTGATATTTGTGTGGAGTTTGGTGTAGGTGGTCATTATAGTTTCTGTGGTGGCCAAGTTTTTATCATATTTTTAATAGTTTTTCGTGATAAAGATATATTAAATATCACGATATTTTAATGATTTTTTGTAAATATGTCGAAGTCCTAAAGGTTAATATTTGTGTGGAGTTTGGTGTCGGTGGCCATTATAGTTTCCGTGGTGGCCAAGTTTTTATCATATTTTTAATAGTTTTTCGTGATAATGATATATTAAATATCACGATATTTTAATGATTTTTTGTCAATATATCGGGGTTCTGGAGTTTGATATTTGTGCGTCGTTTGGTGTCGGTGGCCATTATAGTTTCCGTGGTGGCCAAATTTTTATCATATTTTCAATAGTTTTTCGTGATAAAGATATATTAAATATCACGATATTTTAATGATTTTTTGTAAATATATCGGGGTCCTAGAGGTTGAAATTTGTGTTGAGTTTGGTGTCGGTGGCCATTATAGTTTCCGTGGTGGCCAAGTTTTTATTATATTTTTAACAGTTTTTCGTGATAAAGATATATTAAATATCGCGATATTTTGATGATTTTTTGCATATATGTCGGGGTCCTGGAGTTTGATATTTATGTGGAGTTTGGTGCCGGTGGCCATTATAGTTTCCGTGGTGGCCAAGTTTTTATCATATTTTTAATAGTTTTTCGTGATAAAGATATATTAAATATCACGATATTTTAATGATTTTTTGTAAATATGTCGGGGTTCTGGAGCTTGATATTTGTGTGGAGTTTGGTGTCGGTGGCCATTATAGTTTCCGTGGTGGCCAAGTTTATATCATATTTTTAATAGTTTTTCGTGATAAAGATATATTAAATATCACGATATTTTAATGATTTTTTGTAAATATGTCGGGGTCCTGGACCTTGATATTTGTGTTGAGTTTGGTGTCGGTGGCCATTATAGTTTCTGTGGTGGCCAAGTTTTTATCATATTTTTAATAGTTTTTCGTGATAAAGATATATTAAATATCACGATATTTTAATGATTTTTTGTAAATATGTCGGCGTCTGAAAGGTTAATATTTGTGTGGAGTTTGGTGTCGGTGGCCATTATAGTTTCCGTGGTGGCCATGTTTTTACCATATTTTTAATAGGTTTTCGTGATAAAGATATATTAAATATCACGATATTTTATTGATTTTTTGCAAATATATCGGGGTCCTGGAGCTTGAGATTTGTGTGGAGTTTTGTGTCGGTGGCCATTATAGTTTCCGTGGTGGCCAAGTTTTTATAATATTTTTAATAGTTTTTCGTGATAAATATATATTTAATATCACGATATTTTAATGATTTTTAGTAAATATGTCGGGGTCCTGGAGGTTGTTATTTGTGTGGAGTTTGTTGTCGGTGGCCATTATAGTTTCCGTGGTGGCCAAGTTTTTATAATATTTTTAATAGTTTTTCGTGATAAAGATATATTAAATATCACGATATTTTAATGATTTTTAGTAAATATGTCGGGGTCCTGGAGGTTGTTATTTGTGTGGAGTTTGTTGTCGGTGGCCATTATAGGTTCCGTGGTGGCCAAGTTTTTATCATATTTTTAATAGTTTTTCGTGATAAAGATATATTAAATATCACGATATTTTAATGATTTTTCGTAAATATGTCGGGGTCCTGGAGTTTGATATTTGTGTGGAGTTTGGTGTCGGTGGCCATTATAGGTTCCGTGGTGGCCAAGTTTTTATCATACGTTTGATAGTTTTTCGTGATAAAGATATATTAAATATCACGATATTTTAATGATTTTTTGTAAATATGTCGGGGTTCTGGAGTTTGATATTTGTGTTGAGTTTGGTGTCGGTGGCCATTATAGGTTCTGTGGTGGCCAAGTTTTTATCATATTTTTAATAGTTTTTCGTGATAAAGATATATTAAATAACACGATATTTTAATGATTTTTTGTAAATATGTCGGGGTCCTGGACCTTGATATTTGTGTTGAGTTTGGTGTCGGTGGCCATTATAGTTTCTGTGGTGGCCAAGTTTTTATCATATTTTTAATAGTTTTTCGTGATAAAGATATATTAAATATCACGATATTTTAATGATTTTTTGTAAATATGTCGGCGTCCGAAAGGTTAATATTTGTGTGGAGTTTGGTGTCGGTGGCCATTATAGTTTCCGTGGTGGCCATGTTTTTACCATATTTTTAATAGGTTTTCGTGATAAAGATATATTAAATATCACGATATTTTATTGATTTTTTGCAAATATATCGGGGTCCTGGAGCTTGAGATTTGTGTGGAGTTTTGTGTCGGTGGCCATTATAGTTTCCGTCGTGGCCAAGTTTTTATAATATTTTTAATAGTTTTTCGTGATAAATATATATTTAATATCACGATATTTTAATGATTTTTAGTAAATATGTCGGGGTCCTGGAGGTTGTTATTTGTGTGGAGTTTGTTGTCGGTGGCCATTATAGTTTCCGTGGTGGCCAAGTTTTTATAATATTTTTAATAGTTTTTCGTGATAAAGATATATTAAATATCACGATATTTTAATGATTTTTAGTAAATATGTCGGGGTCCTGGAGGTTGTTATTTGTGTGGAGTTTGTTGTCGGTGGCCATTATAGGTTCCGTGGTGGCCAAGTTTTTATCATATTTTTAATAGTTTTTCGTGATAAAGATATATTAAATATCACGATATTTTAATGATTTTTCGTAAATATGTCGGGGTCCTGGAGTTTGATATTTGTGTGGAGTTTGGTGTCGGTGGCCATTATAGGTTCCGTGGTGGCCAAGTTTTTATCATACGTTTGATAGTTTTTCGTGATAAAGATATATTAAATATCACGATATTTTAATGATTTTTTGTAAATATGTCGGGGTTCTGGTGTTTGATATTTGTGTTGAGTTTGGTGTCGGTGGCCATTATAGGTTCTGTGGTGGCCAAGTTTTTATCATATTTTTAATAGTTTTTCGTGATAAAGATATATTAAATAACACGATATTTTAATGATTTTTTGTAAATATGTCAGGGTCCTAAAGGTTAATATTTGTGTGGAGTTTGGTGTCGGTGGCCATTATAGTTTCCGTGGTGGCCATGTTTTTACCATATTTTTAATAGTTTTTCGTGATAAAGATATATTAAATATCACGATATTTTATTGATTTTTTGCAAATATATCGGGGTTTTGGAGCTTGAGATTTGTGTGGAGTTTTGTGTCGGTGGCCATTATAGGTTCCGTGGTGGCCAAGTTTTTATCATACGTTTAATAGTTTTTCGTGATAAAGATATATTAAATATCACGATATTTTATTGATTTTTTGCAAATGTTTCGGGGTCCTGGAGCTTGACATTTGTGTGGAGTTTGGTGTCGGTGGCCGGTATAGTTTCCGTGATGGCCAAGTTTTTATCAAATTTTTAATAGTTTTTCGTGATAAAGATATATTAAATATCACGATATTTTAATGATTTTTTGTAAATATGTCGGGGTCCTGGAGGTTGATGTTTGTGTGGAGTTTGGTGTCGGTGGCCATTACAGTTTCCGTGGTGGCCAAGTTTTTATCATATTTTTAATAGTTTTCGTGATAAAGATATATTAAATATCACGATATTTTAATGATTCTTTGTAAATATGTCGGGGTCCTAAAGGTTAATATTTGTGTGGAGTTTGGTGTCGGTGGCCATTATAGTTTCCGTGGTGGCCAAGTTTTTATCATATTTTTAATAGTTTTTCGTGATAAAGATATATTAAATATCATGATATTTTAATGATGTTTTGTAAATATGTCGGGGTCCTGGAGGTTGATATTTGTGCGTCGTTTGGTGTTGTTGGCCGTTATAGTTTCCGTGGTGGCCAAGTTTTTATCATATTTTTAATAGTTTTTCGTGATAAAGATATATTAAATATCACGATATTTTAATGATTTTTTGTAAATATGTCGAAGTCCTAAAGGTTAATATTTGTGTGGAGTTTGGTGTCGGTGGCCATTATAGTTTCCGTGGTGGCCAATTTTTTATCATATTTTTAATAGTTTTTCGTGATAAAGATATATTAATTATCACGATATTTTAATGATTTTTTGTAAATATGTCGGGGTCCTGGAGTTTGATATTTGTGTGGAGTTTGGTGTCGGTGGTCATTATAGTTTCCGTGGTGGCCAAGTTTTTATCATATTTTCAATAGTTTTTCGTGATAAAGATATATTAAATATCACGATATTTTAATGATTTTTTGTAAATATGTCGGGGTGCTGGACGTTGATATTTGTGTGGAGTTTGGTGTCGATAGCTGTTGTAGTTTTGCCGGTGGCCTGAGAAATGTGTTGGTCAGTAAATTAGACACACCCTACAAAGTAGTTTATTTATAGATCTGAAAGTATACTCACTTGAAAAAACGTCTATAGTTTCTGGTAATTGATTATAGGTACTGACAATTCAGTTTAAAAGGGACCTTTGCACAATATTAACTCTTGCCGCTCGAGTGTAAAAGAGATCACTAGACCGTGTTGTTCTAGCGGTAACGCAAAAATTGATCTGACTTAAAACTTTTCACATTAAATGTGGCCATTTACAATTTTTTGGAAAAATATTAGTCCAGAAATTTTGTTTCTCACTAGGGGAGGTTTGATATTGAGTGATTTTAAAACGTAATTTTTTGGAAGTGTTCGGAGGTGAGGTACTCGTAGGATACAATTGCTAAAATGGAAGAAATTAATAGATTTAATTTTTTTAAAAATGATTAAGGCAGGCCTTTGTTCTCCATATACAAAGGAGAACAGTAGTCAATAGTGGGAGCAACATATGACTTATAGAACAAGCTTAAGGAATTAGGATTTTTATGTCAGTGAAAAGATAAAGGAGTCCCAGTTTTCTCATAGCAGTACAAGATACTGTGCTTATATGATCCGCAAAAACTAAGCTTACTGTCAATGATAACACCAAGATCTCTGAAAGAGGAGACAGGATTTATGTTCTTATGACCAATTTGGTATATGTGTTTTATAGGTTCCTTTTTTGGAGAAATCGTAAGAGAAGCACATTTTTCGATGTTTAAGCTGTTTCCAAGAGTTACACCAGTTGAGAAGAATTGAAGCATCACGTTGAAGAGCAAGCGCATCGTATTCGGATTGAACTTGTCTGTAGAGTTTGCAATCAACAGCGAATAGAAGAATATTGGTAGAGCTGTTTGTGAACAAAGAAGGCAGATCGTCCAAGTATAATAGGAATGGAAGTGGACCCAGAACACTGCCTTGAGGAACTCCAGAAGTTATGGGAATAAAATCAGAAAAAGTAACCTAAAACTCGTTGCGTCCTATTACTGAGATTGGTTTCCAGTAGACTAAGCAATTTGCCAGGTAAATTGATTCTAGAACTGAGTTTTTATATAAGAAGATGGTGTGGAAGGGAATCGAAAGCCTTAGCCAGGTCCAAATACAATATGTCGAGTTCACCTCTGGTTCGCTCCCCGCTAGCGACAAGTGAACTTCATGGTGAACAAACACCGTGTGCGTGGCTTTGTGCCCACTTTAGCCTAACCAGCATAACCGTGGGGCAAAAGTTAAAAATTGCTTTTCAGCTCACTCCCTCTCTCTCACACACATGATTTACGGAGCATTAGGTGACTCATGCGCAGATAAATTACAGTTCCAGGTACGTATCCAATTCCGACTCAGGTTTCAGTGCCAGCTCCGATTCGGATTGCACACAACCATTGAACGGAGCAGCAGCAGCACACTACGACATATTTTCGCAAACCTTATTTAACATAGAAGACTATGAACATTGTAGAATGAGTATGATGAGCGTTTTTGTAGGCTTTTACGACCGCTTTTCTCAACCATTATAAAAGACAACGACCCTTTTCTCATTCCCTAAATTGCATAGTACACATTGCAATGTCTAGCCGTATAACTCGTTCACTTCTTTACGACCACTTGTTTTTGTGTGAAAAAAAAATATTTAATATGTTTTAAATTACACAAGACTCTGGCACTCTTTTTAAACTTAGTAGAGCAGAGATTAAAAAAGAAGATTACTAAGAGGGGGCGCTGTGTCTCAGTGGTTATCTCCCATTTGGCGTGTGGTGGCCAAACACCATGTGCGTGGGTTTTTTGTTACTCTAGCGTAACCAGCATAAGGGAGGTACGTCTCTCTCTCTCTGTGTGTGTGTGTCTCTCTCTCTCTCTCTCACACACACACACACCTACACACACACACACACACACACACACACACACACATATTATATATATATATGTGTGTGTGTGTGTGTGTGAGAGAGAGAGAGAGAGAGAGAGGTGACACGCAATTATTAAGTTTTTTCTCCTACGGTTATCCCGGCTAGGCTAAAGGGTAGGCCCACGCACATGGTATTTGTCCAATTCACTTGGCGCAAGCAGCGTGCGAATCAGCGGTGAACGCTGTAGCACTGAGCCGCCACGGACCGCTGGCTTATGCTATGTTAAATTGTGTTGTTATATTCTCAATCTCTGCTCTACTATATTAAAAATATATTGCTCTCATAATTTTATGTGTTCGTAGTCTGTTGCAATGCCGTAGTCTAGACTCTATGTAATTTCAGCATTATTAAATAGGGTTCAAGAAAACTGGTCGTAAAAGAGAATGACTACATCCCTGATATGTTAAATAAGTTTGGAGTATGTATTCATAGCCTTAAATAGGGACTTCGAAAGTATGCCATAGCCTGATATAACAAATGTTCGTACTCTCTATGTAATTTCTGCTACGTTAAATAGGGTTGGAATATGTGTTCATAGTCTTGTATGTTGTAGCCCCAATTTAGGGGTTCATGATCAATGTTTGTGTGTAATCGAAGCCGGAAAGGCACTGGAACCGGAGTCCGAACCAAAGTCGAAAACGGAATCTTAACTGGAATTGGAACCAGAACCAGAACCAGAACTTTTGCGCATGCACAGTAGTTCAAGAAACACCACCATATTCCACCAATCTACGTGTGAATATATACTAAGATTTTTATGTAGGTTTGAACAACATATCAAAAGTCCCCTAATGATTGGGCTCGAAAAAAGTATGACCGGAAACCATGAAGCGATGCTCAATTGCTTCAAACTACAGAAGTTAGACCATGTTGATGAAAAGACTCATAATAATTAGAAAGTTCTTGTTTTGTACATCACTGAATATTAACAGTTTTGTATTTCTTTTTTACTTTAGTTATTGTTTTATGAAATGCTCCATAGATATAGCTTTCATCTGCTCCCATTGCTACTGTATATTCTTGCCTCACATACAGATTGTTGCAGTTTCATTGTTGGAAAAATTAATTCCAAATTTACACTTCCACAACTGATGGAGGTAGAATACAGCCTCTGTGACTAAATACCGTGAAGGGAGGGTTTGAGGGAGGAATTGAAATACCATTGCAATAACAAGTGTGTTCGTATCGTCATTGTGGCTATTTTTCTAGCGTTGGCAAGGGTATCATAAACATTCTGTTTGCAACAAACAATCCTATGTTTGGGTGACATTTGATCTGTTGCAAGCCCTCGAATCTTATCACACTGCTTGCAGGTGTCGAACCTCGGTAGTTTAAATGCAATATTAAAATTTATAGTGAAAATAAGCCGTTATATCAAGCTCTCTAACGACGTAGTATTATTTTGCTCGCTCATTGTGCAGCATAACCTGTACATCTGTTCAAAAGTATTCACTAACATGATGTACGTTTTGTTTTTGACTAACTAGTAGACGATAGTATGATCTATATCTGGGAAAAGTTGTGATATGGTTTTTGACGTGTTCTATTGGTATGATTTTCCTTACTATCCACCCGAGAAGAACATTCTTTACTACTCGAACATTGCTTACCTCGCCTTACCCGTTTTGCTGCAATTAGTGATGGGTAAATTCCCGAGAAGATATTTTTCGGAAACATTCTCGGAAGATTCCCAAAAATGGGAATTTTCAGGGAATTTATATACAATCACAAAGAAAGTTGCATTCTATTACTATATTATGATTTCAAAGTTAAATTCCTTTTTGTATCATAGTATATTATTACTGTTGTCCCCAGGGGAGTCTTTAGAATGTGTATTTTGAAAGATGTTATGTTATTTTATTAATATTTTATTACATTTAGAGAGTACGTAAAATGGATATTTACTTACAATATATTCCATGAAATAAGTATGTTTCAAAAATGGTAAGTCCACATACTTTTAAACCGTTAAACGCTTTAAATTTACATGTTAGTGGATTTTCTAAGCTTCTACTACTAATATTATAATCATATTAAATTTTTAAATGTTATAAACAAGTTAGGTTGGGTAACTGCCAGAACACACATGTCCAACCATTTTGTCATTTGCGCATAAATACGTATGTTCACAATACTTGCAAGATACTTTCCTGTCTTTATAATTTTGCATGTAACGTTGCCACACACGACTTTTCTTCCTGCACATTTCTCGAAATTCCATGCGTTAATTCACATGTAATTAAGTTCGAGTCCCTCTTCAGAAATTCGAGACAGAGAGAGGAGACAGACAGACGTCTATTACTAACGGTTGTTCAGGGTTTATTAATAGTACTTCATTTCTATTTCTACATAATTCTACATTCTTTACAAAATGGTTTCTTTTCATCATTTGTAAATTAGTACTTTGCTACTTTTGGCGATTGTTTAGCTTTGGCGGGTAAGAATTTGCACCTACTTTTTTTTTTGCGATACTCTATTCCGATGCGGTTGTTTTATGGTTTCATACGTTAAATTACGTTACCAACATTAAATTTAGGCAGCATTGCCGAGCGAGCGTCAGCAATTGAAGACGGGTTAGAGCCCCACAGGGCACGTTGTTTTCTATCTTCGTTACCAACAATTCACTTTCTTTCTCACATAATTAACTTCGACTTACCTTTACGGTTTGTACCCTAAAAAAAGTGTTCGATACTTTCTTGATTACTTGAACACCACTATCAACTCATTTCTTCCGTAAATCATCCTAGGTTTTGCTAGTTTTGCCCCCCAATACTAAACAATTACTCTACCTTTTAGTGCAAATGGAAATATAACTTTAAAAAATGATATTATTAGTTATATAAAGTACTCTCAAAGGATCTTAAATTTTTAATCCTCCAAATTCTTTAAAACCTAGAAATAAATAATAATGTATTAAAATAAAGTAATTAGTCATATAGTTCTTATAATATGGAAGATAAAGTAAAGAAATGGAAATCAATTCCTCCCCGGGAATATATAGGCCTGGGAAAAAGACGGGAATATTCCCATTTTTTAAATTCCTTCCCACCGGGAATATTCTAACTGTCCATCACTATACATTATTGAGCGTAAGATCTAAACTCCGATAAGGGCCATTCCATCGTCACGGGCAGGACATTTACACTACATTTTTGATGCTTTAAAGTTGTATATTTCTAAAAATACAACATAAATTCTGCTAATTGTATGATACATGAGCAGTACAGACTTAGGGGTATATGTAGCTGATGTTTTCAGTATTTTTTCTGTTTAGAGTAGAAAATATTAATTCCTAAATGTCTGTCACGGGCGGGGACAAAAAAGAGAAGTGACTTTCGACACACCAAGTGAATGTTACAAAACTCTGTGAATTCTTAGGTCAAAATGTTTTTATTTAAACGGAAATGTATAAATGATTAAATTTTTTTACCAAACTTCACTTAAGAGAATTTGCCAAATACTTATATTAATAAAAAAATTCAACTTTACTGTGTCACGGGCGGGACACATGGTTGTCACGGGCAGGACACCGTGTGAATCAACACACAAAATCTCAATAAGAATGATTTGAAAACTAAAATAAAATCGAAAAAAGTCAATTTCTGCTGTTCTGTTATATCATTGTACACAAATAATTCTATTTACTTTACTTGGGGCTCGCTTTTATCACATAAAATAAAAATATATAGTACACTTATTTCTAACCACCTACACTTTAGGAAATGGTTTTATCTGCCCATTTACACCCACCTTGTAGGGAACTTCGTACAAAACACTGTCTAACAGTCAGTATATAAAATAGGTGCTAGTATCCAGTGCCCGTGCCGTGGATAATCAGCGCCCGGGGCGAGAGTATACGACGACGCCCCCGTAAATATGAGAGAGGTCGACAGACCAGCCGCAAAGTGTCACATGGTTGGCGCCATGCGTAAGAAAATTTTCAAAAATAAACCCTGCTTTTCCTTGATTTTGAGCACTATTTAATACTTTTTCCTTCCATTTTTATATATCTTTTATTTTTTCCTCCTGAATTTTGCGCCCCCATACTTTGACGTCCGGGGCCGTCGCCCCGCTCACCTCTTCTCCCCAACGCCACGGCACTGCCGGTATTACAGGTATTATTTGATTGAAATACATGTAAGACACATCTTCAACAGTCTTGAAAATTTTACCGCGCTTACGGCCTTCATACGAATTTCCTTGACTTCTTCGTCCTCTTCCACTGGGCTATGTGGGATAGTTGCATGTCTATGCTTTCTTTTTCTGTCCACTAGAGAAAAATTTGATCAACAAAAATTCTCCTTGTGTTATATCTTCAACAGCTGGCCTAACACAAGCCTTGTTAACATGCAAACCTAAGTCGTCGCTTAGGATAGCTTCATGGCTTTCGGAATCATCATTTTCAGAATCTGATTAAAAGTCTGTTAGGAATTTAAAGATTTTACATGAATGAAGCTCTGATTTAAAAGTTCGACGAACTACTCAATTTTCGTTGTCAAATTGCAGGAAAAAAGTGTTTTGATTCGAGACATCCAATTGAAAAGAGCATTTTCCCGCCTTTTATTCAAAGCGTCTTTTTTTTTTTTTTTTTAATTTCTGCTGATGATAGTAGTAAAACAGATATATTTTGAAACGAAGAGCTTAAAGCTGCTTCGAAATCAGCAGCACATTCTACAATTACTTTATTTTGTTTCATAAAGTTCCATACTGGCCTTCTTGTACGTACTCTAATCTCATTCTCTTCTCCCTTGAAATGAACAAAAAGTTGACGCTAATGATAATATTTATATGACACTTATTTTACGTTAAAACATCATACTGACAGTAATAGATAATCCTCTATTTAAGTAACTAATGTTCATGCTTAGAAAACGTTATTTTAGTACACATGGAACCATTTTCTATCATGAAAAACCAATGCACACAAACTTTCTCACCAATGACATGCCCACTGTCACGGGCAGGACAAGTTTTCAAATTGAAATAAATCGAAATATATTATTAGCATTAGTCCAAAATTTGGTAAATGTGAAGTACACATGTAAATTGTTACTTCTACTAAGTACGAACCACATTCTCAAATTTAGTAATTCAGTACAATAACTTTTGGTAGTTTTCTGTCACGGGCAGGACACTCAAGGTGACGTTTATATCTTTAATGATACTATAAACAATTTTTATCCTGTAAACACTTTTTCCACTGCAGCTTGTAACAAAGAGAAGCATCTTGAATAGCTCGAAGTTACTTCAGCCAAACATGCACAAATTACCGTAAAATGTTGCAGATAAGAATAAAAAATTTCTTCGCAGCTGACAAGTTACAAATTCACAACTTAGACTTAAAATTTTATGTGAATTCTAAGTATAAATAAGTTTTTCTTTGTGAAAAAGTTAATTTCGTTCTATTTACTTCACATATATGTAAAATTGCATTGGTTTTGACAGTTTTCGAAAATTTGGGTTTAGGCTCACTTTCGCGTGGAATGGCCCATAAACAAAATATTTCCGCTTGTCAAATACGATTGGCTAGTGATGTATCACTCCCACTCCCCACGGGGAGGAGCAAATTATACATGTGCATTTTGACAATACTGTCTCGTGTTGTCCAGATACTTACAGCAGCAGCAGAAAAGAAAGAAAAGAAATTCGAAAGATTAAAAAAAAAAAAAAAGGAATATTTGAATTTCGCTCGTAAACAATTGTTGCTTAGTGAGTAAAGGTTTGCCATGTTGGTGTTTCACCACAACACTCACGGAACCGGGATTCATGCCCGTCATCTTTCAGACTTTAAAAGCAGAACACCCGTCCACAGTTAAGTTGGCGCCATAATTACTGAACATGCTTAGTGTTTATTTGTATTGTTTCATTAGCCACACTCGATTGCAGTATTATTAGATAATCCGTATTATAATTTTGTCATTTATAATAATATAGCAGTTTTATATGAAGCTTCATAATAAAAGTAATAATACAATCACATGAACTATTTTGCGGAGGAATACAAGCGTTGGTAGGACAACAGCAAATCAGCGAGATTTAGTTTCACGTGGTTTTGTTTATCGCAGTTTAGAGCTTACGCCGAATAATGTATAGCTGCAATACTAAACATATTGAGAAATGCAGAGTTACATAACCTAATGTCGGAACCTTCAACAAGGTGTTTTACGTAATCCTCCGGGTACGCCGGGTAATATGCTCCTGTACTCTATCTTTTCTGTACATCCGCTTGCATGGTTGTTTCTTTATTAGTCCAAATAGAAACACTGTTTGACTCTTATAATTAACTATCTTACAGTATTCATTAAAGATGGAATCTTTCTCACTATTTTTTTTTTTTTTTTTTTTAATATTTTATTATGGCACCATGTTGTTGCACGGCACTGTTCACTTTCCGCTCCTACCTTCTCTTACACAACTTTGCCTTCTCGGTTTACACATTTCTTGCCCTTCAGCCCTCAAAGCCCTGAAGCAGACGATACGAAAGAACACAGGAAGACACGAAGCCGACGTGGTTGAACCCGAGGATGAACAAACCATCCAAAATCACCTGGAAAAGAAGACCAGGAGAGAATCAAATTGTGAGTCGGCCACTGATCACTTAACCAACAACACCCACTCTTGAGGTTGCATTGGACAAAAGAGTTTTCCTATCCACATAATCTCCGGTAATTTCATTGGACGAAAGAGATTTCTAACCGTTACTCACCTCTGGGGTCTACTTTCGGCGTAAGGGGTTCCCTACAAATCATCTCCCATAGTTCTGGAGATTCCTTTGTAAAACCTTGAAGGCTGCATTGCGCAAAGAGTCCCCCGTACATACGTACCTAGTTCCATTTCTCATCAAACGAAGCCACTTTTCCTGTTGTTAGGACCACAATTGAAATATTTCTTTTGTATCATTACAAAGAAAATTTGCAGTTATTCCAAAAATAATTATATAATAATTGACCCTAAAAGGAAACATTACATTGTGATAGGCGCGGATTTTTGTATGGAACGCTGTTTTTATTAACGGAATTCAGACTTTGATTTTGGAACAGTTATAGGTGGGTATAATTTCATTTCCTTCTTGTATTTTTCATTTCTTCTTTTTCTTCCGTGAGTGCGATTCTTATCCCAGATCGGAAGATAAAAATAAAGAAATTAATGATAGTATGACAGAGGGTGCTTCCAATTTGTCTTTTACTATGCCTCACCTTACAAAATATTCTGGTCTCAGAACTGAAGATACGGATCACAAGCATTTCATACATTATATGGACAAACCCCATTCCTCGCAGTTCACCCAATATGTTGGTTAACGATTCTAAGTTACTATATCAAACTCAGCAACCTTACACATTTCTCTTGCAAATTCAACCCGCCATGAATTAACAGCAAAATTATGTTCCTATACCTTTACAACAGTCACATTTAAAGTTTTCAGCACAATTCTTCAGCACCACCATTACGGGCCTTCAATTCCCACCACCAAAACGAGTACAAAAATAACCACATCTTAGACGTTCCCTACCAAGAGAAAACTCATACACAGACGATTTTTCCTCCCTGGCCAACAGGAGGGCGTAACTTTCATTGGCCATTGCTCAATCTAGCTTTCGGAATCATACCAGGAGCAGAGGACAGGAAAAAATAATTACTAATTACCAAAATGCCGAAAGAAATAAAAAAGGGGTTCATCTCAGAGGAATCAACAAGTCACACCTGTGGAAATCAAATCTTGGTCTGTGGAAAGCCCGGCTGCAGCGCTACCAGCTGTTTTAATAGCCAAAGAACGCGTAGGTCCGCCCTTTGTGAAAGGGCCCAGTTGTCAAAGAATTCCAACTTTTTACAAAAGCAAATATATCACAAATCGTACAATATAAATTATGAAATTCCAACTGAAGACTACGAATCAACAACTCTGACGGATCGCCGAAAAAACGTTAATTTGCAGGATGGTTATAGTAAATACTTATTTCTATAACTACTAAATTAGGATGGCAAACAGCTCTAGTTGACACAAGGTGTACTATCTCGATTTGACACCTCGAGGTCAAATGTCCGGGCATTGAATTAATACCATTCAATACATCAGTGAAGGGGATATATGACAAATTAAACCATTTAAAATACATAGCACAAATTATTTTAAAATTGTTCAAACAACATTCTCTCATTATTTCAGAGTAACAGAGCAAATAATCATGCCTAACATGGTAGGATTAGATAACGTAAAGCATGTTTATGCAACGATTGATTTAAACGGAAACATTATTTCTCTCTTCGTGCATCCACGAAAGCTAGTACTACCTACTTTATCAGTATATGCGACAAAAATCATCAAGCAAACTCGGCAAGCATGTTTTTCTTACAAAAATCATTACTACTTTTTCTTGAGCCGACAGATTCATTCCACTTGCACCAAAGAAAAAGAAACGATGCCAAACAATCTTTCTTTGCTTCATTACTTCCCGAATTGCTCGAGAAATACAAGTTGGGAGCCATTGACCAGAAACTTGATACAGATTCAATGACTATTTGTTACTAATCCCAATAGGCATCCTATTACTTTAAAAAAGAACACGACAGTGGCAGTTCTTGAGGGATGGCATGAATATTCCTTTATCGCTATGGAAACACATCTTCCATAGAAAATACATAACACTTCACGATAGAAAAAAAAAGACGATGAAGGCTTGAAATATATGAACGAAGACTTGTTATACAAGTACAGAGAAGTTTTTACATACGTTCTAGACGATGTCTGAGATTTTAGGTGCTATGTTCATAAGATAAGGATTTCTAAGAGTGTCCTATTTAATGGTAGATCGCCTCCCATACTCATTAACAATCGAGGTCATGTGGATAGACAAGTACAATTACTTATTAACGGCAAGATTATAAGGCCCACACACGATAATTGATTCAGTTATCCATTTATTCTTGTAAAGAAGCCTGGAGCTAACAACTTTCACGTCGTTTGGAACCTCCAGAAGTGTAATAGTTGCACTAATTATCTCTCTGTAGATTTTCAACCTACAGAAGACGTACTAAATTCTCAAAAATTAAAAAATACATAAGCACATTGGATCTTTCTGTGACCTATCATCAAATCTCGCTTCACTCTAAGAGTCGTACGTACATGACTTTGGAACTAAACCACATCGGAAAATCGTAAGAATTTTTTAGGTGCATAATGGGCCACTGTACATGTGCGTAACCCTTACGTGTAGCAACAAGGATGAGGCACTACCCAACTGAATAGTTTCATTCGCTTAAGACATTTATTTTCAGTAACAACTAGCAGATTTAGAACTTTTATTTCAAAAAGCACGAAAGCACGGTTTCCAGGCTTCTCCTAAGAAAACGCATTTGTCTTATCAAAAGCTAAGTCTTCTTGGATACCTCGTCCCTGATGCTTCTTTCAAACTTCACCTAAGACACCAAAGAAAATCAGATAATTTAAGACACCTCGTACAGAAAGAATTTAAAGAGTTTCATCGGCATGTATTCTTACTTAGAGCACATATTAAAGACTTCACAACGAAAATAGGACCTTTATAGAATTTAGCAACACCAAATTCAAAATTTAAATGAACTAAAGAACATGACATTCTTTTTTGTAAAACCTAAGGACGACATTCTTCTGGTCCCTTCTCTTTTTCACTTCAATGATTCACTGGAGAAACGCGTATACAGTGACGCTAGCAGGATAAAAGCGGTAGGAATATTGGCTTGTTATGATTTAAAAAGTAATCAACAGAAAGTAGTAGCTTATTGTAGCCTCAGCTTTTCTAAATCAGAAACATGCTAGTATATGGCAGAAAGAATTATATGACTTAATCTATATATTACGCAAATTTAGATATTTTCTTCTCAATAGAAAATTTAACCTGCACGTAGCGCGCTAATTGCCTCTAGACTTTGAAAACACAACCAGTTAAAGTTGGCAAATACACCTACTGTTAATTATTTTTGGTGGACTATCAGTTCGACATACATTATTTACCCGGTTCACAGCACTCCGCCGATACTATCAGTTGGTTGGAACAACCACAAGGAATCCAAAACGATGAGCAAGACAAGGCCGACAACTTCAAAGAAAGCGAATATTATCACGCTTTCCATTTAAACTCTTTTCAAGGCAATGCTTTCTACATAGTGATCCCCACCTTCTAACAAACATAGCTGCGAAGCAGCGTACGAATGACAACAACACGGACATCATTTCCGTGTTATAATTAAAGGAGCTAGTTTAAGTTTCAACGGTACAATCTGCTAGACTTTTTCTCTCAGAGATGACATAGTCTACAGCAAACAGAACCACACCGATAACGGTCTCTTATATCTTTTGTGCATATCAAAGCCTCCTGCTAATCTGCAGTTCACAAATTTTCATAAACATCCAACCGCGTCACATTTCGGATTTACTAAGTCTTACTAAACTACTCTTGAGAATTCCATATGCCTCGTAAAAAACTATTTAGAGCACAAAATAAAGATGAGTATCAATTGTCGGAAAACTGAAGAAATTCTACGACAGGTCTTGTAACATGCATCATCTTGTCTTAGAAATTTGGTCAGCATAGATATTCGTTGCGCTGGGTTCGTTTGCGAGTAAAAATGGACAAACTAAGTACATATTAGTGATGACAGAATTTGCTACACGTTATGTCGTTACAAGAATCGTAGATTATATAACAGCTAAATACATTTAGAACTTCGTAAAGCAAGAAATTATTCCCAGTTTTGATTCACTTAGTATATTGTACCTAAAAACAACATCCGGTGCATGGTGCTACACGTCTTCAATATTTTCCTCAGAAATACGGTTTTTCCTACAAATTTACTGCTGCATACAACCATGCATCACTGGGAATTGTTGAGCAAGCAAATAAAGTTATACAGGGCTAACTAAAATTCCTTAATATATATATATATATATATATATATATATATATATATATATATATATATATATATATATATATATAGCGAATGGGAGAAATTGTTTGTACATGTTACTTTTGAAATTAATACTTTCACTTAAAGTTGAACAAAATACTCCTCTAGTTTTCTATTATTCGGGTACGAACCCTATACACCATTGGAATACAGGTGCAGACATATGGATACTATACAAGTCTACAAAGATAAGTTAACAGTATCCAGATAGAAAGTTAAAACGAACTCGGAGAAAGTTTATATGAACCAGAAAGTAATGATAAACGACACAGACATACGTCCTATCAGCAAGGAGACCTCATATTAGTTTATTATCTGACAAGGAAACAAGGATTTCGAGAGACCTTTATTACTTCCTACCACGGCCCTGCAACAATCCTAGAAAAGTTGGATCCGAATTTATACCACGTAGAACTACCATCAACATACAGGTAAAGAACCCAGGATATTTCTATCGATCGAATTAAGTCATTTTACGCCGAGCGAACAGAAACATTTCCTTCGATTTTAGTATGGAACTTTTGATATGGACTTTTCAATGGCATAAATACGGGAAACATAATGAAGATAAGAAGTATTCACTAGTAGTAGAAAAACACAGACCTATTACGCAAGATATATTCATTTTTTCGTTTATAAGCCTCTTGTTTAACCATACTGTCAGGTAAGTCCTTCTCCCATTCACAGATAGTTTCTTGCATTCGTTAATGAAAGTTAATAGCTCTCTTTTTAATTTCCTCTTACAAAGGTTACTTATATTCTTAAAGTTTCTAAAAAATTTTGTTGGAGCTTTTTGTGGCTAAGCGGTTAGTGTACGTGCCTTTGGCCTGAAAGACCTGGGTTCAATTCCCGTCCTGAGTTCATGGGTTCGGATTCCACGTTAATCAGGTCTACGTCTTATATAGCCTCGCTGCTGAACGGGACGTTAAACTCAAAATCAACTCAACTTTTTGTTGGTGAACTTGTTTGGTCTTTTTTTCTTCAAAACTTTACACACTTCCTTAATAATCTTCCTGTCGACGATCATCTTTCTTTTAAATTAAATTTTCTTTTGTCTATACAATTGTATTTCACTTTTATAATCAAATATTTCGTCTCTCTTTTTTGTTGGGAATATTGAGAAACCCATGTCAACGATTTTTATCTTTTTACTGTCCAGTTCTACAACCTATGGTAATGAACTTTGTTTCAACATATTGAACTTTCAATTGCATGTTTCAAACCAATCATAAATTACGGCGATACAAAATCTGTTTCCTATGGTCTGCACCTAGATTTTACCATTGTTCTACTCAAGAAAGGAATTTTGGCTGCTTACGAGAATTTAGTTCACATACTACATGAAAAGAAAACATATTTATATTTATAAAATTGCAACTATAATTCCTCGGGATTTCCAATAAATATATTTCCATATAAAAAAGGACGATCCTTAGCCTCCTAATGGGACTAACAAACCTAGCCTTTAATTGATTCTCACTCTATGGAGTGCATTAATGAACCATTTCGAGACAGGGTTTTGGGCGTTTTCGTAGACTTTTAGTTAATGGATTGTAACTCAAAAACTATCAACTCAATTCATATGATTAAGGCCTTGATTTTTTTAAAGAGAAATGTGGCAACATTATGGTGTAAGTTTGATTGCAGTGTTGCCAACGGGAGGGAAATTATGAAGGGAAATTTAGGAGGAAAAATTCACAAAAAATTAACTAACCGAATTTTAAGATCTCTTGGAGCTGGCAGCACGGTTGCCACATGGGTCCAAGTCACCTCAAAAATTGTTGGTGTGTGGGCAATGCACAGTAAAAACGGGAAGACGTTGACCGCCATACAGACACAGAAAGAAAAAAGTTCTCTCTTATCGTACACACGGAATATTTACATTTTTTCGCCTCAGAAGCAAAAATCAATAGTTATGCAGATGCCACAACTTCCCTAATTGCAATATTCAAACTTTCTATAGTGTGATGTGTTGGCCAAACAGGAGGCTTTCAGACACTGGAAGTTTTGTTCAAATGTGGCCAACAAGTGCGAAATTATAGAGGGGAAAATTGGGATATTTTTCGCATTTTTATCCTAAAATCAGGAATTAAAATTTTCTGTGGCTGGAAACACTGTAACCAGACAAGCTCAAACTATCTTAAAATAAACGTTGGTACACCACTAATATATTCCCGAAGTATTATGACTATAGCTAATAAACTAAGCATGTCATTAAAAATACCTCATTCTACCTTAAAAAAAAAAAAAAAAAACAATTATATTTCCACTTAGAGAACAATACAGTCTAAGAGAACAATACAATAGAGTTAAGGTCTATTGTAAACCTTAACTGTACTTGCCCTAAATATCCTATTGAAAGTTTTTATGGACACATTGTGTAGGGCAAAGACAAGGCTTTCAGGTAGTGGTACGTTTGTTCCGATGTAACCAACAAGAGGGAAAAAGTTTCCTTAAAAAAAAAAAGAAAAAAAAATTCTATAGAATAGGAATTAAGATTTTCTGTAACAGGAAAGACTGCTATTATACAAGCGCATACTGTCTTAGAATAAACATTGATAAACCGATAGTATATTCTATAAGTATCATGTCAATGTTTACGAAACCAAGCTTGTAATTAAAAAAAAAAAGAATTACGATAAATTTAAAAGTAAGAAAATGAATCAAGGAACATAACCTAAATTTGATGTTTTTCGTGCACCCCCTAATTACCCACTTCTAACGATCTTTATTCTTTTGTTCAGTAACAACGGATGTTTGACTGGCGTAAGTTGTCTTGCGTTCGTAAGTGTAGGTACGGATTTATAAACATAAATTTCGAAAATTTACAATTTTTTTACCCAAAATAGGACAATTTTAATTTACCTACTTGCAACCCTGATTCTGAGTTTGAATTGGTCAAACAGATTAAGTGTATACATGGAGTATACACCTGAGAAGTCCTAAGTAGATCTTTCTAAAACGAATGAAGTTATAACGATAAAACTAAAAAAGATAATTCAACATTCGAAAATTATCGAATTTTTTATTTTGGGCACAAATTTGCAAGGGAAATTCGACGCTAAAGAAAAAGTACCATCAGGATAAACCATGGTCCAGTCATACTTGGCAATATATAATGATAGTTTCTTTTTTCAGTAAGATGCTCCAGCACCTGATCTAAACCGTTATCCCGGTATATTCATTAGTGTTCACACAAAAGATGATTAAGAAATTTGTCCCACTGTTGGTGTCACTTTGGCCATCCAGTCTCGAAAGGGTTAAGGAACTCTATAAACCTTGCTAAAGATCAAACAGATAACCGAAACTCTCAAATGTAAGCAATTAAGGAAAGTAATTTCAGCTGACTCATATTGTCTCCAAATTCGCAGTAGCAGTTGAAGACCTGATTACACATGAAATCCTACAATTAATATGTACTACTGGAACAAATGAGCAATTTTTAATTATGCTGTTAAACTTTCAACTGATAGAATAGCTCATTGATTTAATTATACGAAACATATTACATAATAAGATTAATGATGCATTAGTGTTGCCAGCAAAATTATACAGAGAAATCTTAAATTACGAGAGATTTTAATGGAAGAGATTTGGGACTCTTTTTACCAATGTTCTAAGGCTGTTCTAAGGTTCGATTTCTATCTTTTTACCCAAGAAAAGCAAATTTGGACATAATTTTACGAATCCTTATTATTCATGATGTTAATTATCATTTCTTATATAGAATATTTAACAACGAATTTCTCACAGATTCTTCCAATCTTCGTCTACAAACATATAAATTTCCTGTATGGACCTCATCCGGAATATTTGAATTTGATGTAGTATCACTTTGTAAGAAACAATGTATGTTTGAAATGTTATAAATTTCATGCACAAGATAGATCATAGAACACAGATTAGCTATACAACCTTATTTTACGGAATATTACTGCCAACTGCCGTATTAAACCATAATTATCCAATGTAGAAAAATTTTATCTATATACACAAACTGGCATCTTACTTACAGCTGGAAGATCTGTGAGGATAGCTTGTCAACTGAATCATATAACAGTTGCCAATGAATTCACGTATGCCCTCACTTGTTTCTTTCATTATAAAGACTATGAATACATCAAGGAGAATACTCTCAATTTACCAACCTGACATTCGCTCAACTTCTCCATAGAATATCGCACACTTCCAGCCAACTATAATTTTAACTTTACTTTCACTGCCAAACTATACAACAAACTGTGACGTTTATTCGTGTTCTTCTCTAACGATTAATTAAGTTACCAAGTTATTTTTCTGAACTGCATTTGCTCCAGTCTTATCCATGGACTAATATTACATCATGTATCATACTTATCTTTCACTCGCCGTAGGCATAGCTTCTCGTTTCCTACGTTTAAAATCACGAGAGTAATGACAGTTTCGTTTTTCAGAAAGATGCTCCAGTACCTGATCTAAACCCTTATTCTTTTCTACATTCTTACGCTTATAATTACCTGTTTCTTCCTTATACTTTGTAAATCCCGTTATAATGATATAGATCCATCATTGCGCCCGGACATTTCACTACCATTAGAGAGGATAACTTCATCGGCGCCTGTTGTCAAGACTGATACCACATACTGTGTTGCAATTGAGCGTCCCAGTAGTGTTTGATTTTCCACTACTGAGACTAATTACTTTTAGTTGCAATTTCTTTGGCATTTCTATGATTGTCTTCATATTCCAACAATACTTCAGTAACAACATTCAATAGTAAAACAAAACGAGGAATGGACTATGCCTACCGACTTCCACTGTAGTTTATATACTAGCAATCTTGTAAAGTAATAAAGTAACCACTATGCATTACCTTTCAACAACCACTACATCCAATAACGTAACATAAATACAGCATCAGCAACTCATCATATACGTTCTAGCTTGTACTGTGCATGCACGATGTTTTGCGATTTTCTTCATTATCTGAAACGTTGATAGATCGACTGTACATTGGTAGACTAGAAAGTAATACACCCTCAATTTAGTTCATAATGTGGACTGCAATGTAGTCAAATATTTAGTAGGGCAACCAGATGTGCACCGAGGAATTTTCCTTGGGAGAGGTCCAAGGCATATTTTTTTTTGGGGGGGGAGGGATCAATACATCTAATCAATATTGAATGTTTGTTATTCTGAATCGGAAAAGACGATATGTAACTTCTAATCGTTATCACCCATATTCTAGGCGAAATAAATACAACTAGATTATTTTTTTTGATAATTACCAATTATTTATGTGATAAACGCGATTTTAGGACTGACCCAAAAATGGTTCAAAATATTGCAATATGGGCCAAGAATTTTAGAAATGCTCCAAAAAACAACCAAAAGATTGCGATCCTGGCCAGTAATTAAGTTCTCCGATCAGGGGCCAGAAAATTTTTAAAAATCCCCAAATCGAGTTTTCGTTTCTTTTTTTTCTTTTTTCTTTTCTTTTCTTTTTTTCTTTTTTTTTTTTTTGCGGAATATGCACATCATATTGTTAATTTATAGATTGGGTTTGGCTACACTATATGCAGTTCTCCAGATATAATGCGTACAAAAATATTTTGATTGAAATATAACGGAACTTTTGATGCATTTTTGGTTTAGGGGCCACAAAAGTTTTGAGCGGACCCTAAATCACGTTTTCGTTTTTTTTTTTTTTTTTTTTTTTTTTTTTTACGAAATAAACACATCATACTGAGTTAACAAGTGGTAGTTTGGGTTTGGCTACACTATGTGTTGTTCTCCAGATGTTAGGCGTACAAGAAAATTTTTTGCCTGAAATATATTGGATCTTTTGAAATAAATAGTTGTATATGTAATAATGCTATACGAGTTACGATGTTTTCCTTGGGGGTTGCGGGGTGTTCGGACCCGACAGTCTCAGCGAGAATAAACAACTCCACTGCATAATACCAAATATTATAGTCGGAGATGGGGCACGTAGTTAAGGGGCAAATCCATCATCTCTGCTGCCGGAGGACCTTGGTTTGAATCCAGTCCGGCCGGAGGACCTTAGTTTCTGGTGAACAACGTATAGTGGCTGTGTCTTTGTCGGAGTTTTGCTTTCGTTCCATATCCACAGTCCATGATTTCTTTCATAATCGTTAACTTTCACTAATCATTTGTCTCCATTAGTCTCCAGAGCTTAAACGTAAAAATTAAAGATGTAAAATATTTAACTTTCATTTCTCTCGAATTTGAGCTGGCACACGTGTGTTCTAGATAGAGTTTTAAAGTAAAGTTAAAGTCTCACATCACTTTCATGCTAACAAGAAAACTAAAATCCCAGCTGAGCTAGAAACAATTTTGTATTAAGACATCATTAAGTCTCTTCTTTTTTGTTTCATTTCCTTTCTGGTTTTTGTTTAAACAGTTGCACCAAGGGATAAAACATTAGTCGTTGGATACATCATATAATAAAGCAGATGCTCTTTGTATACTTACAGCATGTAGTACCAATAGAGATGTATTTGTCATAATGTTGGAAAGCTCGGCAAACAAGATATAAATGTATATTATTTTAATTGAATAATATTTTGTACCCAATATTTGCACAGACAATATACGTAGAGTCTATTTGTGTTACCTTTATGTGCATTTACCTACCTGTATGTTAAGCATTTGAGTTAAAATCGATTCATTTTATTCCAACGTAACGCAAGATGGATGCTAAAATATTAATTCCTTTCATACTTGCAGTCATCATGGTAAGTAATTTTGATTCACGATTATTTAGAGACACGTTACGGGAAGAAATACTGAATGGTCAGTATATACGAGTATAATAATAATAATAATAATAATAATAATAATAATAATAATAATAATAATAATAATAATAATAATAATAAACCATAGTAGGGATAAGAACGATAATGTAAATTGACAAGTGGTCTAACAATATTGATTTCTTTAACATTTTGTTAGTGTATTCATCTTCTAAATAATTTAGTTTAATTAATAGTGTAGAACCTTATACTTCGTTAATCATTCCAAGGGTAAATAACGTTTAATCTATATTATAAAATTGAAAGTGATTAAGGTTGTGGCTCTTAATTTCATGAACCGCCCGACCGGTCTCGATCAAATTTTTGGCGCACATGCGGTTCTGGCCTGGGAGTGTTTTTATATATTCATTTTAACGGTATAACTTAGGGGAGGGGAAGGTGGGGAATTATAAAAAATAAATAAAACTTAATAACTCTTGATCCAAACGACCGATCTCAATCAAACCTTCAACATATATAAGGTTTCGGCCCGGGATGTTTTTTTTTTTTTATCATTTCACTTTTATGATGACCGTAGGGTGGGGGGAGGGGGGAAATATACTGAAATCAACATATATAAAAATAAAGTGACTATGTTCGTAAGTTAATAAATCTTGAACCACCCGATCGGTCTCAATCAAATTTTAAACATAGATGAGGATCGAACCTGGGACGCTTTTTATCGTTTCACATTGGCGGTAAATCTTAGGGGGCGGTGGAGGGGAGGAGGGAAATATATGAAAATGAATAAAACTTAATAACTCTTGAACCACCTGACAGATCTCGATCAAACTTTCACCATAAAGTTCCGATCTGGGATGGTTTCTTTATTTCACTTTTACGGTGCGACATAGGGGAGAGGGAGGGGAGAGATATATGTTTAAAAAATAAAAATAAAAATAACTCTTTGTGACTTCATCACGTTTAAACCATTCGACCGATCTGAACCGCATTTTCAGCATAGATGAGGTTCGAACTTGGGGTGTTTTTATCATATCACTTTTACTGTAGAACTTACGGGTAGCGGAATGGAGAGGAGAGATCCATAAAAATAATTAAAACTTAATAATTCGTGAACCAACGAACCGATCTCGATCACATTTTCAATTTAGATGGGGTTCGTGCCTGGAAAGCTTATATATATATATATATATATATATATACAGGGTGACCGCGTGACTATGTTACAAAATTTAAGGGATGATTCCTGACACGGAAACAAGAAAAAAAGTTCAAATAAACTTTTGTCCAACGTACATAATTTCGGAGCTACAAGGTGCCGAAAGCGTGGGAAAATGACATTCAAAGCTCTATAGCTCGACTACGGTGAATGATAGAGCTAATGCGGCATGGTCACGTCAAAGACACCAAAGTTGCTGTATTCAAAAATGCTTAGGTCGAGATCGTGCAATTCGTGCGCAAGGGATTCCCCCCAGGAGCGTAGGGATTCTCGGATAATCTGTCAAGAAAGATGGGTCGAAAAGGATACTGATGAATAGCTGTCCCAACTGCTAGCAATAATGCGTCTGTACTAAGTAGATGTCTCGCACAAGCAGAAAATGGCGAACAGTTTTATATGTGCCATGTGTGGTTGCATAACGCGCACTAAATAATAGTGGGAAAATATGAAAGGAAAATGTGAATAAATTGGTACACATGGTAAATACATGATAGTACACTGTTCTGTTCATTGTACAGCGGGGGACACTTCTAAATGGTACAGCCCTATGGAGATTTACGGCTAAGGTGTACCATTTAGAAGTGTCCTCCGTTGTACGTATAGACGCGTTTAATAAAGCTAATAATCATGAAACGTACTAAAATGTTGTACAAACATCAAACTAACATTGTTTTCTTCCATGTAGTTTTGTCATTGAAAGCAAGTAAAACTAAGGGGGAAAACCGGGGGATATGGGTGCTTTCTTCCAGGCAGAAATCTTATTTTATTTGATGATACGAGCCGAGGATACTCTTAACGAGAGGGGGATTTTTCCGCCATCCCATGTTAATGTGACCACTGCCAGAGAACAACAGTAAAATATCCGTTTCTTATCATTAGCCCTAATGTGCGTTACCCGAACATTGAAAAAGAACAAGGAAAAACAATTTATCAGGACGTTTGTTTTAGTCGCTGCTTCCGATGTTTTGCAGGATTGATTCCGAGATTTTGTCTAGAATGCTTAACATGTCGGCATATTGTTATCGTTTAGAATATATTTTGTTTTCACAGACGGTGTTATCACCTGAAGTACGCCATAGTTTGCAGGTTCGATCACAAGCATTTGCTCTTCCTTCTGTCGTAGAAAACAATCGAATGTAAGGAAAGTATAAGACAACCCTACTAGAAGGCGCTGTGGAAGGTGGAAATCATTCTTCATGTGGTTTGTTTGTAGTGTACGAGTTCCTTAGTGCAGTTTGTGCTTTGCTTGTTCGAATGTGAGATCAAATTTAGTATTCGATAGCAGAACTTGCGGACATGATATTTTTATACGGTCAAGCAAATGGCAACAGTCGAGAAGCTGATAGGTTATATCGACTGCAGTATCCACAAAGAAGACATCCAGCTCATACTATGTTTGCCAGACTTTTTCAACGCTTACGAGACACGGGGAATTTACAACCTCAATACTACGACCAAGGAAGACGAAGAACCACAAGGACTCCGGACTTTGAAGAGCAAGTGCTTGATCGTTTCGCCCAAGACCCAACAGTAAGTACACCGAAAGTAGCACGTGAAAGGGGAGTAGCACAAGATACTGTTTGGAAAGTAGTACACGAGCAACAGTTACACCCCTATCATCCGCAGAGGGTTCAGGCCTTAGGTCCAACTGACTTTCAACCTCGCGTTCGGTTTTGTGAGTGGTTTCTCCAACGCTCTGTAATTGACCCGCAGTTTGCTTCCTACGTGCTTTTCAGCGACGAAGCTTGTTTTACGAAAGACGGGATATTTAATAGTCACAATAGTCATGTATGGGCAGACGAAAATCCTTATGCAATTGTGGAAAGGGGCCACCAAGACTGATTCGCCATAAATATATGGGCGGGTATTATCAGTGATCAGATAAAGGTCCATATTTACTACCACTATGATTAACTGCACCAGTGTATACGAGATTCCTGCGAGACATACTTCAAGAGTTATTAGAGGATGTCCCTCTCGGTGTTCTTCAACGGATGTGGTTTCAACATGATGGCGCCACAGCCCACTTTTCAGCTAGTGCTCGAGAGTATTTGAATAAAACGTTTCGTGACAGATGGATTGGAAGAGGCGGTCCTTGTAATTGGCCTGCACATTCCCCAGATTTGATTCCACTTGTGGGTTCATGTCAAACACTTGTCTATGAAACGCCTATAGACAACGCAGAAGAACTATTAGCACGAATACTCACTGCCTGTGATACTATAAGAACAGCTCCTGGGTTGTTACAGCGGATGCGTCAGAACTTACTGCGACGCTGTAACGCCTGTGTTGAAGTAGAGGGACGCCATGTCCATCACCTTTTTTTTTTTCAGGATAATTGGGAGATTTGTCTCGTTTACAGGTCATTGATGATGTTCTTGGCTGCATTCAATCCTGCTGTAAAATGTTGATTGAAGACATTATTCCCATTCTTGTGACTTGTTTTTAGGAAACAACCTCATTTGCATTATGGTTGTTTCGTTCAGTTTAGTTTATTTGTTTTCAATGACAACAATACATGGAAGAAATACTTTAATAGTGTGATTCTTTTACATTTTATTACGTTTCACGACTATTACCTTTTATTAAAAGCGTCTGTTCAATGATAGGACAGCGTAATATCATGTATTTACCATTTGTACCAATTTATTCACATTTTCTTTTCATGTTTCCCACTCTTATTTAGTGCGCGTTATGCAACCACACATGGCACGTATAAAACTGTTCGCCATTTTGTGCTTGTGCGAGATATTGACTTAGTACAGACGCATTATTGCTAACAGTTGGGACAGCTATTCATCCGTATCCTTTTCGACCCATCTTTCTTGACAGATTATCCGGGAATCCCTACGCTCCTTTGGGGAATCCCTTGTGCACAAATTGCACGATCTCGACCTAAGCATTTTTGAATACAGCAACTTTGGTGTCTTTGACGTGACCATGCCGCATTAGCTCTATCATTCACCGTAGTCGAGCTATAGAGCTTTGAATGTCATTTTCCCACGCTTTCGGCACCTTGTAGCTCCGAAATTATGTACGTTGGACAAAAGTTTATTTGAACTTTTTTTCTTGTTTCCGTGTCAGGAATCATCCCTTAAATTTTGTAACATAGTCACGCGGTCACCCTGTATATATATATATACAGGGTGGGCCATTTTAATTAATCCACGGAAATATCTGAAAAATGATAATACATAGAAGAAATGTTTGAAGTACACGTCATGTATTGCTAAGGGGGAAAACCATTTCCGCCAAAAGTACCCCTCCGCACCCCCCGGAAATGGGGGTAACTGGGGGCAACTTTGAAATGTCAAATGGGAACATGGGTCGAGTAATACCTCGTTCGAAAGGTCTTGGATAACTAAGTAACGCTGTACCAAAATTTGTTTCATATGGAGCACCAGTTTCAAAATGGCCGCCATGATATAGTTCAAAAACTCCAGTAGTCGTAGTATGAAAACCATGGGAGGTAAATGAATGGAACAAAATTGAAATACGTAAATATCATAGGGCATATCGAATAATGTGACCCCTGCAATCCCAGCGGCTTCCCTGAAGGGATCTTGTGAGCTAACTTCAAAATTTCAACGTCCGACCGGACAACGGTTCGGGCGTACGCTTGACCTACCCAATGCTGTTTGGAAGGCAGGCTTCAGGGATAGAGAATTAGTGCACTCAGTTAATGCGGATGGCCACAGTCAAGGGCGCCCCTAGAGGAAATTGTGCTTCGGAATATCGAAAATTCAATAGAATTTTTAGAATGGCTACAGCAAAATTTGAAACTATATTTGAAATGTCGCTTTTTCTTGCCTCCCTTGGAAACCACAACATGGGTGCCCTTGGCCACAGTTACATTTTGATTAACTATTAGCACTCATGTCATATTGTGAGCTTGAGGGACGAAACAGTGTGTACGTAATTCCCGAAATGCTTTCCGAATAACCAGCACGCATTGCATAAAAGTTTCTGTGGCGACGGAGATTAGCAAATTCACACGTTTGTAAGTTCCAGCAACTGCGTTATTCGACAACTTCTTTCGTATAAAGTTATTTCTGTTATCGCATCAAATCATACTTAGCCATACAGATATGCGTTACCATTCAAATAAAATTTCACCTTTTTATAGTCACTACAGCGTCATCCTTACAAACAAATGTTTCAACCATACCATACCTATTTGTAAGGTAGCCTTAATTTGCGAATTAAAGTAGAGTTCTCATTTGAACTTTCACTGTTACTTTCCATCCCACTCACATACAGAGCACAGGAAAAGATTATTTTGCAGGACTTGGATATCTCTCTATACCTTATGGCAATTTTACTCTAACATTTTTATCTCTATTGTATCATTCTCGAGCCTTGGAACGCCTCCGTGGTTTTCCTATTTAATTTTCGTTATTTTCATTTATCTCTACCCGTATTCATACTATGGACACTAGACGTTATCTTAGACACATTCACCATGTCTTGGCGATCGTTTTGAAAGCGGTGTCTCATGTCGAAAATATTCTTACAGAAGCTGTTTGATATTCATTTGTCTAGGTAACATGATGTTACTCGCTTCAAGTTGCTATTTGAAATTTTCAAGTTGGCCCCGGATACCTTTCAGTGGAGTCACCCCGACAACACCTCTCGATGTGCCTTACGTCACTTATCTACTCCAGTTTTTCTTCTGTTGATTTATCTCCAATCGCTTTCATGCTACGGATACTAAACCTTTTCTCTGACACTGATACTATGTTTCGGCGGCCTTTTGAGAACACTGCCATTTCACCTCAATCGTTTACTCCTGCAAGATGTTTGATTTTGCAAGATTTATCGAACGAGGTACCACTCGACTCATGTTACTATTTGAAATCTTGAAGTTAGCCCCCAAGACCACTTCAGGGAGGCCACTGGGATCACAGGAACCACACCATTCGATATGCCCTATGATATTTACGTATTTCAATTTTGTTCCATTCATTTACCTCCCATGGTTTTCATACTACGACTACTGGAGTTTCCGAACTATATCATGGCGGCCATTTTGAAACTGGTGCTCCATATGAAACAAATTTTGGTACAGCGTTACTTAGTTTTCCAAGACCTTTCGAACGAGGTATTACTCGACCCATGTTCCCATTTGACATTTCAAAGTTACCCCCCGTTACCCCCATTTCCGGGGGGCGGGGAGGGGTACTTTTGGTGGAAATGGTTTTCCCCCTTAGCAATATATAACGTTTATTTCAAACATTTCTTCTATGTTTTATCATTTTTCAGATATTTCCGTGGATTAATTAAAATGGCCCACCCTGTATATATATATATATATATATATATATATATATTCACTTTGACGGTAGAACCTAGGGGAATTCTATATAAAAATAACTAAAACTTAACTCTTGAACTACATAACCATCTTGATCAAATTTTCAACAAGGATGTCGTTTGGGCCTGGGAGAATTTTTGTCATTTAATTTTGATGGTGCAACGTAGGGTTGGGGCGGGGGAAGATATATAAGTAAAAAATAAATACGAAAGTTACTGTGTTTGGAACTTCATGATTTTTGAGTCACCCGAACAATCTCAATCAAATTTACAACATAGTTGATGTTTAAACCTGAGATGTTTTTTGTCATATCTTTAACTGTGTAACTTGAAAGAGGGGAGGTAAAAGACATTTAAAAATGATCAAAAATGATCGATGTTAGTGTCGAATCCATACTTTTCGGGGCTGCTAAGATGAACAGTGACACTTCTAATGCAATTTAAATCCAAATTCAGGCTCGTAAGTTAGGGGAGAGGGAATGGGAGATATATATACAAGTGACCGAAATTACCAATATAAATGTCGAATTCATAGTTTTCGGGGTCGCTGAGATTAAGAATGACACTTCCTATGCCGTGCCCCACAAAATGGGTTGGGGAGGGAGATATATATAAAATTCATCGAAAATGAACAATATAAAAGTGAGCTTTAGTAATAGTAAAAAGTGACTGACTAACGGAAGATGTTACTATTTTTTCTTAATTTAACCCAGCGAACTAGGTAATTGATGCTTGCTCAGAATAATTTAGGAAAGTATTATTTTGTGCATTCGATTTCTTGTTAGTTTGCAAGCTGAGGCTTGTCAAATTGGTGATATTGAAATACAATATTCTATGATGAAAAGTGATAAAATTTTGCTATCTTACAGACCCTCTCCTTGGCTAAAGATATTGGTGATTCTCATAGCGTACCCGTGTCTTCAAAATTAAATTTATTTCTCTTATAAATTTCTGGTTGTGCTTTGGTTTTAGATTCATTTTGATTCACCTCTTTCAGGAGTTCGTGATGACAAATCTTGGCCATGACTTTTTCATAACATTTATTTGACGAAAAAGAAAATACATAGATATTTTTATAAAAAAGGTCTTATGTCCATCTTAAACACGTAGTTAATTAGTAATCAATATTCAGGTAGAAAATTTAGTATTCAATATTACGTAGAAAATTTCAATATTTAGATAGTTAATTAGTATTTAATTTAGTTAATATATGTTAAAAGAAATATAAAGATTAATTAACAATGTATTATTTCTGTTAAGAGTTTAATTTTTTTATCAACCTATATCAACAACTATTTGGTGCATTAAGTTAAAAACGGACATACATAATATAAAAATATAAATTAAATGACAAACCAAAGAACATAAAATAAATTAGACACGCAAAACATTAATAGAAATATCCTCAACTTGTCATAGATAAAAAGTTAACCGAAATATACAAAATGATGTACAAAGAATCAATGCATTACATAATATACGAAATTCCAGGCAACACTGTGGTGTGCAATGTGATATAATTGAACTTTCATATAACAGTACTTGATGGTAGATGTGGCTAGCGTGGAACGGATTAACTATTTAAGATAAAAAAACTCCTTCCATAATAGGAGCAGAGGGGAATGATTTAAAAATGCAAGCTGCGTTTCCCCGCTGAATTGCTAAACTGAGTCTCTGTATTAAAAATTGTTTGCTCCGTGGATCTCCTGTTTTCACAACCAGCTGTGAACCTATTTGTTTCACTAGATTCTTTGCCTCTTTGCTGAAAACACCCATTGTTTCAACAGCAAAGGGAATGAAAAAATGGTTTTCTTTTAAGCATTTATATTTTAAATGTTTTCGTCTGCACGCTGTTTCTGCCGCACTTCCAGCTTCCTTAGATGTTGATACGATATGAGAAGCTGCAAAAGTATCAACATAAGTGACATCCCATACTAGACATTGCCCATTTTCCCAGGGGATTAACGTGATTCCATCTGGTCTTTTCCCATCATCCCTTGATAAACCTGATGGTTCTAAAATTGAAGGCACGTCTATGCTGGCCAAAGCACGCTTTAGGATATCATTTAATTCAGCGTGATGGGACACTCTGCCTGCGCTTTTGGGACAGCTCAATGGATACATGTCAAAGAAATATTTGTTTTATAAGAACATTTCATATTTTAGTTAGTAACTTAACTTTTGATTTTATTATTTATTAATTTAGCTATTATTTTATTTCATTTCACTTCATTTTAAAAACTTCTATAGTTCCGTACTAGTCAAATCGCCCTTAGGCCGTATGTACTAGGCTTAGGTTAGAATACGTTCACGTGATGAAAGAGAACAAAACAATAAATAGCTAATATTTATTATTATTTACAGATTCTTACTATTACATACGGAATTACATATTACATATTAGTATTAGTATTATTATTATTGTTATTATTTAATCGTTACAAAATTTTATTTATATATTAATATGTATTTAAGTAAGTAGATTATGAAGAAGAAACTTGCTCTGACCGTGATAATACCTTATTGTGAAATTTGTTCGTTTACGTGATAGTCACAAAAAGAAAGTTCCTTCGTTTAGTATTGCAATTCGAGAAGCGAAAATTAACTTTTTAAGGATGGAAAACCAATCAGATATTTTGAGAGGTTGCCCTTTTTATGCACTTACCACATCTAAACCATTCATAATTACATTGAACATTAGGCAGATAAATACTGTGTAATTTGGAGTAAGTTTATAAATCGTTCTTCATAATTTATATGACATTAAGGAGTTTGATTTACATTTAACTTGTCCGTCTGTCCGGGAGACAAAAATCTCAAAACCTACTTGATAAACTCTCAAATTTGTTCAAACTGCAAATGATTAAAAGTTAGCAATCGTGTCCGTTTATGGACCCTCTTTTGATTTCGGAACAGGCAAATAGTGAGTGCCTTCTCCACTTTGATCGTCATTGAATAAAAACCGTAATATGTAGCAAAAGAAGTTTTTTTTTTTCCTTTGTAATCAAGTAAATGTCTCAGAAACATATTTTGTCTCCATTCGTATCTCTAGTGAAATCGAAAGTGGCAGTAATAAACCATTTCCATTTTTCATGTTGACCGTTATAGGGGAACTTGGTATCAAACACAGAGATGTAATGTTCTGCAATCGATTAAACGTTCAAATAATTACATATATACACATCCTTAATCCTCTACTAAAACCGGAAATAATTGAAATCCATTAGAACTTACGGTTTCAGTATTAATTTACATAACGCATTAAATAACAGATAGAAAGGAACTTTAAAAAAAAATCGGTTTAGCGTTCTAAAAATAAGAAATGTCTTTTCTTTTAACCATCTATTCTAACCTGAGGAAACAGAAATTACAGAATTAGGACCGCGGCAGCTCCGTGATACAGCATTCAACTCTGGTGCGTGGGTTTCTTCGGGGTTCTTTCATTTCCTCCCACTATCTTCACTCCAGCATTTCATTCATTTATCATCATCATTTTCTCCTTTAGCTTAGCCGGCATAAACGTGGGACCTAAAATTTGCAGATTTCATTTCATTTCAAATTACAGAATTAACAAGAACAGAGCGAGAGAAATAGAAGAATGTGTGCGCAGCAAAACACCATTGAATTAATCACACAGTTGACTAGGACAAAGAAACTATAGTCTCACCGCCGAACGACATGACAACAGTATTAACTTTGCCAAATTTATCCTATTATCAGGAATTTCATTGAGAAAGAACGAGCTTGTCGTTTGCCTATTATTATTCATATAGTCCCCTTTACTTTCGTCGATTACCTACTGTAAAAGGCACTACGTGTGTAAAGGGTTTCAGTTCCCTATTATTTGAGCACGTGTGAATATGACAATCTTATTTGCGTCATGCTTCTCCTCTTATTGACATTGCAACCCTAAAAATTAATAAGAAAGCTGCATGTTTGTACATGTTTTAGAAGGTATCACAGACACGTACCAGCGTTGCCAGATCTAGCATAATGATGCTAGATATAGCATAATTTGCATGTCTTTAGCATCTAGCATCTTGCTTTTAGCATCCTGCTCAAATCTAGCATATTTTCAGCAAGTTTATCAAAAAGCCGTAAAACCTTGTAGATGAGAAAGAAGTTGATCGTGGGAAGAAAAAGAACGGCAGAAATGTATCCTCTTCCATTGATTCATACAGTCGGTAAACCATACAGCCAGTCTTATTTTCCGAAGTAAGTTAGAAACGGCTTTGGGCTTTTCTTTCTTTTTCCTTTTTTTTTTTTTTTTGTGGCTCCACCCAGGGTTTTCTAATCCTTTAACTGCGAGGCATGGGCGGAGCTATGGGGGCCATTCTTCACCATCTTTATTTCTGACTTCATGACCATCTTTATCCATGAAATAAAAGGTCCGAGACCGACCAAACATCTCCCCCCCCAGCAGAATTCCCAACTCCGCTTATGCTGCGAAGTAATTTCCTTTCAAAATATGTAAACAAACACTTTGCATTCATTTATACGATATATACGCCATTGAGTCTTGCAACGACTGCACTAGTTTAGTTGAGTTAAAGCTTTGGTGCGTGAAGTATTGAGTTCTATCCATGCATTCTTGTGCTCTGCGTATTTTAAGTTACGTTATCGTATCTCAGCTTCGTTTTTTCTTTTAATACTCCTGAATTAGTAATTATGAGGATCTAGCATAATTTGACCTAATCTAGCATAATTTCGATCAGGTTTTGGAATAATTTCGAGCTGTGAGTCTGGCAACGCTGACACGTACGAAGAAACAGATTAGCAGAGTTTCTCATACTGTGTACTAGAGAAAGCTCTCTTTTTATTCTTCACAGAAATTTTGTCTTGACGAGGGTTATTTTCCGAAAACCACTCAACTGATATTAAAAATAGATATTCTTAGTTAGAGTATATACTTGCAGGCAGATAAGATTATATTTAAATTAATCACCATCAGTTGCAAATATGTTCTGTTTGAGGAAAAAGAACTCTTGGTCCGCGACGGGATCAGTTTCGCACACGACAATAAAGTCGTTTTATACTCGGCTACTATTAGTCCTACACTAATAAAATTCTACATGTTTTGAAAGAGCATAAAATAACGAAAAACTTTTAGAGGAAACATTTTTTCGATTTCGATCTCTAAAAGAATCTGTAACTAAAAAACTGACTTCACGCGCAAGCAATACTGAGTAAAAATGAAAATAACAAGAAAACCATTATATTTAGCTCAAAAATGCACTAGAATTAAATTGCAGAAGATAATTAGAGAAATGAAATGGAAAACGTTTGGATTCTCTAGCGCCAATGGTTACGGAGTTATAGTGAATAATAGAAACGGATAAAATGTCTGTTTTGTCCCCCTCTCCCTCCACCTCCCGTGAGATATTTTTCCAGGCTGCCTGCATTTTTGTAATCAGTGATGGATATATATTTAAAAAAATATCGGATGCCAAATTGTTACATAATCTGCCCTTAGAACTCTATTTTTAAGCCCCGATGCCTACACTACAACTAATTTTTATCGATTATTTCAAAGATATATACACTGCATTGAAGACAATCGAACACTTTCTGTAAAATACCTGTTGGAGTGCTTTTCTTTGTTTGAAAGATGAGAGGCGGATTTTATTTCCTGATGGTTCACTTACTTTAAACTTAGTTAAAAGTAGGAATTTTGAAGATTTCGAAACAATACAGTATCCGAAACTGATTTCTTATCAAAACTATAGTGGAGCATATTTATCTTAAGGTGGATCACTAGGTGTTCTTGCTGCTATGCTAAACGCTCCTTGAACAGTGCGGCGTTGCCACATAGTGTCAAACGTTTACTGATGCCAGATAATAAAGAAATTAATCCTGATATTCTGTTTGGAAATTACTGGTGAAATTAGTTTTTGACACTTACCGTAATTCAGAGGTAAGTTCGGCTTCTCGAACTCCAACGCTAGAATCCAGGAATCTTTTTTAACGTGACTATCAGAGTAAACGTTCAAATTTGTCAACAACGCATTATGGCGTTCTGCGCAAATTTATTCTCAAAATTTACTTCCTTAAATGTAAATTAATATTTAAATAAAATATGAAAATAGCACGAATAACGGCCAAACGAATTACCTATTTCGTAATAAGATCATTACTTTTAAATACTTTACACATACAAATAAACATTTCATAAAACTGAGCAGTTCTAGCAAGATCTAACAGTAAGTGCCATTTTGTGTGCTCATTGTAAAACGAATCAAATATTTTCTTTTATTTGTTACCTTTCTCGATATCAGACGACACAACCAAATGAATCAATGTCTTGTGTTGTAGGTGAAACATAACTTTATGTTATAGTACAATATTTATAATTTGTAACGTTTCATTTCGTAATAGCAAAGGGAATGAACTAAAACATGTACTGATCTCCGGGTGGTGATCCATCTTAATCGGGAAGAATATATGTTTCCTTTTGCCGGCGATTGAAAATGAAAAGATTTGTGGAATGCAAATGTGAGGGACCGTGAAAATCCAGAAAAGGCTAAGAATATGAGGTAAAAAGAAACACTTTGGTTGTATTACATATGAAAACAAATGAAATAATAGTTAGGTTTGGATATTGATACTTATAAATAATACCAATAATGGTGTTGCATGGAAGGGAAATTCAACTATAGGCGTAGAAAAGCTTGTATATGTTGCTATCTAAAATCTGGCAAGTCAGCGTGCCAAGAGGCGTTTTCTTTTGAATTAGGATAAAAGAGTTGTATTTAGTTCAGTGGCAGAATGTTGGATTCGCATCAAAGGCGTTGTAGGTTCAAATTTTGACTGAGGAACACGACTTCTTTTTCGATACAAATCTTAAATTAAAGCTGTTTCTATGTTCAATCTTATCTTGTATTTGTATATTTCAATAACTCTATCTTCCCAATACGTATTCAGAAAAATGCCATATGTAAGAATTCGTTTAAGGTATGAAATTAACCGTTATTTGTGTTAACTAACAGAAATGGATTATGAGTTTCAACGTTTTGAAACTTCCATTTCTACGGAGATAAAAATACATATATAAAGTCACTATCAAAACCAAATGGCCACCTGCTCCAACAACACTGAAAATCCCAACTCTAGTGGGAAAATACCTATAATGTATTGTCAGTATGTAAAACTGACTTTGACATTGTGTGTTTCACAATCACAAAAAAGCTGAAATTCACTTTATAACATACCACTTGTTTCGAGCCAAGTTTTTTAATGCACGTCTAAAATATGTCAACATACCATTCTGTATTACTAACGAGATCGAAAAGTGTAAAATTTTGAGCCATTTAATTTAGTTCCTTTCCAATCATAATTAGTATTTGGGCCGAGTTTCCTCGTGCTTTATTAATCTAATCAACATGATTCCAAAAATATTATCTTAAGAAGGGGAAAGGAATTTGGCTTTTCTATCACCGAACAGCGACTGCATTGTATGAAATGTATCTGTCAAGATAGTTAACATTTGGGTCGCACTAACGCCTTTTTAACTTTACCTTTATTCAAATAAATATCGTAAGGAGAAATCAGAATCATAGTCATAGTTATTCCGTCTTTATTGATAAGCCACTTGCAGCAACTGAGAAGCTTCCATGCTTTATGGTGTTCCGCTACTACTTACGATTTTTCTGTTTAATATCGTGAATAAAATGTAGTCTCCTTTGCCCCTCCCTCTCTTTCCTTTCAGCATACCCTTTAGCAAGTCCCTATTGATACAGATTTTCTTAAGCAATGTACCAACCAGTTTCTTTTCCTATTCTTTATAATATCTAAAATTGTTCTTTTTTCCTCGCTCATTTCTAATACCTTCTCGTTTGGCCCTGTTAATTATCTCTTTTCTTCTCCATACCTACATTTCAAAATCTTCCAATCATTTCTCATAACTTTTGCGTAATTTCAATGTTACTGACACATAGAAAAGAAAACTCCTCATGAAGCACTGTATCAGATTTTTGTCAGCTTTTCACTCAAGGGTCATAAAATATATTTTCTTCCTCTTAAAGGCTTCTTTCACCATTCTTATCTTTTCTTTTATTTCACGTTCGCATTTCACATCACCGGTAATAATGGTAAACAAGTATAAAAAACTAGTCAGTTTTTTTTATTCTGTCTCTTCCCACTTCTATATTTGACATCGTTCGCTTCGTTCTAATGACCACTATCCACTAGAACTAAGAGAACTAAGATATTGCAAAATCTATATCTATATCTATCTATCTATCTATCTATCTATCTATCTATCTATCTATCTATCTATCTATCTATATATATATATATATATATATATATATATATATATATATACAGGGTGTTTAATAAGTAATGGTCAGGGTTGGCAAGGTAATTTACTTGTTACGTATTCTACGTAAATTACGCGTAATTTACTAGTAATATACGTCATGTAGAAAACCAGTTTTTTACGCAGACGTAGAAAACTATATTTCTCTCATTAAAACTAAGATCATTTTGAATAGTCGGTTATATTGTAAGCTTAGTTTTCTTATTTAAGCATTAAAACATTATTATCTTTTAAAGATTATATTTAAAAGTAATGATTTCATGCCAAATCATAGTAATAAAAGATAATTTTGGATAACCCCTCGCCGGCACACTACTACTTTCCACCTATTAGCGCACACCCAAGCACAACCACCCAACATATAAGCACACACATTAAAAATATGTGTTGGTTCGGATATGTTTGAAAGTATCAAGTAACCTTTTGGTTATAACAATTTATTGTTATACCTTTGCAGCTTTTAATATAAAACTCGAAACATTTCAGTATACTTTGAAACTTCTATTAGAAAAGAAAAAGAGATTGACTGTTAGGCTCATTTCACCTTCATATTACACACTAACACACACACATAACTGATACGAAAGATACTGATCAGAATATTGAAATAATGAAATTTTAGAATAAACTGATTTGTTTTTCTTCCACGTCTGAACGATACTATATATACCACTTCACTTAGCACTGGGACATATTGAATTTTCGATGTAAAAGTTATTAGATTCTTATTTTGAGCACACACAACTGAAAAAATATAAAAGCACCCAACAGAACATTATACTAAATTTTTCGGAATGAACTCATTTATTTTGCTCTTTTCTTCTAAGTCCAACAACAACACTAAATATATTACTTCCCTTAGCACTTGACTATCATTTGAACATTTAGTGTAGACATTTTTCATGCTCATAATAAATAGACAAAACTGAAGAAAATACTCAACAGAATATTGAACTACTTGTTTCTTTTTTTCTTTCCTTTCTTTCTTTTTTTTTTTAAAGAAACAATTTGTCTTTCTTCCTAGTTCGAATACAGAATATATTTCACTTGGTTCCAATAAAACTACGTATATCATTTCATTTAAAACTTAGCCATTATTCTAAAAAATTTCCATTATAGTTTAGTACAATTCGAACACAATACTCTTAATCACACTAATATTCATAACTTGAGTGGTCTTGTAATTTGAGGGTGTAGTATATTTGAAGTAGTTTCTTCGAACGTTCGAAGCTGAGCCGGTTTCTTGTGACGTTATGTACAAAGGACCAATTTGAGAAAAAGTCTTTCAATTTGCGCTGAAGATGCTAGGATGTTCAGTAACTTCATAGTAAATTCCGACAACTCCTTATGTTACCGAGTAGCGAAATACGAGATTGTGCGTGGTGTTGTAATTCCCTTCTTCATAAGTTCTTCAAAATTTCCACATTTTCCCCGATATTGCTGGTAGCTAGTTATTCCTGAAGAGCCGAGGTTTTCCAACAAAAACACCACTACTTGTTCGTGATGCTTTTCTCAGACATTGCAGAAAGTCGTCACAAGTGGAGACCACGAAGGCTTACCATTGTTGTTGTACTGGACAATAGTTTCTCTCACGACTTCTCTGGCATAAAACTTTTCTCGATTACAGAGGGTTTAAAACATGAAACATGATGAAATGGGTTTTGAACAGTCACGCGTGCAAACCGTATTATACAATGATACTTTAAAAAGCCAATACAAAATTCCCATTTATGCTTACGGATTAAGTTTTGCAAAATCCAGCTAGATTCCATACAATTTTAGGAAGAATTTTTTTAAAGCTCAGCGCGTAGAACGTTTCCTTTTAATTTGTAGACCTGTTTCTAATTTTTTACGTACTTTACGTATTTTACGTAAATTACGCGTTTTTTACGCGTATTTTACACGTCACGTAGAAAACCTTTTTTTACGCGTAATTACCCAACCCTGGTAATGGTCATAAATTAAACCGTAGATAGTACACGCCAAAACTAACAAAAAAGTCTTAGTAAACGTGTGTCCGCAAACGCTTCGTAACGGAGATAGGGGCTGTCGAAAGTGTGAGAAAAGGAAGTTTAGAGACGAATATCTCAAGAAGTACGAATCGGACAGAGGGCGGTCCAATGAATGACTATCGAAGTCAGATCTGCGCTATGCAGAAATGCATGGTTGATAACTCTGCAATTGGCGCGCAACTTTCCCCCAAAAAACGGAGGGATTCCCGGACAATTGTCCTAGGAAAGGGGACTCAAGATGAACATCGAGGGCGCGTCTATCCACCAGTAATTCATAAGTCGTGGTACCAGGTCGAAAGCTCGAAAAGATACAAAATGGCCGACAAGGTTGACGTGTTGTGTGTGGTTGCATAACCAGCAGGAACTGAGATGCAATCGAAGAAAGATGGTGGTGCATGTTGTGAACTACTTCAGAGGACATTCCTAAGACAAATGCACATGTACAGAGTAGTTCTTTACTGCACCATACCAAGGTAAAACAAACGATGCGCGAAAATGAATGGAATAGCGGAAAGGAACACTGGTAGAACATGCAAGCCAGCTGGAAATACTGAATCGGGGTTGGAACAGATGTTGAGCTCACCTTGGGTGCATGATGTTACGGGTTCAAATCCGTTGAAGTGCCCACTGAATCCAGTGGTTCTGATCCCAGATTTTCCAAATTGTAGGTCCCATCCTTCGGAGCTCCTAAGCTCGTTTAAAGCAACAATAACTCAAAAAATCGAGCGCCTGTAGGTTGCTCATTATTTGGTTCTTCTCCTGTACGTATACGTAAAGAAAAAAATTTGTGCACGCAGTTCTTGTCAATCAGCTGGTAAGCCAGGAAATATGGAATGTAAGAACACTACATTGTTTCGATTACAGACGTGAATTGGAAACACGCTTGCCTTTCCACGTTTGTTTATTATGTTGCCTGAAGGGTCCTGCTACATGCTTTGTTGTACCGGAGTAGTCGCTTGGGAGAATGATTTAGAGTGTAGAGGTTCGTTGTCTTCACTCGTCTTTCTCGCCTACAGTGAATGTAGTAGTTCTGTGTGTTGAATAGGTGTCAAATGCGCGTGCCTTTACAGTGTTGTGGATGTACTTACTTCACCGTATTGCGGGGAACAATGCAATAGTTTCAGTAGGGGTGCAGAGCCACAGGGATACTATTGTGCAGTGTTAATTAGTGCTAGTAGTGTGGTGCTAAATTATTGTTTACCTTGCCATTGATACAATGTGCAGTAATATTGAGTATGCTGAAATGCACTTTATGTACGGCAAAGCAAACGGGAATGCGGTAGAGACCGCTAGGTATTATCGCGAGACTTTCCCTACGAGACAGCAACCAGACCGAAGAACATTCATCAGAATACATCAGCGGCTACGAGAACATGGGAGCTTTACACATTGTTCCAGGCCGGGAAGGCCAAGGACAATATGTACCCCTGAATTAGAAGAACGTATGCTACAGGCAGTGGACGAAAACCCAGGAACGCGTACAAGACGTGTGGGACGTGCCGAACGCGAATCCAATGCTCTCGTATGGCATATTCTCCATGAACAGCAGTTGTACCCATACCATCTGCAATGTGTACAACCTCTGATCCCCACAGACTTTCCGGCGAGAATGCAGTTTGGTCAGTGGCTTCGCAGACAAATTACTGGCAATCCTCATTTCACGGATGACGTCCTATTTACTGATGAAGCACAATTCACCCGGGATGGCATTGTAAATTTTCACAATTCTCATGTCTGGGTCCCTGAGAATCCACTTGCAATAGTGGAGTTAGGACATAAGCGAAGGTTTTCCTTAAATGTGTGGGTAGGACTTTTAGGTGATCAGCTCGTAGGATCATTCATTCTTCCTAATGCACTAACTGGGATCTTATATTTGCGATTTCTCCAACACGATTTACCGCTTCTACTCGAAGATATACCTCTCGATAGGCGTCAGCGACTGTGGTTTATGCATGATGGAGCGCCAGCACATTTCTTTAACTGTGTCAGAGAACATTTACATACCCGATTCGGACGAAAGTGGATAGGACGTGGGGGTCCTATTGCTTGGCCACTGCACTCCCCGGACTTAAATCCTTTAGACTTCTTTCTCTGGGGCCATGAGAAATCGCACGTTTATTCTACCCCTGTTGCAACAATGTTGCGGACATATTCAACAGGATGCCGACATGTTATCACGAGTACGTGGATCTTTGCGAAGACGGGTACAAGCATGCATTCGCATGAAAGGACGACACTTCTAAGTTAATTTCTTATGCATCTCTTCTGCGGTTACACATCTTGGTATTTACTGTTTACCTTATGATTAATACTGTACACATTACCAACATGACGAATTCTGTTTGTTAATATGAACAAACACGACATGTCCATCATTTTTCGTTTGTTGTAATACACTTACGCGTTCAACATACGGAATGTTTCACATTCGCCTCCCACATACTCGAATGTTGTAATGCTTTTCCCATTGCAATCCAGTTTGCGGATATTCGTTACGTTAACTGCTTAGCACATAATGCTTCATCAGTGCCTTGCATACCGTTTGGTTTACCGAAGTGCTGCCACACTTGTACGTATGCATTAGTTATCGGAATTCTTCCTGGAGCCATTTACAACGTTCATCACCACACTTCGATTGCCTCTCTCGTTTCCTGCTTTTTATGCAACCACACACGGCACGTAAACATTGTCCACCATTTTGTATCTTTTCGAGCTTTCGACCTGGTACCACGAAAGCGTGCATAGCGCAGGTCTAACTTCGATAGTCATTCATTGGACCGCCCTCTGTCCGATTCATCCTTTTTGAGATATTCGCCTCTAAACTTCATTTTCCCACACTTTCGACAGCCCCTATCTCCGTTACGAAGCGTTTGCGGACACATGTTTACTAAGACTTTTTTGTTAGTTTTGGCGTGTACTATCTTCGGTTTAGTTTATGACCATTACTTATTAAACACCCTGTATATATATCAAATCACTGTCTAACGGACAGTGGTCCTCAGAAAGTAGTATTATGTGGAAATTCTTTTCATAACTTGGTACTTTTAATAAAACAGTACTTTTTAAGATATAGTAATTAAGAGCTTTTGAAGTTTTGAAGCAAAAAAGTAAATAAAGCACGCTTTCTTCATTATAAAAAATCAGAAATCCTCAGTATCTTCTTCACACGTTGTTTATGAGCAGCCGCCATTTGACTAACTTAAATCAATTGGAATAATAAGAAGGTAGATTGTAAAATATAACAAGGTCGTTGAAAAAATACCATCTTGGTTTCTTCAAGATTTCTTCCACTTTTACACGAGTTTTGCATTAATTTTATTAGTGCATATACGAAATAATACGTATACCTCTAAGATTTTATTTGCTCTAACTTTCTGAATCTTTCGTATTGCTGCTAAATTTATCTTATTTAAATAGCTAGTATCAATATCTGAAGTAGTTACTCTTGTGTTGGTTGATTTTTCTTCATAGAAACATTGTACTAAATATATTTCAGATCGAAGGAATATCAGCTAGGAGCAAATTGCCTTCAAGAAATACAGGTATGTATAATTGTCAAGAAACATATTTTTCAACTGCAATGAACCACTAAAACATAAGATGTCATCATGTATGTCTTTGTTGCAACAGTTTCTTTTCCTTATTCACAAATGAATATTTTAAGAGAACCATATTATGACTAAGTTTTAAAAACTATAATTTAAATTGTCTTAAACCATTGTAACAGTTATCCTACTGTCTAGCTGCAAGTAAGAATTTCTTGCGAAATGGTGTCCGGAGTTTACAATACTGGTGTTGATTTATCTTCAACAGATTGATTTGATTGAATAATTAGTGTAAAGTCCAGTTGGAACGATAAATTAAGTAACCAAGTATAAAACTTTTTTTTTAATTTTTGGATATGATTATGTTATACTTGGGCCAAAGCAAAACACACAGATATTGCGCATTGAAACAGAAACATTTGGTAGAAAACAAAACCATAATTTGTATTTAATAACGTGTTGAGGTGCTTTCGGCGGGCAGTACACCAGCGACGCGACTTCGAAAGAATTGAGAGAGGTCCTGCAACATTTGCAAAGGGATTTTCACCCATTTCTCTTAAAGCACAATGACAAGCTTAGCAGTTGCACCTGGGGAAAGAAAACTTTTCCTTATTAGATCTTCCAATAGTTGATATCCGGCGGTATAGTGAGCCATGACAGAAGTTCAACTTCATTGTCATTGTAATCTAACCATTGTGTAGCAGGTTTAACTGTGGGTACCAATCAGTCTATTGTTTATGCATTGAAGGAGCTTCTCCACATGAACACGTTCTCTGTTGTTTGAAAAAAAAAAAAAAAACTGTAACTGGACTCATCTGGAAATATGAAACGTTTTAGGCCATCCAACGTCAAGATTTTATGTTTCTGGCACCACTGAGCTCGCTTTGCAGCATTTTCACCACTGATGAAAGGGTTCGGTATAGCAACCCTGCGACGGATATTGGCCTTATGGAGTTACCGACGGACTTTGTTCGTCCATATACGTTTTGTGATGTGCACTGAGGTGATTTTACATTTTCAATCAACATTTCTAGTCAGTATCCTGAAGTCCCGCCCAGAAAACTTGTTTTACTTTGTAGTTGTTTCTACTGGATGTAGTTCGTCCTTCCTGTACATATACACATACACCATGTTTACTGTAGTTCGTGAGACGTTACAAAGTGTTGCAGATTTGAACACTGATACACCTGATAGACGCGCCCCTAAGATCTGCCCTCTTTTGAAGTTCAATATATTCCCCATTATACATATCCACACACACGATTTGACTTTCACTGTTTAATCTCTTCTACTGGAGTCACTACCAAGGACCCGCACACATGAATCATTGCCCAAAGGTACAATATAAACTACCAGACTACTTTGGTGAGTGCCGTCAGCATCCTATGCTATTTGCGCAGGTGTTTAAGTTTTAATGTCATTACCTGCAACAATAGTATCAAATCTATTATTTTTTAAATAATATTCTGAAAATTGTTCAGTACACACATTGCATGAATAATGTACAATTAAGTTCAGTACACACTTTGCATGAATAATGCATTAGGTTTTATGATTCATTTGGCTTGTAGAAGGTGGATGTCAGAAATTATAAGTGCAATTAACAACTGTTATTTGTTTAAATATTCATTATACTCATATACAAATTTAAATAAATAATACTATATTAAGCACATTTTTAAAGAAGTAAAATAAAATATTTGCAAAACTCAAGTTGAAACGAAAGTCCTTGATGTTAGCTAAGCATATGCTACTAGATGATAAAAAATAGTACTTTTCCTATATCAAGGTATTGGTTGGTTCAAGTGATCACTAGAAGCACCAGGAACTTTAATTAGCCATCAAACCTTTTTACAAACCATTAATTTTGATTAACATAAAGATATTTGAGTACATTTTAAGTATTATTAATATTAATTTGTTAATATTGCCCAGTTGTTTTATTAAAGTATTAATTTAAGATTAATAAACCTTGTTATTGAGAAACTACATAATTTATACGGTTTACCAAACATGGTTAGGGTCGTCAAGTCTAGGAGGCTTAGGTGGGCTGGTCATGTAGCTAGAATGGAAGAAAGTAGAGACGCTTTCAAAGTCTTGACTGGAAGACCAATCGGAAAACGACCATTAGGAAGACCTAGGCGCAGATGGGACGGCAATATGGATCTCGCAGAGATTGGAATACAAAGTAGAACTGGATGCAGTTAGCTAAGAATAGAAGTCAGTGGAGAGCTTTTGTGAACGCGGCATTGAACCTCCGGGTTCCATAGGCCATCGAGTTAGTTAGTTAGTTAGTTAAACCTTATTATTTACTGTATTATTACACTTTGTATTAAGCGATTGTTTAATAATATTGTCATTTCTTTTAGTTTGTGTTGATCTGAGTACAACGTGGTGTAGTAATTAACCATATATGCTTATCATGTGTGCCAAACATGGGAAAAAATGTATTGTAGTAAAGAGGACACTACATAGATGTGGTTTCATGAAGATAGATGTAGTAGCATAATTTAATTAAGATTAAATTAAATGAAGAAAGTTAATTTATAGATCCGATTTCTATACGAATTATGCTTATTATAACGTTCAATTTATATTTTCTGCGTCTAGGGACGGGTGAAACGTTGCTTCAACTAGAGCGTTTCATATACATCTTACAATTTTATGGCCCGGCCAAAATGTTTTGTAGTTTATGATTGATCTACTTATAAATTAATAAAAAGATTGTCTATACATATCTTTCAACTGTATTTGTTTTCGTAGTGTTTAATTAAGACATTGATAATTTCGGCACATTTGTCATAAGAAACATTGTGGCATAATAATCTGGGTCTCTGAAATATGGCAAAAGCTAGCTAAATAGTGTTATTGTAAAAATTCAAAATATGGTCAAAATGTTGTCATTTAATAGATCATCAAACATGAGGTAGACACTGTTACGGTAAAATGAGATGATAATATAGAAATTTATATATTTTAGTGGAAAGTAATAATAATGATAGTTGAGAGAAGTTGGAGCAATAGTGTTCAAACGCCATAGTTTGAGGCATTAGATATATTGATATACTAAGTCGACAATTAGATTTTTATTTTCTTTATTTCAGGTTTCATATGCCCATATTCATTATAGTGTTCATATTCATTCCTATGCTGGTGTATTCTAGTTATCTTAAATTGCATCCATACACTTGTTCTCTTTCTAGAAAGATGTTAATAAAGAAATAATTGGAGATTTCGTATCATCCACAGGAATTTACGAGTTTTCCAATAGAATTACTAACGGACGTGATGCACAAGAAGGTAAAATCCCAATAGTTTATCTGATTTATAATAATACAATTATCTACCTAATATTTTATATCTAAGGATTTTTCCTTTCGATGTATGCACTAAGATTTAATTCTAATATTATGTATGCATTTAAAAAATGGAGCGAAAGTGTTTCGAGTTTCAACCTTCATAGTTTAAGGTCATCTAACTGTTCATATTTTAGTCCAGAAATAAATTCTTCCTAACTTTATTTCAGGTTTCATATGCCCATGTCTACAATCTTAGCTTTAATAATATCTATATCTACTTTTGGAAACATATGAATAAAACCATTAGTATTTACAATACAGGAAAATGCTATTGAAATAAAATGTAATTTGTGTTACAAAATTAGTGAATTAATAAGAGAAAATACATACTTTTAATATTCAGAAGGAAATATATACGAACTATTTTAATCACATTAAATCCTATTAGTTTAATATAATTATGGAACACCGTAAGTATGCACATAAAATGTCGATATGGTTTTAATTTGAGACATTGTGTTGCATAAGTGTATTACTGTTTTAATAGTAACAATTGTGTATTCATTTTGTTCGATTTATCAAATAATCTTATGGACCCTTTCATCAAACTACTGAAGGAGACGTTCAAAGAATGAATTTTTATAGAAATTGTTTCTTCCAACAATTAATAAAAGTTATCGTACACACTTTATATACATGCAATGTTACCTTCCTTCTGGTTGTAGGTTTGCGTGACTGAATTTATGTGCTAGCAGGCTGCTTTTAGAGAAGCCAAAGATACTCTATTGCCGCCTGAAGCATCACAATACCTATTATCAAGTATCTTTTATTTTTTATGTAGCTTAAAAGTGGATCTACAAATTATGCAGATTGGAGGCATATTCGGTATCTATAACAATGGGAAGAAAACATCTGATACTGTGCAAGAAGGTCACATCGAATGCAAATGAGATATTAATGAAAAATAGAACTTTTATTTCTGTATGTTATTATTTCTTACATTTATATGTCTCTTTTTTCTTCATCTGTAGTGTCAATATCAGAGGAAGATGTTTGTAGTAAAAGATAATCAAACTCAGATGAATTCAAACGTTTGTAATTAGAAAGACAATGATTACATAAATTTCGTATGTTAATTCGAAAATTTAAAAAAATAAAGGAAGAAACATCGCCTAGAGTTGCAAATATGCGAAATAATGTTTCATTAATTTTTTAAAGAATACAACGAAGTTATTCTCAGTATTTCTTTCTTTTTTATTAGACGTTTCTTCATTTTCTTTGAGCTTTCTTTCGAAGAAAGGGAGTAAGACTTTATTCGACAGCCCATGTGTCTCTCCTTATTGCCCTAGCTTAATAGTTTAACTCTCAATGGAAAGGATTCAAAATCGCACGGCAACTGCTTATGTCGGACAAACTCGAGAGAAGTAGTGTTAGCAGTACCTTGGTAACAAATTGATTGATCATTTTGTTTTGAAATTCAACTGCTAATTGTGAAATTGTCTTAAAAATCAGGTGATATTGCAGATGGACAACAATGATACATGAAAGTAGAACACACAACACACACACACACACACACACACACACACACACACACATGTAGAAATTATAAGCCACAAATCTGAAAACAGAAAATCAATACAACCCGTGAATGGCAAATGTAATATCAAGATACAGTTTTGAGAGCTTTTGCGTGATATTCGAAAACTAGGACAGAATTACTTTTGGTAGCCCAGTGTACGTTCTAAAAAAAGAAATGACTTATATCTCATTTGAAAAGATTTACCACATTCCTTAAAACGAGAAAACACCAACACGTACACTGCAGCCTTGAGAATCTAGCCCTCCACCAAAAGAAACAAAACTACAAAGAAAACGAAAACAAAAGTGAAGTTTGTTGGCAGCTGGCAACACGGAGGTACGAACAAGTGATGTAATTTTCTAAGCTCCGTAGTTGACATGCGAGACCAGTAAATACGGCGAATTGCGCATGTAGTTTAACTAATTTGGGGAAAACAATTTGAAAACTAAGGAGCCAAAAGTTTCCTCGGCAAATCCCCGACTTTTATCTTTTAGTTAGGTATTTCTTGGAGAAGAGAAACTTGAAATTGGTCGAATTTAGTTTTTCTTCAGTTTTAAGTCAAATTGGGACCTTTAGATTTGTGCGAGTGTGTAGCTTGATACTCCACTGGCAATCCCGTCCATACTCACAGACAACTGGATGCCTTCGATGAAACTTGTTCGGACTTACATGTATTTCTCAATTTTCTCTTCTTCCCACGAAAATGAATCTAGATTTTCATTATTATTTCTCTCCCTCTATTTAATTTGACCTAATGTTAATCGAATTTCAAAAGTATGCTCTTGCAATTTACCCCCAAACGGTTAGACTTACAACATTTCACAATTACTTAAATCTTATTTAGGAAATTCTCGGCAAAGTTTAATTATTTCGTCATTATCCGTGTCTTAGTTAAAAACACAAATCGGCTTGGAATCTGCTTGTGATCCTAAAACAATTCAAATTATCGACCCATTTCAGATACTTTGATGAACTTTGATAAATAAAATCATTTACAAAAGATTGGATAACATCTTCTTGCAGATGAATATGATATACAGATGGGATCTATGTAAAAGAACGATATGTTGTGAGTCCAGATATGATTGTTGTAAATCGTTGGTACCATCATAGTTATATGAGTACATTTGGTGTAAACTTTGTTATACACTACATATTTTGAGAAAGAAATGGGTACAGCATATTTAGGAGTAAATTTTCTCTCCCCAAATCATAATTTTGTTGAAAATATCTAAGGTAAGATGCGTAGTAACATAGTTTGAAAGTTAAATATTGGGCAGCATTTCACCATTAATAGCAACAATTTCCTTGCTAATAGCTATTTTCATTAAAAGTTCCTTTATCTAAATAACTGCTCTCGAATTCAAGCAGAACTAATATATTTTAACAGTATCATTAGTACCTGTTCGCATAAAGTAATATCTTTTAAGTATTACATATTACTGCTTTCACAAAAGTACAATCTAAAGACAAAAATCTGTAGTATTCGCAAAAATTTTTAAGTATGCATTAAATAAATTATAATATGCATAATATAAACATAATTTAGTTTATTGTATATTTTCTTGACTATAGTTGTACTGTTTTCTTTCAGGTGAAGTGCCATACTTTGTACTTCTTTACAACGGTGGAAGCTTAGTGTGCGGCGCCAGCCTAATCAGAGAAGACATAGTGGTAACAGCTGCCCATTGTGTTAACGCTGACGGATCATATCAAGTTAGCATTGAAATTTCTTTTTTATAATGCATTTCGTTTTATAAGTCATACGTAAAATTAGATATTGTTAATTAGCTATTCTAAAACATATTTAAAGATTGGAAGTATTTTCGAGATTTCTACGGTAGATTATTTAAAGTTAAAGTTTTAAAAAATATTTCAAAATCAGACCTGAATCATTAAATATTACTTTTGTTGGAAATTCGATGACGGCTAGTGCGGAAAAGATGTCATTAGTGCCACTGACCTTACTAATTTTTTTGATTTTTTTGGACAACCCCTTACTCTGAACCAACGGACTTTTTAAGTGGTTAAAGTTTAAAGTTTTTTTAAAGTGTTTGGTTAGGCAACACGCACAACTCAGATGACAGAAAAGCTACTTGTGGTCGCTTTTAGAGTTACCTGATGGTTATATTATAATTATTTTATTAAAAGAAATTTGTAGCAATGCCCGTAAATAATTTTAAAATGTTTACGAGTCTATGAGTCTAAGTATAGCCATATTAGCTCAGTTGTTGGAATTAATGTCCAGGTTTTGTTTGGAATACCACGTTAACGATGATTATAGGCATAGCCCTTGATATAACACGATTCTCTTTGTGCGACCCTTCGCTTATTTTTCTCTGTATGCAAAATAACTCAGAACTCACCACGCGGAGGTGGTTGCACATCGAGACATACGTTGACATTTGACCTTAGGTCGCGTAGTTCTTCTTGGTCTCGAAGCGGGGCATTCTTGTTCTAGACTTCAGTTTCGCTCTAACGTAGATATCTCTTGCGTTCTGGAAGCACGTTTTGACACTACCTCGGACACCAGCTTCACTATGCGTTCCACAGTTTGACTATGGCAAGGGAATGTTGTTGTTAGAGTTGCTGAAGTTCGGATGTTTTCTTCAAGCTGCTGATCCGTTATATTTCGTGTGATTGGCAGCTCTGTTAGACATTTAGTCCAATTAATCATGTCGTAGTAATTCAGCTGTAAAGTTTAATTTCGGAACAATTAAGTTACGTGGGCGGCTTGATCTTAGAGTCTAATGCCTAATCACATTAGTTTATGGACTTGCTTCAACACTTCCAGCGTCCTTCCTGGTTGTCTGCCCCTTAAAGCCGCTCACTTTACGGGAAAACATCTTTGAAAGAGATTTGCTTGTTTGGACATCAATGTTGCCAATGCTCATTTTCCGTGATGTTCTCTGGTCCAAAAGAAACTTGAATTCTCGTTTTGAAATCTTGCGGGCCCTCTCACAGTTGCAATCTTCGGCGGTTTTATATTTGCAAAACGCAATATAAAAAGGGGACTTTTCCGCGTGTGCAACAAAACCTGCTCGAAGTGTTGTTTCTTGTCCTTGTCGACTGAAATGCTTTTCCTTGGTGCAACACATATTATAAAATGTTTTCAGCATGTCAAAAACTTTCTTTTTTGAAACCACAGGTATGCTTATTTTACGCCAAATATATGCAACTTCTCGCCCAACTAGTTTACAAATATGAGTCACTGGTAATGTAGTTACTTTCGTCACCACTTAAACCACTTCGAAACCAATGATAATGTCGCATAACATCAGCGTACGTGGGTAACTGCACTTCACTCATTTCACTTGGAGTGCCAAATAAGCCTCGTTTCACACTTTCCCGTGTTGGTCTGCTATTAGGCTTTTTCTTCATCTTGCTTTCCCTTGCTCCCGAACTTGAAAGCAAAGTATACAAAATGTTTCTGAATCGTATCGCAGTAAGAAGACTGTAACTTTAGGTACAATACACAAACTTTCTGTCTTAACAGAAACAGCGAGCTAAAACAGTTAAAGCTTATGCTGCAATAAACTGGCCTGTAGGATTGGTTGGCTGAAGTACGCAATATTTATACCACCGCCGAACTTCGAGCGAGAATATTTTAGAAACGTCGGCGTAGGTTCTGGAGCCAACGAGGCGAGCGGAAGGTGCGCGGATCTTCTGAACGGAGACGGACGTTGCGACGACGCTCGAAGAACGTGGCCAAAATAAGCAACCACGATGTTGTAGAGCCTGGCGCTAAATGGCATTTGCTGTCGCTGTACATAACAAGCGATGAGTAGCCAAAAACAAATCATGTTATATCAAGAGCTATGACTATGATCATTGTTAACGTGGCATTCCATACAAAATCTGGACATAGTTCCAACAACTGAGCTAATATGGCTGTACTTAGACTCATAAACATTTTAAAATTATTTACTAGCATTGCCACAAGTTTCTTTTAATAAAACAATTGTATTATAGCCATCAGATAACTTTAAAAACGGCCACAAGTAGCTTTTCTGCCATTGGTGTTGAGCGTGTTGCGTAACCAAACACTTAAAAAAACTTTAAGTCCACTGGGGTAGGGTAATCGGTTGTCCAAAATAAATAAATAAATAAATAAATAAATAAATAAAAATAAAAAAATTCAGTAAGGTCGGTGCCACTAATGACACCTTTTCCGCCCTAGCCGTCATTGAATTTCCAACAAAACTGCAAAACGCTCCACCCTATTAAATATATATTACTGACAATGTGAATATGATAGGATTTGTTGTGCATATCTATAATATTTGAGGTCTTTTGTGGCAAAGTGATTACTACATGTGTCTTTGGAGTCGGAGATTAGGGTTCGATTCTCAGGAGGTGCTTTGTGATTTGTGTCTGAAGTAAACGCTAAACGCAAAATGTAATCTATAGTATTTATATATCTACTTAGCTGTCTATAAATATTTTAGTTGTGTCCTTATTCTTCGACTTCCGAGTTGTTTAGAGTTTCTTGTTCGAGAATGGTTTCATATCAGACCAACTTAAGCAGCGCGGAAAATATCTGAATTAAATAATATTAAATTCTACTCTAAGCTACCTCAAGTTTTGAATACGTTTGCATACTGCATACAAGATGCAATAGAATCTTGTAATTAGGGAATGGCTACAGGGTGTGACATCAAATCTTTAATAAGTATAACGGAGGTAGGATCGTATGAAATGGTATTTATCTTCGTCATTGACTACTATGTTGAATTCTGTCAACTTAGATATTGGTTTCAACGTCATAATAGAAAGCGGGAACGTGACATATTTTGCAGTTGCTGTTCATTTAAAACACAAGCCTGATGTTATTTCTTACTCATCTATAATCGTCTAAAAGTCATTATCTTCATATCATTTGCTTATTGCAATTATTATCCAAACTAATTCAAACTAATTATCCAAACAAAATACTCTTTCCTGATATTTTATAATCTGAAGACAGTTAAATTTTAGTTGCTTAGGGTAGGATTTAATATTATGGAATTCAGATAATTTTACTCATTGCTTACTTTGGCCTGATATAGAACAATTTTAAAGGGTAAGACTTAATGAGCACTGAATTATATAAATAAGGATCACTAAAATATATATACAATTAACATTTCGGACTTCTAGTAGCATGAAATTACTGTATTTTAGTTCTTTAATAATGATAGAAAATACTGTAAAAGCGTTAATGAATTTCGGTAAATAAGTTATGTTTTTAAGGAATTTTACAAACGGATCTGTTCTCGTACAAAAAATATGAAAAGCAGTTTTCTGTAGAGTGATTCTATTATTGGAAATTAAGGGGAGAGTTTTATTTTTCGTCTCATTGAGAATTTTGCAAAATTCTTCTTGCTAATTTAATTGAATCAAAAAAGGATCTAAAGCACTGAAGGATCGTGCGCTAACCATATGGTCACGAGGTATCTAAATTATGACGTGTGACCACTATAGTAAAGACGTCATTAGGAAATCGAATTATTTGGGTTTCAAAGAGTAGGGAAATTCTGTTAAATATTTTATGTCCCTTTAAGACATATGTCCCTTGATGACGACCACATTATGCTGATTGAATAGACGAATTGTAAGATTTCGTCTCCTCCGATGTTATTACCTAAGCTTACAAGATACTTTTGCTTCATGTTTTATGATGAAAAGCATTTAAATTTTAGGTTGCTAAGGGTAAGATTTAATATTATTGAATTCAGCTAATTTTACTCGTTGCTTACTTTGGTCTGTTATAGAACCATTTTAGAGGTAATAATCAGTGAAGTATATAAATAAGAATCACGATGTCATAAAGCTTGGCAATTTAAAATGTTTTATCCCTAATGCAGTTCTGAGCTTCAATTTATATATTTACCCTATCACACACAAAGAGTGCAAACATGTATTAAATTTGAGAGAAGTAGTGTGCTGTTAAGATAGCAGAAATTCCTCTAGTAGAGTAACTTGCAACCTTTGATGTGCAAATCAGTTCGGATATCCTTTTTTTTAATAATAAGCCAGATTGATAATGTCGAAACGGCATTAAGCATGTAATGAATGATTGGATAGGTGTATTGGACGTGGACGAAACTCGAATTGCAGTATCATGTGTATGTAAAGATAAGTATATGTATTTTTAGTTTTGTCGAAAGTTGAGAGAAAATACTTCCTGGCGTCTGGCGTTCACAATGGTGAAAGATTAATGATTTTTTTCTTTAAATCAAGATATCTATCTATTCTATCCATTCTATTCTATCTATTCTATCCAGACCCGCAACCAGACACAGAAGTTTAGGGGTGCAAGAATAAGAAATGGGGGACCAAGTCATTAAAAATTCTTTTACAAATATCTAAATTTGATTTTAGTATTAATAATAGCATTTTGTATTGAGGTCTGGAGGGGCCATGAAAAGGTTAGGGGGGGCAGGCCACCCCTGGCCCCTCTAGTTGCGGGCCTCTATATCAGAAGACTTATGACCACATGTATAATTGGTAATTTTGTATCTCTTATGCAATGGATTTGAACTGCCGAGTTAACAAGAGCACATTCTTATAATAAGTAATTGTACTCGTATCAAGTAGATCAAATAAAATTTGGGTTTTAACATTTAATCTCACTCTGTACTACATCCTTCTCGTTTCATTATTTTAGCAATACATTTATCGCTTGGAGGGAAAGTGTCGTAACTGAAAAGTGGGATTTTTTAAAGGAAGGACTCTGAAGTTCTATATTTCATGAAGAAATAATATTTATTCTGTGGTCGCAACCAATAATTCAATTATGATTTTTGCTTTTAATTGTGATAGCGAATGATATTCTCCTCATACGATTTACATTAAACTTGAAGTCCAAAATTATTTCAGAAACGAATAGAAGTTACGGAGTTCAGTTTCGGAGTTACACAACTTGGCATCCAAACGGTCCACATAAAAGGACAGAGTATAACTTAATACAACGCTGTTGCCATTACGTACACCATTACTTTAAGCGATGCTATGTGTTAATATTCTCTACATGTCTTTAGTGGAATAAGATTACTTCCTGTTTATCTTGGAGTGAACAGAAATAAAGAATAATAAGAAGTATATGAACTAATACCAGGAATACTGTTTTTCACTTTTTGAGTTCAACGATTTTGAAGCCAGAGTATGATGAACCATATCTCCAGCACTATATTGGTACTCTTCTTGAGCAAATGAGACATGCGATTAAATCGATGTCTCTAGTTGAGTGAAATATGTAATCTAAATAAAAGTCATTTTCAACTGTACATAAAAATTGGTGTGTAAATATTTATGTAATTGTAAATGTTTATATGATCTATAGGTTGTGGCTGGAGCAATTCATGATGTTACCCAAGGTTATCCGGAAGAAGGCCAAATACGAGATGTTCCGAATTCTCAAGTCATAGTCCATGAATTATATACGATTACGAATGCAACACTTTTTGGGTAAGAAAACTTACTATTTTTATTCCTACTGCCCAATATACATTTGGAACGTGAATAAGTAATAGTCTTCATTTGAATTGATCCGATACTCTGTGGCCTCGAGTAGCGCAGTCACTAACGCTCTAGCCTTCGATGTGAGTGGTCCTGGGTTCGATTTTCGGTGGGGCACAATGTCGAAAAAGTGCTCAAACCTTTTTCAGGCTAGCCGTCCTGAATTAGGTTTTCCTAGGTTTTCCTCATTCTCACCAGACAAATGTCGGTGTGTTACCTACCTTATAGGCCCCAGGCCAATTCCTTCCTTCTCCAATATTTCCTTCTTTCCATCTCCCTTGATAGTGTGCTTGCCGAGGGACGTCATCTCAGAAACATGACGGGGTAGCATGGTCATTTGTGCAGAAAGCCCAGAATTATAAATCCTTAATCCTATATTTTCTCTTTCTTTCTAACATCTACCTGTTTTCAGTAATGAAACATTTTTTCATAATTTCTAAGGATATCTCTCGTGTCATATTGGTAACATCTACATCTAACAAGGAAAGCTATCCAACTCCTCGATGAGTATCCCACTGAAATTTGGACAAGTGGAAGGACATATTGAAAGATAGAAATATGCTTACTCGTACGATTCGCAACGTCCGTAAACAGGAAGGAGAATGATCTTCTCCATGGCCCCTGAAAGTTATGTACCTTGGTCACACGTGCCAGAATGTGATACATTAGAACTTGTTTTCTCACAAAGACAAATATTGCTAAATCAAGATGACAACAGTCGGTGGTAATCTGGATCTCTACTACGTTATTCATGGTAATCGATATCAAATGGAACACGATACGCGATCGTAAGTTCCAAACGAACACGTTTACCCGGTGGAGAAAAGGGAAACGTTTCAAGCACAATGGCTTTCTATTATTATTATTATTATTATTATTATTACTAGTAGTAGTAGTAGTAGTAGTATTAGTGGTAGTAGTAGTAGTAGTAGTAGTAGTAGTAGTAGTGGTAGTAGTAGTAGTAGTAGTTGTATGATTATAATTAGTATGAGCAGTATGAACAGATAATAACAATGAGATGAAGACAGTAAATGTATCGTTGAGCCTGTTAAGTAACAAAGTACTTCGGCCCATCTCGAGTGTCCTCTAGCACTGCTATAAAGGTTTTAAAATTCACAAACAACAATACCCCAGCCGGGATTTGAAGTTGGGACCCTTGAGTCGCCGGCTTTATGCCTCAACCTACCCGAACATGAGGTCCGCAGAAAGAAGAAATATTATAGGACAGGGTTTCTCAAACTGGGGGCGCAAAGATAAACAAAAGAGATGAATATAATTAGAATCTAATACCGGAAAATATTTTCAAATATTATTTTAAATTTTGTTCTGATAGACAATGTATACATACTATCAAGAACAACCAAATATTGATCTACTAAAAATTTTCAACAGAGTTGGTTTAAAATCAGTTTAAATGAAAGATATACGATATGAAACTAATGAGAACTGCATATTGAAATACCAGAAGAATGTAAATGCTCTATATTTTTTATCATATAACCCAAAATTAAACGAGTAATGAAGTTTCAAAATTTTCAAACTTCCTCCATTTTGAAACAGTAGGACGGATCGGATTCGATATTTGTAATATGAATGAACTGACCAAATTTGGTTTTAATTCATTCGCTTTTAGGAAAGTTACTATATACTATATGATCTATATACAAGAAATGAATTCTAGTATTATAGAAGTAGATGTATATAGTAACATCTCTGCAATAGGTATATTAAATATTCCACATAAGCTTATTACAAGCCATAAATTATAAGGGAGTCTCTGGCAAGGGGTGGCAATACGGGGCTGGTGATCGAAATTAAATTGAGAACCAGTTGTGTAGGATTATTATTATTATTATGGTCGAAGTGAGAGGGGTAGTACTGTAATTCGCTGCGAAGTACAGTAATTTCTACAGGAAATACTCTCCATTTGAAGTTATCAAGTTCCGGGCTTCTTAAGGCTACGAGGTTTATGGGTGGTAGGGCATGTACCTGGTAGCTGGCGTCCATGTACGGCAGTAACTATTGCTGGAAGTAGGGTGATACAGCGTGTCCTGTTCGACCGCTAAGGGTCCGACAAATGTGAGTATGGGTCCCCTATTGTATTCACCTGGTGCGTAGCCCCCTCCTCGTTCATCTCCGGAACCGGAGGCGCGATCGTTAAACAGATTGCATATTTGGAAGTTTGATCGGAGAGAGCTGACAACGAATATAATTCTTCCCGATTGGTCTCTTCCGGTTAGATTTCGAGAGATCACGTCCGATCGGAAGTGGAAAATCGGGATTAAAATCTATTCGTTGTTGTCTCCGTCCAGTCAGGATTTTATATAAAAAATCAATTTTCTGATCTCACTTCCGGTTCCGGAGATTAACAGGGCATACAAGTTGACCATTTCCGGTTGGAAGTGACCACTAGAGCGTTGGGTCAAAGTATATATCCTCCTTCTCCTTATAGCCCGGGGACCCAGAATATATGAATCCGGCTGCCCTGCGACCACTTCTGGTTCGAGATTTCTAACCGGAAATGAGATCAATCTGCATTTATTCGTGCTCATAATGGCCTGACAACTCCGAATATATTATTTCGGCAGCTCTTCAGCCTCTTTTTGCTGCTCAGAAATCATTTCCGACGATATCCAACGAAGTTGTAGATAGATCTTCAGGCGGGAAACCTAATGTCGCCCACTAGCTTGTTATTATTTATTTTATTATTATCATTTCTTTGTCATCTTTTTTGTCTTATTGCCGACCTCATGTTCGTGTTGATTGAAGCGGCGAGCCAGAGACTCAAGGGTCCCGACGTCGAATCCCGGCTGGGGTATGGTTGTTTGTGAATTTTGAAACTTTTATAGCAGTGCTACAGGAGACTCAAGACGGGCCGAAGTACTTTGCTACTTAAAAGGCTCAACAATACATTTGTTGTCTTCTTCTCATTATTATTATTTTTACTCATCATACTGCTCATGTTAATAATACTAACTATACTACTACTACTACTACTACTACTACTACTACTACTACTACTACTACTACTACTACTACTAATAATAATAATAATAATAATAATAATAATAGAAAGCCATTTTTGCCAAGTGTTTGAAGCGGTCCCTTTTCTCCAACGGTTAAACATGTGCGTTTGAAACTTACGATCGCCTATCGTGTTCCATTTGATATCGATTAGCATCAATGACGTGCTACGCAGATCCCAATCACCACCGACTGTTGTCATCTTGAGTTAGCAATATTTGTCTTCGTGAGGGTACCAAAATCACTACATATATACGAATACACAGGATAAGTGAGAATTAACTCACTATTGAAAACTGTTTATAACTATATTAATATTTAACCACTATTCACAAAACAAAAGAGCAATTTTTGACAATAGTAGCACTGCTGTTTATTGCTAGAATTGTACATAAGCACCACCGTTATCCGCCAGTTTTCGTAAAGGCTTGGATATCTGCAATAGACATCGGCAAATACTTAAGCGGTAAGTTAACAAGAACTTGGTGAGTTTTATCCTCCAATTAACGAAGAATTTTTGGTCTGGTGCAATAAGTTCCTGTTTCGCCTATTTCTAGAGGAAGAAGTCGTACGGCGTTAGAGCAGAACTTTAGAACAGAACTCCTTGCTGGCTATTCAAGGAGGCAAAGACGTTCTGAGAACCTCATTTCAAGTCACGTACGAACTGAATGTACGAGATGATTCGGGTCCTATCTCTCATATAGGTTAGATTGTGATTGTGCAACATGGATAGAATAACTTGAACAAAATTTGCAAGCATAGTGAGACATCATTCTACATTCATTGTGTCGCGAATGACGTATGGACTCACAACTTTCGAGAGGTCATGCTGCATCACACCATGATGTTTTCGCAAAGTTTTTTTTATCAGTAACCGCTCTTGGATCCTTTCCTGCAAATAATAACAATTGTGCCAGTTAAGAACCCCCTAACTTAAAACATGGCTTCATCTGATGACAGAATATTACCAAAAGATGGGACCAATTTTCATACGAAGCAAGTATAATCTGCCCATACTCTAACCGACTACCACCGTATTGCGGTGACAACTCCTGGTAATAATGTAATTTCCATGGCCGAATATTCAACTCTTTCTTCAGATCAGTTCGAAGAAACCTCATTACAAAACGAAAGGAAAGCAACCTCCAATTAGACAGCTCCTCATCCGTTGCCAATTACACCAAATTGATCTCAAGTGCTTGTGCATGAAACAATTTTAAGGTCTCAAAAATTAATTTTCAGGCGATCTAACGATATCGATTGATGCCAAAATGATCGATTAATAGCCAAATATTCTCAATCATTAGTGCATTGTTCTTCCACGTTTGTACACGCAAAATTCTTGTTTGTACACATAGGAAAGTGAGAATTTGGCGAGTTTAGTTTAGTGCCAGTCCTCACCACGTTGACTATCAGCCAAATAGTCTCACTTGTTAATGTATCCTTTGTACACTCAGAATATGTGTTTTTATTCAAAAATAAAATCTTTGAATCAACAGATATGGCTGCCCAACGTTGGTTGCATACTTATGATTTTGGTCTGACTGAGACTAATATGTTATTTCTTCATGTTGTTTCGAAATATTTTGGTCGAAACGACGAAAGTTATTTTCGATACTCAAGCTTCACTACACTCAATTTTCATTCTTCCATTCACATTAGCGGGTTGACAGCTTATTTTAGGTATTGCTAGAAGAGATTAACGCTTTATATACGGAAGACACGTAATATCTGGAATTGCTTAAAACTCTCCTGTAGTTTTGTTCGAGCGAATTCCATTTTTAGCGGGTTAGCACAAAAATTATAATAAGTAATCTTACATAAATATAATCATCCATAGCGAAAGAAACAACTTTACTACTGTTAAGTGTTGAAATGTAGTGTCATACATTGTAGTGTGCCTTAAGCTAGAAAAAAAATAATCCAATGAGTGGTGTCGTATCTAAAGCATATAAATACTAACACAGTGATATGTACAAAAGAATTCTACTCAAAATACATAATTTTCTTACTTATGAGTATTAGCAACCGCGTTAGAACATTACCGTTGCATTAATCAGAGAAACAAATGGAATTTGTAATACTGGTTCACATTTGTATCTTCTAACCACTAACTAGATTACAATTGTCCTTATTAGCTGAAATGCCCATTCTTTGCATTGGAAAGATATCTCTCTGCAAAATCTTTGAACTCACTTTCCCCTCTAGAATATACTTTTCAGGGAATGTGTAATTAGGAAAACCCATTTTAGATAGCCCGATAAAACTCACTTGAACCATGTCGTCAGAAAGAAAATTAATTCTTTCTTCATGAGATGCTGAATTTTTGACACATTTTGAGCTCACCAAACCCTTTATGGCTTTCTAGTTAATCAATGTGATATGATAAAGAAATTCCATATGCTAGACGCTATGTTAAAATTGATATCATAACAGTTTTCTGTGATGCGATCAGAAACATAACACAATAGCCCCTATCTCCCTAAAATATTAATTATAGAAAGTGTTGAGTCTCGTGTCCATCTGTTTGTACTGAAGAGTTTATATACCGTATTTGGTACTACTAACTTCAGGCCTCCCGGGCAGAATGGACTTACCCGACCTGGCTCGTGGCGTCCTGCAGTGTTGTGCAGTGGCTTCCTGGAAACGGAGTTGTATTTCCACGCGGACGACAATAACGCACAAAGCAGGACCATTGTTTTGGGTGTTGAGTTAAATTTGTTTCCAAGTGTGTGGGTTTCTCTCTGTGACCAAAATGCCGCCCAAACTAAGCCGGTTTTGGGAAGGGTATGTTGCGGCTCCTTATGACGCCCACTTTAGTACTTCTGTCATTACAAAACAGTGCAAGAAGAACGGTAGCAACATCAGTTTAAGTGGAATGAAAAATGTTATTCAAAAGTACAAGGGCAACGAAGCTCCACCATTTGGATCACCGACGAATTTGCCTAGGAAGCGGGAATGCGCCAAGGCCACCTCCACCATGCAGAGGAAACTTCGTAAAATGCCAATGCAAGAAAATCCGCCAACACAAAGGTGTATGGCTAATCATCTTGACGTGTCTTTGGGGACTGTGACCGAGATGTTACACCATCAACTCAAGCTGGAAAAAGTAATGAAAGCTCGCGGACATCTTCTGACGGATGCAAACCAAAAGGAACGAAAGTGTATCGCCCGGAAGCTGTACAAACGGCATCTGACAAAACAAAGGTGGATGTACGTGGTAACGCTCGATGAAGCATGGATTTACCTTTTGCAACTGCGGCAAACCGAGAGCCATCATGTACTGAGAGAAAAGCGCCAAGAACTTCAGAAGGTGGGTCCGTGTCTGTAAAGAATCCTTCCCGAAAGGGTTCATGGTAGTTACCGAGGTAACCTGACGATTCATAGGGTGGCGAAGAACTGCAAAACAAATTCGCAGTATTTTCAAGAGCAGATCATGCGGCCGATCTACGAGCATGAGATTCCAACAATGTACGGAAATGACGTCAATCTGGTGCGCATTTACATGGACAAGGCCTCATCACATACCTCACGATCGTCCCTCGCATTCTACAGGGAGATGGAGGAGGCAAGTAGTATAGAGGTGATGCCTTTCAATGAGGTACCTGTTAAATCTCCAGATGCAAGTCGTATGGACTATTGTGGATTTGGACTGCTGAAGCAGGCTTTGGGAAAATGGAGTGTGACAACTGTGGAAAGACTTTGGAAAGCTGTGAAAAGGGAATGGGACAAGATTATCCTCCCAGTTTTACAGAGAAGCCTACTACCAGTGGCGAAGGGTGGTAAGAGGCCCTGAGGCCCGGCCTACCCATTTACTTTCAGAAATTATTATTTATAATTAATTCATTTCCTTGTCACAGAATGTATGATAATTTTCTGTTGAAAAATATTTTATTGTTCGATAAAGAAATCGTGGTTAGCACCACTGCTGGGAGGCTCACCGTGCAGTGTCTCAGGCGGCAGTAGAACTACCGCCAAGCTTCTCAGAAAATTCCGCGAGAGAATGTGTTGGTAATAACCTGCGAAAGAGACCGGCCTCAGCGTTTATCGACTTTCGTTTCTACATAAAGCGTTTCTCTCGAAACCTTCGATTTCTATTCGATATGTCAAACAAATAAAAAGCAAGTAAACGTGGGCCCCATTCCGTACCAACTTTGCATAATTTTGCGGATTCTAACGCAACGCAATATAACAAAATGAACATAATATAATTTCTATTAAAGAATCCTCTATGTCTTTTGAAAATTAATGTGTTATTAAGGAAAGAAGACCAACGCCTCTGTTGAAAATAGAACAAACAGAGGGCAAGAGAGTTCTGCATGTATCGGTACAAAAAAAAAATATTTGGAGTTGTTAACATATAAAGAGCAGTGTATGAAAAAAAAGTATGATTCTGTTTTTAAAGGAGAATCAAGTGACATACAAAATGACAACTGAAAGCCTGTCGTGTGTTTTGAATAACATAATTAAAACGAAATTTTACAAGCAGAGTTTGCTTTAGTAAGTAGACGAAACAGCAGTGAAGCGCAGATAATGTGATAGTCCATCTTCCCCACCCGATCATACTCAATTGAAGCAATTAAATTGCATTACAGCAAATTAAGATCAGCTATGAGTCACATACGTGAATTTCGTTATAAAACTGAGATCTGGATCGAATAAGTGCTGTCGATGGTCTATAATTCCGTTAAATTCATGTGAATTTGTTTTCTTGTGTTTCTGTAGTAAAATATTTAGGCCTTATGCAGAGTCGTTTTGACATATGATGAGCGTCATACTAAAGGCCTGACTACTGCGGGAAAACATATTAATCGAACTCTTTAGTATGGCACTAATAACGTGTCAGAGCGACTCTGCATAAGGCGATTTATATCTATCGATAAACTGTTTCATATTTTGTAAAAGAAGATATACTTCAAATATGTCACGCTTAGCTACAAAGGAGTCATGCTAACATTGACTGCGTTCAGAAGAAACTGTGGATTATTTGTAAATATTAGTTCGTTGCAGTTGGGTGGTAAGGAAAAGCAAAGCCCTCTCCTACGAAATTTTGGATATACTTGAAGTTCAGATGGAAACAAATTTTCCTGATTTATTTCCTTTAGAATCTGTAGAACTACTTGACTGTGAACAGTTTTCAGTGATTTGCTTAGGAAGAAATTAGAGAATCTTCTTAAACTGTATCCCACTTTCAACGGTAATCAGCTGCGAAATGAACTGACAATCATCTTTCACGACGAAAATCAGTATCTTAGACCTATTAATTTACTTCAATGCATCTCATGAAATGGTCTGCAAGAAGTGTACCTAGAATCAGGCCCGTATCCAGGGGGGTCTAGGGGGCCTGGCCTCCCTAAATTTTTCACGGCAGGCTTGCGAATGAACTATGATATGATGATGAACTATAATGTAGATGGATCGCCCCCCTTTCCCCTACATTTTTGGGCTGGCTACCGGCCTGCCTAGAATGTCTTCGCTTGTTACATGTGAGATTAAGTGTTTCAGTTACTCCAACACCATGTGAAACAAGAATACGGGTGCCCTGAAGAAAATTTTAAAATTCCGAAGGAGTATAATGAGTAAGTACAGACTTGTGCGTAAGCTTAAATCGCTACAGAAATGAACTCTGAGGGATATTAGGCAAGAAGAAAGTAATAGACATATTTGATGAGAAGAAAAACGGGAAGATCTATATTGTATAAAGATAATATAGGTAATGCAGGTATTATTATTATTATTATTATTATTATTATTATTATTATTATTAATATTATAATTATTATTATTATTATAACATTGGTCCTACCCTCTTGAAACTATCACCATTCGCCACTGCCTACTACAGTAGAAATTACGCTGCCAGGCTATTGTTAGGAACCAAGGGAAACACATCGAGCACTTACGAACCTGACGCCATGGATTCCTCTAAATTTTTAGGTAAGTCGAACTTGACCAAATGTAAACTGAACAACCTCTGTAAAAGATTTGTGCATTGGAAAGGTGGCCTACACCATGCTGACCAAATACCTTTTATTCCTCAGTTCTTCCTATTATTCCTAGAGTAACAATTGTATATTTATCAGTATTTATGGGTTATTTGTCTTTTCGTAAGGGGAGCAATAGTTTCATGACTGACGTTCACACTAAACATACAGGCAACCGTTCATTTTGTATGTATGTATTTCATAGCATGTAAGGTTTTTTTATGCCAATATCAAGGAATACTTCTATAGAGTTTATCAACAAGAACTAATGCCTTTAAGATCGTGCTCCAGCGATATCGTCTGGGTTACCGACATTAAGTTAAAAAGATATTAGCAGTAGTCTAGGGCAGATTAGCACGTGAAGGTACAAAAATAGAGCATCATTTATAAACTTCTCAAAGTTACCATCAAAAGGACACTTAAGTTTCATACAACTTTCGTACATTGTACAAAATCTGTGGTAAATATAATTACCTCAAAGAACACTTCACTTTTAATTTCGTAGGGAAATTGAAATAATTCGGTCAGCTAGAGTGAATTAACGCCTTTCGTTGTTAAATCAGTTGTTTAGTTGAAATTATCGCTTTCGATCAATCGAACATAGCAATCACAATATTTTCATCGAGGATTGATATGCATTATGATGGTTTAAGTTTCATTTCACAATTGTCAAATAGTTAACTGAAATATTTACCTCTTTAACATTTTAATGCTTCTTGCCACAATCGTCACTTAGACTTATTGCAAAAAAAGATATTCGATCCGAGGAATTTTGTCTAGAAATAATGTCTCGTTTTTCATATGTGTTTCCCTCTTTGGATCATATTCTTGCGGATGTCTCAGGTTATACTTCTATGAGAACTAGGCGTGAATATTTCGTGAAATGAAAGAGAACTTTGGACTAAAAATCAGGAATTTACGTACTGCAGAATATTTGTCCAAAATTACTATATAATTCCACATACAGAATCCATTGAACCTACAGGCGTAAATTTAGACTTTGTTTTCAAACAGTGCTATTAACTGCAATGCCCAATAATAAAAGTATATCATTATCACGTATAATTGTGTTACTTTACAATGCAAATGGTTTTGTTCTTAAGTAGTAGTGAGAATAAAGTGGAAATATATGATGCACAATCATGCATCAAACTCATAACAAGTGTCAATCAAAGTAAGAGGCATCTATTTATCAAACAGGTCTACTGAAATACCTTTTTTGAAGTAGTGTCCCCGTGTACGTCAGAATGCTATGCACATCGGTTGAAGGGTATCTCAAGAAATTATGGAATACTAAACTCTGATAGGTTGTACTTGCAGAAAAGAAATAATGGGGAAAAAGAAACAAAAACGTTTATAAGGTCAAGAACATAGAAGAGACTGAAGACACGCAGAAATAGTGCAACACGACAGATTGGAAAATTTGATCAAATTGTGAATTACCACGTTTCCATAACCGTAAACATAGAAATAATGGTTAATTTCAACATGTGCTGTTGGATAATAATTTCGATGTATCTGATTACCCCATAAAAATGTTTGAGCGAAATAGACTATACCGGGAATACGAACGTTGTTTACAAATGACTACATGATTGTTACATTTTCCATTAAATCCTAATGGTTTTTCTTTCTAACAGCGACTCAAACGTTAATGTAATAAACTTTTAAAGAGGCGATACAAAAAGCGTTCTGCGTACTGTTAACAAAATGCGACGGCTCTTTGGTAGTGTCCTGAAATTCAATAGTATCTGCTCGGTTATTTTCTTAGTCCAAAATAACTAGTTACTACTGTAGAGTATGTGACCAGTTACATTCTGTGTTCTACATCCACGCAGTTCTGTGTCATAACATGTGCTAATTTGAAATGTGAAAATGTGCAATTTTAGCCTTTACTTACAATGTCATCTTTCTGACTCCTGAGCATCATCTAGTACAGTATTCAATAAGTGTAACGAGAATGGATATGAGGTGAAGGTCAGGTGTTGGTGTGGGTACATCAAACATACTACCAGCTCGTGGCTGTTCAGTTACGCCGTGAAGTTGCGTAAGGACAAAGTAAACATGGGACTTCCAAAGAGCGTCATAAGGACGTGTATGCTTTACAAGTTCAAATCGGGGTCAAACGCCACTCCAACGTGGAGGAAGATATCCAGACCTTTGGTGAGGGTGTCGTGACTTTGTGGACAGTGCTGCGGTGGTTTAACAAGTTTAATCATGGTGACTCGAATTCTTGAAGACACACCACGTGCCGAAAGACCAACACATGGACAAAATGAAAATCTTCAGACAGGAATTTAGGTGAAGAGCGGCCAGATACTTGAGAAACTGGACTACAATTAAGTATGAGTGGAGAAATCATTCGGCAGCACCTCTATCAACTTGGAAAGCACTAGAAGTTGGGTCAATGGATCCCACATGATTTGACTGTCGGCCAGAAGTCAACGCGAGCAGACACTTGTGTTTCTTTGCTGTCTCGTCAGAGGAAGGAACCATTTTTGGACAGAGTGTTGATATGTGATGAGAAGTAGGTCCTCTTTGCAGCTCCGCGGTGCTGTCATCATTGGTTTGCATTCCATGAATCTATACCAAAACAGGCAAAGAAAAAATGCTCCTGGTACCATGCATCGGAAATTGTTACCAGGTGGTCAGAGCATCAATGCAGCTTTGTACTGTCAGCACTTAAGCCGTATTCAAGAAAAAATTAAAACTCTGGATCCAGCACTCCTGAATCGCAAAGGGTCCTGTTACAGGACAACCTTGAGCTCCACGTGACTAGGACGACCCGGGACGCCATACTACGCCTTGAATTTGAAACACTATTACATCCGACACATCCCCGGATATTGTGCAGTCCGATTATCAGCTTTTCCTTTTTTGGACACACCTTAGAGAACGCCAGTTAAAATCCTTAGTAGAGGTGCAAAATGCACTTGATACCTTTTTCCTTCACGGAACGCCAATTTCTCCCGCGATGGAATCCATGGCCTTGCAGAACATTGGCAGAAGGACGACGATGATGATGGTTACTCTTCTTGGTCGTCCAAGTACGTGTTAAGGGGACATATGGATGTTTGAAGCTAGTTGATGAATAAGCGACAGAAGTTTTTTGGTTACCTTTATATTTATGGCTCCTTTATAGCTGTGAGTCCAGCATTGATGGCATATTTTCTCATCATTAGTGCAACTGGGTGCTGCACTGATATAAATCTACCTCCTAAAACTGTTTCTGTCGAAATTTAATTCCACGAGATCAAAACATGTATTGCCAGTTAAAGAGTTTCCGTTCTGAAATTAATCAGAAAAGTTTTATATTAATCTTAATATTATTTACACATATGTTAAAAGTAAAATATGTATAAATGTTTATAATGTAACGTTATTTCTTTTGTTACATATATTTTGCCCACAGTTCAAATAAGTCAACACGATTCAGTATTTTTATTTATACACTTAATCGCAAAAACTAACAATTGCATACCTTGGAAATTAGGCTCGTCAAATATATAGAACAATAGACTTTTATCCTCAAAATTTATGAATATAATCCTTATGTTGTCATAGCAACACGAAACAAACATTTATCTATAGTCATAGCCACTAGCATTTCATGAACATACATCTATATCAACCTATATATTCTACATTTCATTCTTCTTCTTCTTTATAACATATTGTGCACTTTCAAGCACCGTTACCCAAAACAGCTATAATTAAAAATGGAAGTAATTTATAGATTCGATATACAATCTCGTTGTATATTAAATTAACAGCTCTTGAAGAGAAAAAAACATATCCAGTATTAATGCAGGGGATATTGTGCATGGTATAAACAGGTGATCATGTATCGTGATGTATATTCTTCCCATTATGGATAGGTAGGAAGAGTTATATTATCGCATGAAGACTCCATTTCCTTACTTAACTCCAATACTAGTGAAATGTCAAATTTAAGATATTCATAGGCCTTGATTTCTAAAACTTTTCTTTTAGAAATCAAGGCCTATGTATACATTTAGAATTAATGCGTTTAGAAAACTGGCTGGGCGAATTGTTGTTTGAAATATGTTAATAGCTAACAAACTTTCTCAATTTGATTTAAACGAATTAGAAGATGAAATGAGTTTGTATTGATTTATCTGTTCCTTTCGTAATCAAATAAAGATAAATGTCATAAAATAAATTATTTTGAGTGATTAATCTCACAATAAAAAATCACTCAAAATAGTTGTGTCTGATCTTCAAATATAATAATTGCTCATTATTTTTATGAATCAATTTAAGTGAAATATTATCTAGTCAGGCGTTTTGTAAATGGAATTGAAGACATAATTTTATTGATCTAATCCGATGAAAACAACAATTCAGGAAAACTAAAATACTTTGTAAACTAATATTATTCATATATTATTCATCACAGTGTTTATTTTACAAATACAAATGTGTTTTATATTATTATTATTATTATCTTTTTTAAATATATTTCTGAGTACACAGAACACACTTTCATTTTAAAATTGTAATATAACTCAACTTACATATTTCCAATATTCTATACATTCCTTGGCAAATGTTATTACTTCTATATATATACAAACATGACTAAGACGTGTGCGAAAATAATTTATTTATGTTAATACATTTCTTCTTTCAGGGAAATCACAGGAATTTCTTTAAATGATATAGCTCTGTTGAAAGTCTCAGAACCTTTCATTCTTAATGATCAAGTGAAACTTATAAATTTACCAACAGGAGATGAATTTGATCTTCCACGTAAGTCTCACTGTTTCTTAGGTATCTCATGCGAATTATAATCTTAGAATTTATCAAAAAGTGGTGGAAGCTCATTTAAAAACACTCTAACGGTATGAACAAAACAACAGTAGAATTCAATTCACAAATCACGTCTTGCATTAAGAGAAAAGAAAATTATTATGATAAAAAGTCGTGTTTTAACATGGTGCCCATGTAACACCCTGAATATATTAAATGTGTTGTTCACTATATTTAAGCAATCATCCAAATATCATGTGTCCATAATGCCTACAAAACAAACTGTTCTTTCAAGTGTTAAATAGATGACAAATATCATCCTAGGTAATTGCCTCTTATTGTTGCTTGTTTTTTCTAACTAGATGCAACAGATCACAAGTTGTTGGTCAGGGTTAAAGTTATTTTCTTGTTGGTTAGAAATTCGAAAAAAAGTATATAATTAATTACTTTTAAGGGTAGACTCAATGAACAACATTGAAAAATGTTTGTGGTTCTTTACTAATGTTTATACTATAAATTCAGTTACTACCACATGAAGCACTTCTCAATCACACCATACGATGTATTTGGTACATAACGAAATAAATAATATTCCAGACTCACATAAAGAGTTAAAAAATACTGTTTAGGAAACTCTCAAGTTCATGTAAGGAAAATATAATTGTCAATGTACCTTTATAGAGATAATTAAAGATTGTGTGAAATTTGGCTAATGATATAAACACCTGATCAGTATTAAAATTAAAGTTTCCTCACGGCTAGGTTGATATCTTACGCAGGAGACGCGAGTTTGATTCCCAAAAATGAAAAATGAAATTTGTAAGTTTTAGGCCAGCCGGTTGGGCTAAAGGAGACGGTAATGATGAGAAATGAGGGAAATGGTGGAATGAAAAAAGTGGGATGAAACGGGAAAACCCCGAGAAAACCCACGAGCATGGTATTTGTCCGCACAAAGTCCACACGGTGCGAGCTGGGATCGATCCAGGGACCCCAAGCACCGGATGTGAACGTTCTACCACTGAACCACCGCACTCCCCGTGTTCGGTTCCCAGAGAGCGTCATTTTCGTCAGATTTCACGTTAATATGTAAGTCAACTTCTCATATAACCTTGCTCTTAAACGGAAAGATAAACTCAAATCTAGTCCACTCACAAGCAAGGGGCGCGATATCGAGACTCGAATTGCGCAATAAGACTTACATATACTGAAAGAGCATCAGGTAGTTAGTAAGTTACCAAATTATTAGCTGCAGTCCACCAGTAGGGAAAAAGTTATGGGACTGTAAAGTTCAGAGCCTGGCGTACGAAAACCACACAAAACCTAGCATTTGGCTTGTTCCTCTTTGTATTGACAAGAGATAATGAACTCTAATGTATTCCCATCAAAGAACATGATGTTTGACATAAGAAAATCTGTATGAGAAGAATTGTCAGTGTTGGCATCCATAGAAATTGCAGTGTTGCCCGGGGGGCCGCGGTGGGTCAGTGGTACAGCATTCACCTCTGGTGCTTTTGGTTCCGGGTTCGATTCCAGCCCCCGCCAAGTGAACTTTGTGGTGGACAAACACCGTGTGCGTGGGTTTTCTCGGGGTTCTCCCGTTTTCTATTACTTTCTTCATCCCACCATTTCATTCATTACTCATGATCACCGTCTCCTTTAGCCTAACCGGCATAAACGTGGGACGTAAAACTCAAAGATTTCATTTCATTTTTTACAGTGTTGCCCGAATAAGAATACAGCGAAAAGCTTGGTTTGCAGCGAATGAAAGAGTGAACACAACGGTGTTTTGTGACATCATGGGGAAATTCTGACGCGAATGTATGTCCTGATGTCCGAAGGGAACGGCAAATTTCCCCACAATAAGCCCCCGGATCCGCTAAACATCAGATCCTTTGCCGGAAGGACAGCGAATATGTCGAAAGCGCAGCTGTCGGAGTTTTATAACAAAGTGTTCTGGGATAGCATTCCCAACAACAGGGAGAACATCTATCTCTTGCTGGACTCGTGGACCCCAAACAAAGACGGCGAGCTTTCCGATAAATTTGTTCCTGCAAATATTACATTCAGGAAGCAATTGATCCCGGCTGGATATACAGGACTGGTGCAGCCCTTCGACGTGTAGTTTTTCTGTCCTTACAAGAGCTTTGTCAAGTTCGTCACTGACACAATTGTCTTGTCGCAGGAAACGAACATCTGGCACCGTGACAATTTCCTGCGTCTTTAGTCGTTCACGCTGTACCAATTCAGACCTCCCCTGTTCCGCAACATGATTCGCTTTTCTTTCTATAAAGCGGGATACCTGGACATCGCACCGGAAGCATTCCAGACACCAATTCAGTTCTGTTTTGACTCCCTTACCACAGAAATATGTTATCGCTGTGCGTCGCTCGCTATCGTCCGATGTGCATATTGTACTAACTGTTTTTGTTTGGATCACTCGATACTTTCTACTCTTCATATTATGTGGCTTAACACTATCATTTACATAGCTATCTCCCCTTTCTAAACAAATGCCATTTGCTATTGTACACACAAACAGGTTATTCCTTCTGTTTGCCATAGTTTCTAATGTTCACTTTGAAGCCCCATAATTTTGCCCTACTGGCGAACTGCAGCTAATAACGTGGTCACTTCATGCTTCATGCTCTTTCAGAATATACATTATAACCCGTATTGTGCAACTCAAGTCCCAATCACGTACTATTTGCTTGCAAGCTTTTCGAGGTATTCTTATTTTGGCAACACTGTAATTTCTATGGATGGCAACACTGACAATTCTTCTCATACAGATTTTCTTATGTCAAACATCATGTTCTTTAATGGGAATACGTTAGAGTTCATTATCTCTTGTCAATACAAAGAGGAACAAGCCACATGCAAAGTTGTGTGTGGTTTTCGTACGTCAGGCTCTGAACTTTACAGTCCCATAACTTTTTCCCTACTGGCGGACTGCGGCTAATAACTTGGTAACTTACTAACTACCTGATGTTCTTTCAGTATATGTAAGTCTTATTGCGCAATTCGAGTCTCGATATCGCGCCCCTTGCTTGTCAGTAAATCAATTCGTATATTTATCATATTTTATGTATTTTCTAATATACAATTAACATCAATGTTAGTAAATTGTGATAACAAAGTATGAATTATAGAATAATCGCATTTTAAACTGAAAATTGAGATCAAGTTATATACAGGTTTTGTGACTAAAACATTTTATAATTAATAATTATCCATAAAAGGCTCACTACTTTGATCATTGGTTTTATTCAAATTCCTAATATAAAAATTAACAATATCATATCCACTATACTCTGAACGTGAGGACACAATAGTTGGAACTGGGAGGAAAACTTAAATTCACTATTACCTTATCCTATACGTCTGTCCTCTTAACCCCAAATACTAGCACGTGACTCACCGTTTTAGGGAATTTTGATATGTTGTTGATCAAGGTAAAAGAGAAAAGTCGAATTACGGAGAAAGGAAAAGGTAAATCAGAAATTGGCTTTCCAAATTTTCTTTTTTTCTTGCTTCCAAAGTTGGATGTCTTTATTAAATTTGTTTAACACTCAGATATTTACAGTAAATAAATAATATTTGAGTTAGGGTTCTGTGAATGAAATATTAAGTGAGTTATTTGCAAACGCTACAACTGTCAACTAGAATGCTAGGCCAGTTTAATGATAATAATCACTACTTTTAATCAAAGACTTAGAACATCGATCAGGTAAGAATTAGAATCCGTCGCGAAAGAAGTTTGGAGTTTGTTATAAGAGGAAGTACTCAACCAAGGGTGGCACCGGCCAACATTCACGAAAATTCATCCTTACCAAGAAGTGACCAAATACGCTTAAGAGATGTCAGTCTGTGGTTGAGTTATCAGGGTTGATGAATGATTTCATACTGCTGTTCACAGAGAATTGACACTTTTGCTTGCAATACACCATGTCTGTTGACCATTGTTGTATGCTGGTGGTAAAGTTTGTGGTATATTACATTGTATAGTTTGTGGTATATTTTATGGAATTCAGCACTATAATGAACTACACTGACAATTTCATTTCACTCGAGAAAGAGTGATAGACCACTGCCACCATATATCAGCATGCAAATAACAACATATTCTGTGGATATTGAGATTGTTTATGAAACCAACCTGAAAGCTAGACTGAATTATAGCTAGACTATTTTGCTGATAATGTAAGATTGTCATAATATACCCATCTCTCATCTGGGATAAAAATCCGATTATAAAACATTCCCGGTTCTTCCTTAGCAAATACCCTCAGCTAATTGTACACCGGCGATTTTTGTTTTCCGGTGTCAACTCATGTGACAACCATGGGTCGAAAAATTTTCACTTTACCGTTTTGAAGCAGCTGTCTTCAATAAGGTATATCCCTCATTTGTCTCCAGTGGCGCAAAATTTTCCAAGGGCACGCTTCCAGGTGTTCCTAACCAGCTCATTCAAACACACTGTTAGATGGTGCTCACGGGCTCATTGTGCAATGTTGTGGCACCTGAACACAATTTGACAAATGACTGACTAATTCGCCATTCTTACCTATTAATGTGTTTTGCGGCTTGTGTGCAGAATATTCTAACTTTCAGATAGTGGAGAAAGGTTTTTCGCAATTTTGTACTTTTCACGGTGCACTTTCGTACATTATCAGCGAAGCATTGCATTCAACCTAGTTTCAATCTTGTGACTTTCGGCATGTGACCTTAGTACATTCCTGTGTTATGTTGCTTAGTTGAATTTCTTATCACATATCAAATTAAACATTTAACTCACACGAACTTATTGATAGAAGATTGTATATATATATATATATATATATTGGTTGTTATTGAACTAGACCGACACACTGAAACAGGTGATTCCTCACATCAAAAAAAGGAAAACTGTTCATATAGAGTCACGGTCAAAAGTGCATGGTTTCAGAGATAGGACTCTCCAAAACTGTGGGAAAATGAACTTTGGGGGCGAATATCACCAAAACTATTACCAATTGAGCTGAGGCGGCATGTTATTGTCTTAGACTTCGTATCTGCTCTATCCAAAAATGCATGATCCTTAATCGTCTAATGGCGGCGCAAAGGAGTCCCGCACAGAGTGTTAGGGGTCCCGGATATTCCGTTAGGACAGATGGTTCCGATTCATGAGAGATTGAACGACGTTCCAGCACTAAAAATTATTTGAAAGACCATCAATACACTGAGAAAAAACTTGTAGGTGGCGTACTTAAAAGGAGGTTAGATGCGTAATTCCTGTAGTTTTTGGACTTAACGTACAGCAGACGTATAACTGAAAACGCATGTTTTATAATATTTTCCGGATAAGTGTTCCAGCTATACATACTTTCCGTATGAAACAACATAGGCAGTCAGGATCTTCCATACAAAGGGACGTATATAACATATAGCTGATAAATGTTACATAACTATATGCATGTGATATACGGAAAACTGTTACATGTGAGACATCCTTCAACGGCATGATGTAACATCTAAGGTCACTGGGTATGTAGCATATGGATAACATACGCCCCATACTGATTTCCGTAATAATCAAGAGGATTCCGTATATTTGTAGAATGTACCGCTGCTCGGAGAACGGCTTTTTCTCAGTGTATTTTGAACAAAATCAAGATAGCGAAGGATATTTGTGTGTTGTGCGAGGCTGTTGGGGCTGAATGTAGAGGATAAAAGGGAATTAAATAATATAATTACATCTGCAGGTTCATGACCCATCTATGTGCTAAAGGACACAGACATTAATAATGCGTAACAATTTTGGAAGAATTGATTCAATGATTATTTGCGAGAAAATGGTAGTATCTTCCGCAAGAAAAGAATGAAAATAAGAACAATACAATGTTCTTAATCACAAACTCACATGGTCGTAGATTTAAAGTTGAACCCCTTCTCATATAGGTGCACACCAACACTGAGTTACCATGTACCAACTTTTCCACTCCCACGTAGCGAAAAACATATTGTTTACAACGTATGGGAGCTGATGAGAACTATTGTTTTTATGGATATTTTTTGGCCGATTTCATACAATCTATGATTCTATATTCAAAACTTTACGTTTCAATATTGTTTTCTGTGTTTACCGTATGCATTTCTAACTCGTAGCTACTCCTCAGGTGGCGTCTAGCTTCTGAAGATCCAGTTCATGAAGAGCTTCCAGGGATGCCATGGAATGAAATCAACTGGACATTATATGCGAAAATTGACTTTATGATATTTACCCACATTATGATTGTATTAATAATTGCTTGTGCAATATATGAGTAATAAGTTACTAGTACTAACTTGTTTCATAAAGGGAAGTTCGTATGCAACAATGTTGTAAAATGTGAAACAGTTTGTCCAGAGTGGGGATGAATCGAATTACTGTTTTTCGCTTATCAGTTTTTTGGTTACTGAACAAGGTATTTCGCAACTAAATTATAAACATACAGATTGAATTTGATGACTAATTTACCGCATTAACCAATTATTTTGTAGAGACCTTGAAGCAAGTACATAAGAAGTTACAGAGGAGGAATAGAAAAGTGTAACTCCCAAGAAAATCGGAGATCCAATATCCAGTACGTGTAAAGTTCTAAACATTCTTGTTATTACACCATTGCTCTTTGAATTAAAACATCTAAGTTTTACGTGCGACGGGTATATTCTTTAGGCGAAAGAAGACGAATGAGTAATGAGAGTGAATGATGTTGAAAGAATTGCTGAAAGAAAATGTGGGGTTATACCAGAAAATGCCGGAGAAACCCACGTACACGATATTGTCTACTATAAATTCACTTGAATAGGGATTGAACTGGTTTCCCCTAGCATCAGAGTTTAGCATTCTATCAGTGAGCCAATGTGTTTTCTCACCATTGTTTGTATCTAAAGTGCGAAACAACAATTTAAATTTTTAGTTCTTTACCTTTTGTCTTAAAGTCATGCAACACATGTAGAAAGAAAAGCTGAAGTGCTAAGTACCCAAGGAACAAACCAACCGTCCTGAATCGATAATTTGACAATGGAACAATAACAGTTTTTTCAATTCATTTCTAAATTTTAATGCCCAACATGATTACAATCTTTTGCTCATAAAACAAGTCCGACTCTGAGTTATGAAGTGATTATCCGACTCTGAGTTATGAAATATTTTGGTCATTTTTATACTTAAATAAGGGCGAATTAGTAAATGTATAATTCCCTAAATATCATATTTATTTTAAAATCGAATTTTGGATTCTATATTATGAAATAAAAAATCTTTGAAGTTAAATTATGCTGTGTGAAGTTTCATAACTTCTAAATATAATATTTGATGATAAACAATAAGAGAAGGTGATATTTGTCATTTTTGATTATTAACGGTGAAATGCAATGATTATTAAATGGCATTTACTTGAATGTTGTTATTAGACCTTATTAGTACTGAAACTTTTAAGCAGAACTCTAAAATGTTGATATTTAGTTACGGTGAATATTAATTCATGTGTAATTCTTTGACCTATTAGATAGATACGAAGGTTATCGAGCTAATGAATTTTAAGGTTTCTTTTCCGTCGTTTCCGGTATCTTATAACTTTGGGAGGAGCCATTTCCGCCTTATATTTCCCATTCATTAAATCATTATATTACTATTCATTTTATACTTTCGGGGGCTCTTATAAAATTGCTATCTCCGTGCTCGCCATTATTTCGGCACCCGATGCAGTATTAATTAGTAGAGAAAAATCTTCCTTATATACTTGCAATTTATAATTGTTGCAAATTAAAAATTAATAACAATTTAAACGTATTTTAAGTTACACTACAACGACTCACCAAAGGTAGTCGTTAACCCTGGTTCGGCTAATAATATAAGTATATCTTTTAGTGACAGTAATCGTTTACACCTTAAAATATCTTCCGTAATTATATTCACTAGTATTATCACCTTTTCTACTGAAATTACAAGTCCATGATAAGCGTTAGATAATTTATTCGTTGATTCTCTTTTAACGTATATTCACACAAACTGACTTGCAATCATAACATGTCCATTGAGTATCTATAAACAACTACATAGCAGCCAACTATACAATAATAATGTATATTTTTATATCTTAAAAAACATTCTTCTTTTGTTATTTTTAAGTAACATTATATCAGGTATAGTGCTTGTGTAGAAGCACTTTCTGCCCAAGATACAAGTAATTATCAACCGATACAAAGTATCTCGTTGTATAAAATGTCGCCCGATGATGGGACTGAATATAAAAGCTACAAGGTAGCTTGACTTTTATATTTAAGAACTACTGGTCCGTTTATAATGATGGTATTATATTAATTATGTCCTTTACATTTTGATCGCCCCTCGTATATAACTTCATTAAGTTTTCTTTATATAAATACATTTATAATAAGTCTTTTATTCCTTTAATATTTATCTTTTATTATAAAAACGTCGTCGCTTGCTAATATAATCAACGAAGGGTGCGAAGTCAAAAACGTAAGAATTAATTTCATTTTAAAACACATTACAATGATCAACAATTTCAATCATTATTAAAACGGTGATGATAACAATGTTTGATCTTTCTAGGGCGCATTATATAACAGCTACGTTAGATGATATTTTTAATGTATACATCGTATCAATAAGGCGTCATGATACAGAAGAATCTTATTCGAGTAACATATAAGGTGGTGCATGAAGACAGTCGTGGAATAACTAGCTTAATAGAATGAACCTTATACTTAACATAATCCTTGATAATTAAGTTTCAACACAAATCAATATAATATAAATACCCTTTGCTTTTAATCAATTATGAATCGAATTATAATTCTTCACATTAACAAGAAAGAATTAAAATCATTTGAAAATTATCATTTGTTGAAACAAACGTGATAAAGTATCTAAAAGTCATAAGGGTTGTTTTCATTATTGACATTAACACATAAATTTGAAGATAAATGTTCATAAGAATCTATAACTGATATGGGCTTAATCCTTACTACAGCAACTGGAATCAGTTTAAATTCGTACTTGCATATGATTCTAATAAAGTACATTGTACTGCACAATCGTGATTATGTTCCGCATTATTTTGTACATGAATTGCGTCATTGTTTTGATTTTGATATGAAGTGCCATCTCTTGAATTACGATTCCGTCTATCCTTGTAGTTTACTGTATTTCTGGAATTTCGCCATGTATTTCGACTGTTTTTGAGTCTACTTCGATTAAGTGATCTGACATAATTATTGTCACGATTGGTTAGGTTAGGTGGATTCCCATCATATCTTTGCCTATTTTGATCGTTCTGATTGTTTAAATTTACTGGATTTAGGTTATGTTCGGTATTGTTCACATTACGGATATTTAGATTCCGAACAGGTACAAGGTGATCTGAATTGTTTTTAATTTTACCTATTCCCGCTTGATGATTCAGTGCCTGGTATTGAGTTTCATAACATTGGACAAGCATTAATAAGTGATTAAAACTCATGCACTACGTAGAAAACAGGATTTGTTGTAATTTAAACGGTAGTAGATTTCGAATAGATGCAATCACTCTAGATTCCGATTGCAACGGATTTACGACTTTTAATTCGTTATACGTATTTACAACAAAATCAACAACAGATTTGTGCAAACGAGGATTAAAAGGTTGGTTTCTAATCGTGGCATCTTTGTTTGCAAGTAAAAAGTCGTTTTCGTAATTTGCAATCAGTGCGGCTTTGAATTCCTCATATGTATTGACGTGATCCCGTACTGCTTTAAACCATAAAGAACATGGTGGGAGTAATAAATGGGGTATTAGTTTCATATATTGAGATTTATCTATACACATTATACTGCACTCATCCTGAAATTTTTCTAGGAAAGAAGTAGCATTTTCATTACATTTACCACTAAACTTACTCATAGCACGTATTTCGCTCATCTTTACACTTAACTTTACATTCCTTTCACCATTTCGTGTTCGTGTTGAGTGACAATTTCTACCTACTGCGTTATGTGTGGTTCCACCATCTCTTTTCCGCCCATCTGTATTCCTTGGATGAATTTTTTCCAAAATAATGTCCTCATCGGATGGATTACTTGAAGAAGAGATAACGTAAGGTCCACGTTGATCTGCTGCGGGTGAATGCGAGGTCATCTCTTGCGAACAAGGGAACTCCAAACGATCATTAACCATGTTGTTGTGGTATGCGTTGTCCTTAATCTGTAACGTCCTAATTTCCTCTTGTAAGGTAGATATCAATTGAGTATTTGCACGTATTTGGTTAGAATTATCTGTGACCTGAATCTTTTGCTGACGAACAGAAGATTCTATTACTTCCAAATCCTTTTTTACACAATTGACTTCTTGGATTACATGGTTGTAATTATCCTGGCAATCTTCAGATAATCTTTTTAGCTTTTCATCAAACTGTAATGTGATGTCTCTCACCGCCTGGATAACAGATTGTTTCGTCTCTTCTGATTTTTGATGTATTTGCTCTAATCTTCTACTCAATTCTTCTGACTTTTGATCTATGTGCTCCAATCCTTTACTCAATTCTTCTGACTTTTGATCTATGTGCTCCAATCGTCTACTTAATTCTTCGGATTTCTGCTGTACCGTCTGTTTTAATTCGTTGGACATCTGAGCCAAATTTTGCTTCATGGCTTCTAAATCGTCTTTTCGGCTTTGTTCCTGTCGCTGTAATGCCATTAAAATTTTGTCTTCTAATGCCAACATTTCAGGTGTAATGGGAGCTATATTTTGCTCGTTGTTAACACTGTCAACAGTTCCATTCTCTAGTATCTCACCGATCATAATTTTTCTTGTGATTACTCTGCCACTTCTGAGAATAGTTGAGTTCGTATTCATGAACCTTCTTACAGAGGTAAATTCACCCTTACTTTAGACTTCGGGATATGAATTTACAAGAATCCCGGGTGAGGTAAACCAAAAATTTTACAACGACTCACCAAAGGTAGTCGTTAACCCTGGTTCGGCTAATAATATAAGTATATCTTTTAGTGACAGTAATCGTTTACACCTTAAAATATCTTCCGTAATTATATTCACTAGTATTATCACCTTTTCTACTGAAATTACAACTCCATGATAAGCGTTAGATAATTTATTCGTTGATTCTCTTTTAACGTATATTCACACAAACTGACTTGCAATCATAACATGTCCATTGAGTATCTATAAACAACTACATAGCAACCAACTATACAATAATAATGTATATTTTTTATATCTTAAAAAACATTCTTCTTTTGTTATTTTTAAGTAACATTATATCAGGTATAGTGCTTGTGTAGAAGCACTTTCTGCCCAAGATACAAGTAATTATCAACCGATACAAAGTATCTCGTTGTAACACCAGTCTTAGTCTAGAGGTGTGAATAAGAATCATTGTCACGGTTTATTTTTCTTTGCATTTACCGAAAGAAATTCACTTTGCACCATCAAGTAAGTGATCGTTAAAATATTTACATAAATAAATACTTGGTGTTGGTGATGTTAAACCTTCTATATGGTTAACAGTTTGAACCTTAAGCAATAGTCGTCCTTGGTGAAATTCAGCCACAATTGATGAAATGGTAATTGCAACGAATATGCTTAGTGTTACTTATTGTAGAACAGAATACAAACAAACATATAACTGTGCTACGAGCAACTCACTTCATTTGCAATACCACCGAAAGGGCGCCATTACAAATTTTAATACTTATATATATATATATATATATATATATATATATATATATATATATATATATATATATATATATATATATATATTGTAACTTAATTAATATAGTAAACACCAGGAGGCGATTTCCGTCTTCGAGGTGAAAAAGAACTATGACCACCCTAAAATTTCCCGGAAAAATATACATATAGATACGTATGTATATTGAACGAGAGTACAAAGGATTTTTCTCATAACAACAGTAATTCCCACAAACTGTGTGAATACAATTTGGGCGAAAGTAAGCTGCATGAAACAATTTCCTCTTCGTAATACGTAACTTAGTTGAAGATAATAATTCCGAGCACAGAAGCAATGAAACTCGACGAAGCACAAGCTGTTGCGCATGTTTCACAATGATACAAAGAAATACAACTTCAAACTACCGATTTATTCTGTTTCTTAGAAAGTAGGACAACTGTGAAATACTCAGAGGTAACTTTTATAGTACCTGTGCAACGCAGTATGTGTACACGAGATAGTTGTGTAGAATAACAGTTCACAGTGTGATATTGTCGCCCGGTGACCGCGTTGCAAAGATGACATCGGGAAGGAATTTTTTTTTCCGCGTACGGTCAAACATATCCGAAATTTCCGAGATGATTATTAACTCGAGCAACAAGTTTTTCGGCTGTCATGGGTAGTGTTGCATACAAAAGGCGTTTCAGAACCCTCTCCCCTCAAAGAAAAAGATATCGAGTGGCGTGAGATAGGGTGAACGAGATGGCTATAACTCACGTCCTTCTCTCCCAATCTAACAATCTGGGAAAGTTTCATTTAGGTAGGTCTGCATATTGCTGTCAAAATATGCAGATGCACTCTCATACTGGGAATCACATCTGCTGTCTTGTGTTCAAGAGCACAGGTTCTAACAAATATGGGAAACGTAACGTAAAAATATACGTACCTTCACACAAACGGGTCGGCAATAAATAAGGTCCTACCAGAAAATTATCCAACATACCACACCGCGTGCTCACAATAAATCTCTGCTGCTTATCGTTCACTAGAGTTGCATGTGAATTTTTACACCCTGCATATGTCTATTACCGTAGGATGTCTCTGATCAGTCTCAGTACGCTGTCTTGTGTGATAAGTTGAAGACATCCTATCTCTAAGACGAATATGGAAACTTGGAAAAATTCAGGAAAATATAATCTCCTTTGAGGGTCACTGTCGTGATATAAACGCCTCGTCTCCGGGTTACTACCTCTTGCCTCTAAATAAATGAGGTGCATATCTGCCAGCTCGTGGAAAGGGTAATCTGCCATTGCGCAGCACGTACAGATTAACGAAATCAATTTTACTTAAATACCAACGTCTACGCAGTTACATGACATTGAATACCTGGACATAACCTTCTACCGTTGACGCAATACTTCCTATCCTGTTATACAGCAATTCCACTCGTAACACCAGACCCACGTTAATTGACGCCATTCCACAATAAAACTGCAAGACAGCCTTCTGCGACCCACTCGCAATTGACACACAAGGAACGATAGTTCCCTAGTGTGCGACCAAAGCATCATGCTCTCAGTGAAAGTTCTATCAGATACGTACGTGCTGCTATGTGTGCGCAAAAGTTCCACATTCCTCTTTCTTTCTGTTTATTCCATCCAGCTCCAAAGTACATTGGAACGTCGAAAAAAGATCATCCATCATTTTTGAATGTAATTCCAACGAGCTTTCCTCTAGAAAATTTGTCCAGCAGTGACAAAATCAAAATGTAAATGGGCTACACGAGTACTCTATTTTGGTATATTCACAATAGCAATGCAGTTTTTTAGCTCTGGGGTAAGGAAAGGTTTGCCAACTCCAAGGGAAGGAAAGGGAAAGTAATACTCCAGTTTCTTTGGGAGTCATCCTTTGAAGGTCACTGCATTATATGTGACTGTAAACTATTGGAATCAACGACTAAAAATAATGGACATTCTCTTTTCACCCGACTTCGATCCGACGTTTCGTTCTTGAGTTATGGCTGTTTTTACATTTTTCCGACAAATTTTAGGGTGAAAAAGGCACCGAAAGGAGGCTTTTTATATCCAGGTTGGTGTATACTTTTCGTTTTATCTCGATGTCAGGAATCATCTCCCGACATTTGTTATATTAATTAAGTTATACCTTGTACATATACGGGCGCCATTTTATGTATTAAAACCACCAAGTTTGTTTAGTAAGGTAAATAGCTAAACTGGGAAAACTTTCTGCATTTTAATTCCTTTTTGTGTGTGTGTGTGTTTGTCAATCAAAATACCTATAAAAATCAAACACTGATAATTCGAACACTACTCTAAAACACACAGGAACAATCCAATTTTTTAATAAAGAGCTTTAAAAATCTTGACTGCGCTATATCGATTGCGCTTAGCTTTTGAAAGTTTTTTTTGGCAATAAATGAGCACCACTAAAAAACGCTTCTATATTATCTTACTAAGTAGACCTACATGTTAATTGCTTTATTGACTTTATACATATTTTTTTGAAAAGTGATTGCACTCTTTAGCTGTTCTCTGCCAATAGCAACTGTATTATATATGATACAAAATTGCTGTACAGAAGAATTTAAAGAATTTTTATAATGTGATATTTCGCAGGGCACCTTTTATACGGGCGAATTTACTATACAGAACTGATATACAGAAGAACAACTAAAACAAGTTATCTACAATGTGATACTTCGCAGGGCACTCTATGCATGGGCCGCACTCTACCTTTCATAGGTTCTTTACGAACCCTAACAGTATGTGTTCATTGTACAGAACTGTGCCATACAGAAGAATAAATAAAACCGTTTATCTTTGATGTGGTTTCGCAAGGGCGCCTTATGTAAAAAGCACACTGTACTTATCACGGGTTCTTTACCAATAATAACCTTAAGAATTTACAATAACATAACTTGACACTTTATTTATAATGTGATGTTTCGGAGGGTGTCCCGGTGGGCCAGCACGGGCCTGTTTCTTATCGTACTAAGTGACAAACAATTCAATATTGTTTGTCAACGCGTTAAACGAATCCTAGAAAATGAAACCACAATGACAACCGCTGAATATTATGTACTGTCTTTTCTGTCTGGTCTGGGTATTATTCACTCCAAACTGCGGCCATATGCGATCAACGGAACTATGTACTTACAGCAATGGAAAATATTATGTTAGAAATTCTAAACATAGAACCCGCGGTTATCAATAAAATGTTTTATTTCTTGTGAAGTACAAATAGAAACGGGATATTATTAGTTTTTCATGACACCTTTAGCGGATGGTTTAACAACTTATTTTCCGAATAGAGCATCATCGGATTAGTATGAATTACATGCGATAAATAACCATGTACTATGATTGTATCTCTTTTGAATCTAGAATAAGGTCCAGGATCTATACGAATTTTTTGGTCACTTTTGTATCCAAAGGGAGATCGTATAGAACGGAGGAGCAAATTAGAAATTTTATTGATAGAGATGGATATTATTTTCCTTTTTCTCTAGTAACTCACACCTTGTGTTATAATATTACTATTTTAATCAAAATTCAACTTATTATTTTTTATTTTACTTTTTACTATTTTTTATTTTGATTTGTATATGTAGTAGTACTTCTTATATTCTGACAACTGTTTCCCTCTTTAATCCGCTGTTATTCAGGAATAATGAAAATAATAAATTAATTGTAAAAAAGCTATTTAAATCAATTGATCAATTACTCTTCAAAGTAAACTTTACGTAGTATTATTTCAGGATCTAAAATAATATGCATGTATATACGTTAAAGAGCAACAAACGTAAAATGAAATCGGTTAAATGCTACATTTCTTAAATATATTCAACCTAGCGACTACTAAAGTTATTATTTTATTACCATTTACAGGGGAGTGCCGATTTAGTGGATTCGGGTACACTGGACCTGAGACAAAACCTACTACCCTACAAACAGCCAACATAACAGTGGAAACGTGCATGAAAGACAATGGGATAGAATTTATTTTCTCGAAATATATACTTTGTTCTATATCAGTAGACTCAGTTAAATCGTGTGCGGTACGTATACCAACTTATATGCAAGAAATCATTAATGTTGCATTTTTTTATTAGGGAACTCTGTGCTCATATAAGTAGAATGTTCAAAGTTCCACTGAGGAAAAGTCAATATAATTAGTATGTTTAAAATAAAGGTATTTTGTTTTAGTTTCTACTACAGAACGATGGTTCATATGTTACTATGTTTCTTCCCTTAGTTTGGAAGTCACTACAGGGATTCGTTCTAAAATTTAAATAGACTACTCATTGCAGTAACAAGCAACTTACTGTATTTTATTTTATTGTAAGTCTTCCGCAATATCTAGTGTAGTTATACTTATTGAAATACCGCTGCTGTATTTTGCTCATAGAGGAATTGAATTTTTAAACTGCCACAACGTTTCAAAGACCTTATAGACCATTAAGTAAGAAATATTTTCTTACTTAGAGGTTTTAAATACACTAATAATTTATACATCTTAACAGTGGCGTATTTAAAGGGGGCATCCGGGCTTAAGCCTCCCGAAATCTTACTTGTTATAGTAAAATAAATGAAATATCTTGCAGCATTTTCACATTTCCCGGTTAAGCCCACCGAAACAAAATAAAAAATACACCTCTGCATCTTAATATGAATTTTTATCAATATTTTAAACAATAACATTTTGACATTTTTGATTCATTGTGATATAAATAATCTAAGTTATAAACATAAAATGTAATAAAAATATATTCTAAAATTCTATTCTAAGTTAACATACAGAATAGATGATATCGTAAACGCCTATAAAGGGTTTTGTCCGGGAAGTAGTAGGACTGATTGTTTTCCCGGTAAAGCGTGATGAAGGAGAGGGATGTTACTGCACTGGTTGGGTGGTGGTGGGTTTTATCTATCAGAGCAACAGTCGCCAGTTATCTCCAAATTTTCAGGGAGTGTAAATCGAGTTTGACGTAAAGACCTTTCAAGATACTTTGTCACCTCTACAATGAATCGTTTGGTAGAGCAGCGTTACACGGTGAAGTTTGCATCAAACTGTGGAAAACTGCGAGTAAGACCCATGACATGATAAAGCTTGGTTATGAGAGTGATTCCATGAGTAAGCCAGCATTAGCAACTCAAAAATGAAACTGATGTTGATTATCTTTTATGACTGCATGACTCTGTGAAGTGGTTCACAGAGAGTTTGTACCGCCTTGACAGACGTATTGTTGCATTCAAAGTCGAAGTACAACTCAGAAAACGAATCCGTACAGCAATTGCTGGATCATGGAAGCTTCATAATGACAACGTTCAGAGCCATACCATCATTGCTGTTATTAACTTCCTGACCAACTATACAGTAGCATCATACAGTTTCCTCAGCGACACTACAGCCCTGATGTCACTCCAGCAGATCTCTTTCTCTCTCTCGGACTTAAAGGCATTATGGAAGGACAGAATCACAACTCGGTCCAGGCCATTCAAGAGGCCGTAACGAGGGTCCTGAAGAGCATTCCAATTTCTGCTTTCCAGGTAGCCTTCAGTGATTGTCACAGCCGCTGGAAAAGCTGTGTTAATGCAGAAGGAGCATGTTTTGAAAACTATGAAGTCAATGTCTCAAATTGTGAATATATATATTTTAAAATTCAATTCTACTACTTCAGTGCAACCCCTATTAAATATATAAATATTGCAAGTAAATTTTGTGGTAGCCAAACAGTAACAGTAGTAGTTTATGTATAGAGGGCAATATATGGAGTAGAGTTGAAAGCCTTAAGTTTCACATACGTAATGAAATGAAATAAATATTTACTTAAACGTATTCCTAATTTCTTATTTAAAATATTTTAAATAAATATTTAAATACATATTTATTTAAACGTAGGATGCAATCTAAGGTAACAGTATCCTCAAACCTTTTGTTAGTATTGTGATTTTAATAACCTTCCCGCGTTCTTATCCTCTTTCTGATTCGAGTTTCTCCTTATGTGACATCATTAGAATATAGAAATGAGATCAATGTAGCCTTTCTGCTTGAACCATTAATTACTTGAGCCATATGTAATGAGGAAATAATAATAAACTAATACTCTATTTTATTATTTCCTCAGATTTTCTTAATATGTGCCTGTTGATCATAAGCAATTTCTGATTGGTTAAAATATTTTATTTTGTATCATGCCGATTAGAGTTCCAGCATATGTTTGTTTCCTTTGTATGCAACAAGAAGCTTCAGATGTAATTTAATATCCTTGTATTATTCTGTATGTTCCTTGATTAGACATTTAGAATGAATTATTTATTTTTGTAATTCCGCCAAATACACACATTGGATTTTCAGTATATTAATGAATCTTCAACTACCATAAGTTTTTAACGACTATTCATTAGCAATGATAATATTTGTTATTTATATTAATTTTAGTTTTGTAGTACTATTACCAATACCAGCATGAATAGCACTACGTTTAATGATAAAAATGAAAATGAAATGAAATCTATGAGTTTTACGTCCCACTGTTATGCCGGTTAGGCTAAAGAAGACGGTGATGATGAGTAATGAATGAAATGGTGGAATGAAGAAAGTGGGAGGAAACGGGAGAACCCCGAGAGAACCCATGCACACGGTGTTTTTCCACCACAAAGTTCACTTGGCGGGGGCTGGGATCGAACCCGGGACCCCAAGCATCAGAGGTGAACGCTCTACCACTGAGCCACCGCGGCAGCAAGGGCATATTAGAGTGGATCCACAACTTGAAGTGGCATTCAAGCTACGTGAGTTCCCACCGGGAAACGAACCCGGGTCTCCTACGCCAAAGGAGTATACGCTAACCGCTTAGCCATGAGGAAGATCACAACGGTATAGGAAAGTAAATATACATTTAAGGAAAATATACGCGGCCACATATTGTACCATTGCTAGTGGAAACAAATAACTTCTAAGCTTTCTATTTCCTAAACTTCGATACTTACTTCCTTTTCCACAAATCATTTTAAGTTTAAATTAGAATAACATCCAAAAAGTAAGTATATATTGGCAAAATCAAGAATATTTTGTTCCTTAAACCTTTCTTTTAATCTGCTGTGCGTTTTCAATGGAGTGTCATTTAAAATCTTACCATTAATTAATTCAAATTACGAGAAGACAGCTTACTTCCTGTACGAATTCCTCTGTGTAAGAATTATACAGTAAGTGTCTTATATTTCTTACTTGAAAGCTTTGAAAGTTCAACTTTTAGTGATGAGGTTACTCTCAACAACACAAACAGTTTTTAATTAAACATCAGTATAATAAAATATAGGTATAGTAGAAAATAACTTTTGTATTTCACATCGCATATACAAATATTAATATTTGTTATATAGAATTAATTTTCACTAATTATATAGTTGGAACAGATCACTAACGTATTGTAATACATATTAAATTAAATATGATAATTTGTCGGTTCGTTTCTAGGGTGACTCTGGTGGACCTGTTGCTTGCAATCAAAATGGTGTAGATTACTTAATTGGAACAGTATCTACGGGCGACGATACTTATTGTACATCTGGTGGAAGCATTACTGCTATTGGTCGGTACACACGGGTTTCCTTCTTTAAAGACTGGATTGAAAATGTTATTGAGACATATTTTAAGGATGAAGATAAGGTTTTGTAACGTTTTCTCGATGGTAAAAGTATATAGAAGTTATCTAATGTAAAAACTGCAATCTTTTTACATAAAACTGCAGTGTGTTTATAGTGTAATAAAAAATTTATATATGTTTATTATTTCATCATTATGAAATGATATAAAACATGTTATTAATCTTTAAGGAACTTAGATTAAAGTAGTTCTTTTCAATGTTCCTGAACCGTTTTAATAATTGTAATGGACTGATAACTTATTATTTTAGGTTTTTAAAAATTGATTCGCCTTTATGAAAATTTTATACATAGAATTTCAATTCTTTATAGCTGAAACTTGTTTTAAATAGTGCAAGAAATAAATTTCATAAATAACTCAGCAGAAAAATGTAACTGGTGTATTTTGTACTATTAATCTGAAAGATTGATCAGAATCAAATCACTACTACCTTCACTTCAATATCTCAATGACAATAGTCGTTTCATTGACTCTTGCTACTTCACATCGGAGCAACGGCAAGAACATTGTTTGGATAGTGAAATTTGAAAAGTTCCTTCGTCTTCAATAAGCAGCTTTGAGTAGGTGTAGGAATATTGAATAAATTTAGAGTCTGAGTTCACGAAGATCAGAAGTTATTAACCCTGGAATACACAGACAAAAAAAAAAGCTTACGTGAATACACAGCTGGGGTGCCAGCGCACCCCATATAATTAAACGCTACTGAAATTATAATACACAAACATAAATATATTTATTTTACTTTATCAAATACATAATAGTAGTTTGTATGTATTTTTGAACAGTCAGCTATTCCTTACTGCACGAAATGCAGACTCCCTTTCTGTGCTCAGCACAGACAGCTTCTTTGCATCTGAAACAAAATGATTTAGTTTTTCTGTCCTTATTCATAGGGCACGTTCGATATCGTGCTTGCTCTGGAAGACTAGATATTGATTGAATTACAGGTGACAGTTCTTTTTGAATTCTAAGGATATTTCTGATACCAATAGACAAATTAGTCGGAAGATTCTTCTTGAGGCACTCAAGCATGTAGGGTCTAGCTAACTGCAACCCAAGGTTTTTTTAGAAACTCCAAACGATGGTTGAGAATTCCATTTATGACCGTTTTTTCCTAATATAGAGGCTCCCCTTATAGCTGGATCATTTTCGATGTTACCCTCAGTGTCACTCGTGTCACTTCCACTAATTTCAAAATCGACTTCCGATTATACTTCAATATTGTCATCGGACTCTCTGAAATTACCTTCAGAATCATAATCTTCTTCTAATGTGTTCAGTACAAAGTCTGTAAACTTGCTTGAACCTGCACACACTTTCGCCATCATGCAATTAAACAAATATGCACGCAAAGTATCTAAAACGAATTCCGTCAAAATTTGAATTTCACATACGTAAATACACAGGTGGGGTGCTGAAGAACCCCACCCCTTGAATATATTCTCTTCTAAAACGAGACAATTTGCTTCACACTCACCACCGCGAATGTCATGCTCCAAAATGAGAATACATGGAAGCACCAACCAATGTGCCCGAGAACAGAGCCACAATGCCGATGAGTATAACGTCTGGGGTGCTCCAGCACCACTCTGTGTATTCCAGGGTTAATCGGATTATGATTCCTGGAATTGCATGAACGATACACAGATGTTACAATAATATCAATTTTCTTAAAAATACATTATGCTGTTAATGACTCAACTTATAGACAAGCGTAACTTCTCAACCCTGCATCACCTCGATATTACCATCAGCAATCACATGAGATTATACGTTTTTAATTTACCCCCATCAAATTAGAACCAAGTTATTTTTCAACAGGACAATCGGCAAATATGGAAAAATTTCTTATAAGGTAGAATTGTGAATGCAAACATATTTAATTTTATTTTACTCATAATTTATTCTTACACGAATTTGAAGTTGGTATACAAAACACTTTCTGACGTTGAGGACACATAATAATCCAGAAAATAAAGAAAAGTCAAGTGTGTTATAATTAACAACGCCTTACATTTTATAAAATTGTATGAAAACACGAATCGTTGTGTAAACATAAATTTTGTTCAAGAATTTGGGAACTATAACTTGGGTTTCTAACATGAAAAACTAATTACGTGTTGGACACAACTTTGGTGAACAGTTTAAAAATGTGGTTGAGTTACTCAAATTTCCCGTTGAAAGAATCTTTATCTCTACCTAAAAAATCAATAACGGGAAGCAGAAAAACTTGTTTCATAAGTAAACGAACTAAACTGGAGTACAACACAATGATTTGAGTTACAAATTGCTCTGGCAAAAGCCCCTTTTAATACAACATTTTTACGTACAAAATTTAAATTTTAGCTGTTTAAACGATAAGATCTTAATATGGAGTTTAGAATACATTTTGTAATAAATATATTATTAATACTACATGTTGACGGAAAATGGGAATATTAACAAAAATAAAATATACAATATTTGTCGAGATTATTGGAATCTTAATTCTTATGACTTATTTATAGCTTATTACAGTTAAAATGATACACTACACTTCATCCGCTAACCTATACACATTACCGATCACTCATCAGAATTAACCTTGCATTTGGGCATTAACGTACAGAAGAAACAAGCTAATATAATGTCATAATAAAAAGATTTTAAGTTCATAATAGTTCTTTTAAAGATAACATCACTTTTGAATCCAAAAAAATAATTCTAGTTTTGAATGATAAAGAACGTACAACATATAGTGTAACAATATACAATTCTGACAGTGCGTTCAGTAAAGATGGCATTTCAGAATCATATAGAGTGCTAAAGAGACCATAACATATAATTTTGTAATCTCATTCCTCGACATTAAGTATACAGTGTATTTTTGTTTTAGAATAGTGTTTTCGCGATATTTTTGCAAATGATACACGTCGTTTTTAATGCTAGTCATATACTGAAAATACTATAATACAAATGGAGATGAAATAAACTTTTTGTTCGATTTTAACAATCTTAATATGAGAGCACCAACATTTCAAGTTAATAGGAATGCAAGTAATACAAACATGAGTTAGGAAAACGTACTCCTATAAACCACATCCCAAACTTTCCCGTTTCAATGTCTTAAAGTAAATCGTATTATGATACACTTGCTGGTCAAGTAACATAAAGAAAATTATGTGGTGCTTCCGAGAAAGAAAATTTTCCCTGGACACATATAGCTTCCAAATGTATGCTGTTTATTGTAAATTTATTTATGATGAATACTTTGAATACTTTATTCCATAAATTAGGCTTAATAGTTAAATATTTGTGAAATATGAACACAATCACTTCATTCGTACCTGAAAGGATCAACCTGATCAACCTATTGATCTCCTCCCGTTTGCGGACTTAATTTTTTTTTAGGACAAACGAGTTCTGCTATAATGCCAGCTAGTTAATGAAACATATATTTATTAAATTTGATCAAATGCTTCTTAGTATTATCTTCAGGAAGTTATCGGATAATACCTGGTAATAAAAATTGAAGGAAAATTTTTCAGAACAAAATATCCTATATTATCATGTTATTATGAAAAAAATATTTAAAGAATATTTAGAAAATTGTCTGGTCTGATTTTAAAATTAGTCCAAAATAAACCAAGAGATAATTATTCGTTATAGATTTGTTTCTGGAAAATAAGTTGACATTTTGTCAGGTTACTAACGCCTCACTTACATATGGATTATAAATAAGTTCCTCAGTCCTTATCAGATCATTGACGAATAAGAAATTGTCATATTAGTAAACTACTTTGTGGAATTTTGAGAGGGAATGAGTTATTATACTTTAACAGGTGAATAATGAAATATTAATTTCTGAGATATAACAAAATTATCAGAATATTTGTTTTCTCTGTTTTAAGAAAACTCTATGCTAACACTAACCCAAAAAGTAGACTATATCTTTTGGACTTTTCCAGAAGTTAGTTGTACTACGATTTAGGATTGTTAATGAAATATTGATGTGTGGAATATGAACACAACCGGCGAACACTTTATTTGAAAAACCTCAAAATTTTATTTTCATTCTTCAAATAGCTATCATCGTTTTTGGGAGTAAGAATAACATTGAAATAAGAATGCAGAAATTTAGAGGACGTCAAGTTTAAACTTTGGTGCGAATTCATAGAATGGTATGACTTTTAGTCAATTAAACATATCTGTATATGAACGAACCAAAGGACTTAGGGAGGATCGAATGACAAACGTTAAAATATAACTTTTCCGGTATGTAATAAGTATGAAATTTATAAATCTGCTCAAACATCTAATTCAGAATTTTTCCATGATTACCATAGCTTTTTCTCTCTTGTCGTCCTGGAAAGTGAAATGAATTAGGGTAGCAAACAAAAATGAATAATATAGTGTTAAACAAAATGTTGAAAATTGAATAACTCCATACAAGCAAGCTAAATAGTTACGATATACAGGTAAAAGGTAGAAGTTGTGCATGTACGTAAGTAAGTCAATTATAACACTTGTGGCTTCACACATGAAAGTAGGAAATTTTATAGTAGATAAAATAACATATAGCATGTTATTTCCTACATACATCAACATTTTTCCAAATGTTTTAAACAAATAAACCAAAATTGAGTTCAATCAAAAATAAGTCCGGTAATGAGTGACTTATTATATCTTATCTTCCAGATGTAACAAGAGAATTGCTCGTAATCTTCTACGTTAGTATTACGTATTGCGAAAACAGATTGATGGTTTTGCGAAAATATTATTCTAATCAAAGTGAATATATGCAATAAAAATATGTAAGGATCGTCAAGTGTGACGTCGCTCTTGTTAAATATTACTAGTTTAACGTTCTTTCAGAAGGCTAGGTAAGTTAATTGAGTTTGATGTAGATTGAATCCATTACTTTGTCATTGAACAATTTTTTGAAGTGTGCATTTGGCGTCCGTGTCAAGAATTTTGGACACTTCAACACTGAGCAAATATGTTGTTCTTCATGAGTGAAGTTTATTGGCAAGGAAATGTAAGAGGATATTGTTCTATGAATTTGATGCTAAATAACAAGTTCAATATTCTAAATTTTACAATTTAGAAAATAATAATAATGCCAATGAAAGCACTCATATACTTTTCGTCAGAATGTAATGAGAGTTTTCGAAGCTAAACTATGTAGCAACTCAATGATGCAGTGTGAAAGCGGTAACTAACAGACCTTAAAGCGCATCTTCGACGTAGCCGCATATATTTTGATGGTTTTGCTCTTTGCACATAATTTCGTGGAATGTATATTCAAAATCTGATAATAGTGATCGGAGCTTTGCAATGAAATTCCCAAACGGCTAGAAGTGTTAATAGGATAATTACGTATGTATTTGATAGCGCATAACACAGACATGCGTGAGATTGTAAACAATAACTCAGAGTTATACTTTCATCGAACACAGAGAAGAAACATGTACAAACTACGTTTCATCAGGTAAATGGATAAACCCTGATTATTGGAGGAAAATAGAAATCCGCTCTCTAATTCTTCTGTGCACAAGATACAAGCAAACCATACCAGTTTATCAGTTACTTACATACAAAAAGAAGTCAATTCGTGAAGAATACTTTTCTGCATTGTAATTTTGCTTTCGTTTCTAGAAATCTTACCTGGAAGCGAACATATTGTTCCAGGAGGCATATAGGTGATGGTGATCTGGAAGAATCCACAGTGATTGATGGTTCAATGAAGTTAGGGATGATCATGTTTCAACAGTAAAACAAGTCGGTGCAGGTGCTAGAGAAAAGCATAAATGAAAACACGATCAACAAAGTTGCCGCCATCGATTGTTAAGACCGTCAAATAAGAATTTACGGACTTGCAAACATTTTAAATATTTCGTACAGACACATGATTTCATTCTCCATGATCACTTGAACATATGACGTTTTGTGTGAGCTAGGTTGCGAAATTATCTACTCATGAGCAGAAGATGCTGGGAGGAGAAGTGTGCAGGGAATTTCAATGTTAGGTAGTGGAACACGGATTTACATATCTGAATTCCATCATTAGAGGTTATGAGACTTGGATTGACAATTACGATCTGAAAAACAAATTTGCCAGATTAGTATGGAATTCACCTGATTCACCGGTGGACAAAAAGGGGAAGGTCATATGGTTGGTAAGAAACGATATGAACATTTCTATCTAAAGACATCAAACGCAAACCACCGAAACTTTTTCTACCTGACTGGGACGATCACCACACAATGTATCCGTTTATCTATGTAACTTACGTTCATGTATGTATCTTACTCTACATTTGAACCGTTATTTTAAATATAACGCCTACCCTTAATACTCTTCAGAGTTAGCTCCCATTGAGTTCTATCTCTTACTTTGTCTGAAAAGTGAGCTGAAGGGGAAGAGATTTCGTTTTCTGAGATCATCGTGAGGAAAGCTGAGAATGTTTAGAAAAATATCTCAAATGATGGTTTCCAGCAGATGTTCCAAGACAATGTGAATCAACTCAAAGGAGAATACTTTGAAAAAGACTACACAAATTTGTATTCAGCCTAGCATATTCCATGAATAAAATAAATTTCAGTTCTTTTTACTAGCCCTCCTATGTACATCAATTTTGCTGATTTGCTGCTTGTTTGAAAGAGTGTCCTTTCGTAGTGATTTTACATAAATTTTATTTGGACCTAATGATGAAGCACGAAACTTTGCAATGGCTGTAAAGTTACTAGTTTAATTAACAGACTTCGTTACGTTCATGCTCACTCATAACTTCAACAACTATATACCAATTTTGTCTTTTGTATTTTAGTTGCAAAACGAGTATACTTTCCCACAGGTTCCATACAAATTTCATGAGGATGTAATGATAGCTATTGAAGCTACAACATTTATTGATATAGTAGGTGATAGTGCTAATACAATACATATGTACGCTGATAATTTCGTGACGTTCAAACCTACTATATAATTCATATATTTTGACGTTTTTTAAAGTTGGATAGAATTGTTTTATTTTTATCTTCTCTTTTTAATGTATAATTGAAAAAATATTATTTCTTAAGCTTCTTTAATATTTCCACTTTCCATCACCCCAGTAGTTTAGGCAATCACTTATACTAAAGGTAGGTACTAACATAGTATTTAATTAGTGGGTTAGAAAGCGTACTTGAATGAATATATATATATTTGTAACGATGTAATGATTACAACCTCGTAGATTTTCCAATTTTATATAAATTAGCTCCCAAATCTATATTCTCAAGAAAAATCAAGTAATTTTAGACGAGAACTTAATTAGAAAATTCGATATCCATACAAACACTTTTTAATTCCTGAACAAGAATAGAGACGAAATTAGATAAAATCGGATTTAAATAAATAAATCTCTAGTTTTAAAGTTAGAACTATTTGTTTCAAGTTAACCACAATTCATTTCCTATCTAAAACACGCACTTTATTCAGTAGTATATAGCTACACATAATAGAACAATGTAAACTAGATAAGACATTTCTGCAAACTCACATGAACATTAACTATTACAATAACATTCACCATCTCGACAATAAAGGAACTATATATGCAGTATCATTTTCTCTAATCGGTTTGAAGTGAGTTTCTTTTGAAATTATACTTAGATTGTCTTTCAAGATTTGCAGACCATGGTGTGTATAAGTATATATCGAAAAGCTGTTTTTTGCAAACAATTTAGCGTCCCAAGGATATATTGTGTCTCCTGTGTTAACTCTTATTTCAAACAAAAAATGCCTAGAATTAACCATTTCTGCTCTCAACGTTATTACTATAAATCTAAGACAGTGACACATATGAAGAAGTTTTTTTTTTTTTTTTTTTTTTTGCAAACAATTCATCGGCTAAAGATAAAATATCCTGTCCATCCACAATATTCTAATAAAACCAACAGTGATTTAAATTTAGTATAACTACTGGTGTCTATACCTGTTGCAACGTTCATCGTTATATAACTAAAATGGTAACATATAATGAGAAGCGGCTTTTAGGGATTCAGTGTCTCATGGGAACATATTATGACTACCTAAAAACTGCCCGAAAACCAAAAATAGCCAAAATTTACTATTATTTCCGGTTTCAATACTGATTTCACTAGAGCAGAATCAGTAAAAGATATCGAGAATCGAGTTTTTGCAATCGATTTAGGGTTCCGAAAATTGGTTCCATGAGTTAACTATGCTTTTAAACTGGTAATGGTTGAAATTAAACATTTTTGCCTTTAACGTTTACCGCAATGAAATGAAAACGGTAACAGATAGCGCGAAACTATTTCCGGCAAAGATTTTGCGTATGAAAGGAACATATAATTATTCATATCACTCTACTTAAACCGGAAGTCGTTCAATGTTACTATTACATTCGGTTTCAATATCAGCTAGAACGTTTATCGTCATAAAAGAAAAATTGTAACACACAGCAAAAAGCGGTTTCTAGCAAACATTCTGCATGTCCACACAACATATCGTGACTACCCAAAACATTACCGAAACTGGAAATGGTTCAAATATTTCATCAATTTCAGTTACAATAATGATTTCCGTAGAACTAAACTATAAATAATATCAAGATGTATTTTCTATAATGCATTGAACGTCCTAAGAATATATTTTACCTTGCCTTGAAGCCTTATTCAAACATTAGTTGAAATTAGTCATTCCTGGTTTTAATGTTTATCGCAATACAACGAAAACTGTAACAGATAGTGAGAACTGCTTTATTACGAACGATGTAGCGTCTAAAGACAATACAATATGACTGATAACAACACTCTAGAAGAAACGGGAAGTAGTTCAAATTTTAAGTTACTTCCTGTTTCAAAATTCTGATTCTCATAGAGTAAAACCGGTAACAAAATTGGAAAGTGACTTTGCAATAGATTCAGCTTCCTCGATAGAGTTCAGTATTATGTGTTAACACTCCGCTCAAATCGCAAGTGTTTCACATTACCATATCTTGTGTCAAAATTCACCACGTTAGAAAGGAAATATTAATTATTAGGACGCAAGGTTTTCTGCAATCAATTCCGGCTCACAAAAGATCATATCATCAGAGCCCACAACACTATACCAAAACCGAAAGTGGTTGAAATTTATTACTACAGCCGGTTTTAATACTGATTTTTAGAGAACAGAAAGTGTAATTGATATGGAGATGCGTTTGTTAACAATCGATTCAACTTGCTAGCAATAAATTTCAACATTTTCATTAATTCATGCTCCAAATCGCAATTGTTCATGTTACCTATATCAAGTTTCAAAATTCAACAGCATAGAACATAAATCATAACAGATAGAGACAAACGGTTTTTGCAATGTCCCAATCGTATATATATATATATTTGCAATGTATCAATTTGGTTGTGATTATGTATATCAGCGCTTTTTTTTTACAATCTATATTTTGTGTAACAAATAACGATACAAATTTCAATGGAATTGAATTGTGAATTACTTCCAATTATTTATTGGACTTCTTTCGTTAATTTATTCTTATATTATTATTATTATTATTATTATTATTATTATTATTATTATTATTATTATTATTATTATTATTATTATTATTATTATTATTATTATTATTATTATTATCTATGGTTACGCAGCAATACAAATAAAGCGTTTTGTAGATTCCCAATAGTTGGTCGGTTCATTACAAGCTTAATAAACTTAGAAAGTATAGCATCAAAAACATAACAGTGATTTAGAAAAACAAACAATGACTTTAAAATCTTGGGGGGCGCGGTGGCTCAGTGGTAGAGCGTTCACCTCTGGTGCTTGGGGTCCCGGGTTCGATCCCAGCCCCCGCCAAGTGAACTTTGTGGTGGACAAACACCGTGCTCGTGGGTTTTCTCGGGGTTCTCCCGTTTCCTCCCACTTTCTTCATTCCACCATTTCACTCATCTCTCATTATCACCGTCTCCTTTAGCCTAACCGGCATAACCGTGGGACGTAAAACTTACAGATTTCATTTCACTTTAAAATCTTGACCCTTTAAACAGTTCTTACAAATTACAGCAAAATACCTATATGCATTACTTTTTTTGACACATAAATACCTTGATAAAAATATAATTAGAGAAGATTACTGACTACGTAAAATATACAAACCTCGTCATTGTAAATAATGAACTAAACTAGTATTTGGTCTTGGACCATATGGATCTGCTTCTGGCCTATGTGGTTTCTTGTTAAAAATATCAAATGAAATGAGAAAGGAAAGAAGACAGATGAATTTTTCTGTATTTTAGGTACTGAAGAATGCCGTCATTGTTTCAGTGTTCTACTGTACGAGCCTCTTCATTTTACTGACCATATCCAGGCCTCATTCATGCTATGCTACGCTTATCATGGACCGAAAAGAAAATTAATGAAGACGTATTAAAGCAAGCTAATAAAGGACGACAGATTATGAAGATAATAGGAAAAAAAGAAAGAGCATGCTTGGCTACCTTAGCAGGCACTTCGATTGGACCTCCGTGCTGATAGAGAGAAAGGTAGAAGAAAAACCAGGAATAGGAAGACCAAGGATAGAATATCTAGATGCAGTTACGAAGAAGAGACCTTATCAAAAAATAAAACAGCTCTCCCAATGGAGAGAAAAGTTTTAAACAATTTCTAGAAAAGGACGGTTTCATTCCTCGTATATGCCAGAAAACTGATTCTCGAATGTACGTGTCTGTTGTTTAGTCCTAATCTAAACATGTAAACACTCACCTAGTGACCACGCCGTTCAATGAATCGATGCAGAATTTTTAACTTTCGTAAGATTTATTGCGAAACTACTTTACATGTTCTGCATAACACACACAAAAAAAGAAATAGTTCACTTCGGGGTCAACATCAAAATTAGAATTTTCTCGCGAATGATTTTATTTACATTTGATAATTGTATATCCCATTACAACCCTGTTTCTCAAGATAAGTTGCATTCTTCAGGAAATCTACAAGGGGTAGTTTACTGTTAGGGCTGTTTTTATTAGATAATTATATGGAAAACAAATGATATGATTTTGATATTTTTTCACAATATAACAAGATAGCGTAACTCATTTGTCCTGAGAAAAAGTAATTAGTAGTTAACTCTTAGGGGTGTTTCTTTTAAGAGTGTTTCTCGGAAACAATGCAGGTGATTTTTCATAGGTAATACATACGTAAGAGAACGCAATAGCTCAGTGGTATAGCACTCGTCTGTGGTATTAGAGTTCTGGTTCGATCCCAATGTAGGTGAGTATTGGATAGACACTGAGAGTTTGTGATTTTTCTTAGGTTATGCGTTTTCTCCCACATTTTCATTCCGAGTCATTTTATCATCATTCACTTTGGTTAAGCATCTGTCTCCTTTACCCTAAAGAGCATAAAAGTTTTATTCTTGAGGGAAGAAGAAGTTATTTCTGTAATTTGCTTATGTCTTATTGAGAAATTACGCAATGTGAGGACTCACTTGTTGAAGGTGTCAAATTCAGTACGTATGCTCTTAATTAAAAAGAGAATATACGTTTTTAATGTTTTAGACAATACTGGTCGTAAGAGGGTGAATTCCAATAACATTAAATTTGGATCATTTACTCAATATGTTTAGAACGTAAGGCTTCGGTTAAGTTCAAAGTGCGAAACTCGGTATATAAACTTTTAATGAGATATAAGCTAATGTATATTCCAACAGTTTCGAGAATTAGGCTCTTGAATAGGAAACGAGGGGAAATTTCTACAAAATACAAAGTTTAGGTTTTATATTTATTAAGTCGTAATCTTTACGTTTGAACAACTGACACTTCTGATATTAAAAATATGATAAAGTGGCCGTCTATCTTCAGTATAAGGATTTCTCTTCAACAAATCACTGAAGAATTATATTAAGAATGAAGAATTTTCTATATTGAATTCCGCTCAAGCATTAGCACCTACTATATGGGAGCGAAAGGGAGTGCATGTTCGGAACATTTCTGCATGCTTGAAGATCAATACGTAAGAAGGAGCCATATCCACTTCATGAAAAAAACCGCTGCATGGATGATAGCTATATGAATTTTAGTATCTCCCCTCCCCATCCCTATCTCTCCTTTCACTAATCGGAATAAATCGTTTCGAGAAACGTCAAAGTTACATTTTTGTAACTTTATATATATTTATTCGAAACATCTCAGGTCATGATCGTAGTATTCAGCACTAAGGTAATTTGAATGTTAATTACCTTTGTCTTCTCACTTTTGTTATTATTGGTGCAGACGTCTCCAAGGCTTGGATGAAAAAATGAAATGCATTTCTATTTTGTTTAATTTAGCACGCTTATTACATTTAGCTAAATATGTTGAATGATATACTGAGTAGGAGGCTGATTTGATTGGCCTTTAATTACTATATCTTGGTCTCGTATAAATTATTTTCTTTCCCTTCACTCTTAGCTTTTCGTCCAACTGGTTCCCTCACGTCTCCTTTTAGGCGAAGAGCAGCGGCGCAAATCTGTCTTCAACATTGGGGAGTACGGGTAAGACAGATCCCATAATTTTTTTCTTTTTCTTTTTTTCTTTTTTTGCGATGTCCAAAATATTTACGAAATCGAAAAACAATGTTGTGGAGGATCAGAGGAGCAGAGTTGTCTTCAACGTTGAGAGGCGGGCATATTTGAGGCCTATTCTGGGATACATCAATTTCATCTCTTGTTCCTTTGTGGCAATCCGCCAAAAATTAAGTTTCTCCCAACAAACACATTTCAAATCAGATTATTGGGGGGATAGTCCCCCGCAGTCCCAAGATTGGAGGGCACATGTCCCACTCATCCCCCCGGGATTTGCGCCGGTGGCGAAGAGCGAATGTTAGGTAAAGGTCGGAAATGTTTCTTGGTTCGACGACAACTCAACACCACATATTAATAGAAAAAACACTGAAATAGTAAAGAGGGTTAAACTAATTTGGATATAGCTTTACAAACCGATAAATTATGTTGCTACTCAGAATTAACTGATGTGATTGCAATCTTTGTGAAGAAAAGTAAATGATATTGAATTGAAATGCAATAATTATTGGACTTCTGAAAAATCAAACTACTTTAAATGTTAAACAATTTTAATTTTGCAATAGAACTATTAATAAACATTATGCTTGACCAGGCAATAAAATAATGAAACTTTTGCTATTACATTTTTATACGCTTGTTATATGTATGAAACCTACTTCAGTGGCCCTTGAAAGATAATTTTGACATTGATTCATGTATTTCCCTTTTTAATTACTTTTCGTCCTTTTCTTAAATAATGACTATGAAATAAACATAATATCTCAATATATGAGATATCCTATTTATTTTTACGTAATTTGTCATCGTACTCACGTCTCTGCTAGACGAAGTGCTTGCACTAGCGACTTTGCTGCTACGTTCCATAGGGGGCTCTGAGAGAAGTCAGATTTATAAATTAATACGCATTTTGGGAAAATAGTATACCAATTATTGATCTAATTGTTAATGCAAATCGAATGATACCCAGCTCGTCTCGTTCAACAACTGGTCCCCATTGCCCAAAATCCCGAATTTTTATTAATTTCCCGGGTTAAAATTGGATTTTGTGGAAAATGACATACCAATTATTGATCTAATTGTTAATACCAATCGAATGATACCCATCTCGTCTCGTTCAACAACTGGTTTCCATTGCCCAAAATCCCGAGTTTTTATTAATTTCTCCGGTTAATATTGGATTTTCGGGAAAATGAAATACCAATTATTGATCTACTTGTTAATACGAATGGAATGATACCCATCTCGTCTCTGTCGACAACTGGTACCCATTGCCCAAAATTTCGAATTTTTATTAATTTCCCGGGTTAAATTTAAATATTCGGGAAAATGGCATACCAATTATTGATCTACTTGTTAATACGAATGAAATGATACCCATCTCATCCATGTCGACAACAGGTCCTCATTGCCCAAAATCCCGAATTTTTATTAATTTCCCGGGTTAAAATTAATTTTTTTTTCAAAAATGGCACTCCAATTATTGATCTAATTCTTAATACGAATCGAATGAAACCCATCTCGTCTCTGTCGACAACTGGTCATCATTGCTGGAATTCCCGAATTTTTATTAATTTCCCGGGTAAAAATGGAATTTTCGAGAAAATGGCATACGGATCTACTTGTTAATACGAATCGAATGATACCCATCGCATCTCTGTCGGCAACTGGTCCCAATTGCCAAAATCACGAATTTTTATTAATTTCCCAGGTTAAATTTGAATTGTCAGGAAAATGGCATAACAATTCTTGATCTACTTGTTAATACAAATCGAATGATATCCATCTCATCCCTGTCGACAGCAGATCCCCATTGCCCAAAATCCCGAATTTTATTGATTTCCCGGGTTAATTTTTTTTTTGGAAAATGGCATAGCAATTATTAATCTAGTTGTTATTACGAATCGAATGATACCCATCTCGTCTCGTTCAACAACTGGTCCACATTGCCCAAAATGCCTAAATTTTATTAATTTCCCGGGTTAAAGTTGATTTTTCGGGAAAATGGCATACGAATTATTGATCTACTTGTTAATACGAATCGAATGATACCCATCTCGTCTCTGTCATCAACTGGTCCCCATTCCCAAAATCCCTAATTTTTATTAATTTCCCGGGTTAAAATTGAATTTTCGGGAAAATGGCATACGAATTATTGATCTACTTGTTAATACGAATCGAATGATACCCATCTCGTCCCTGTCGACAACTGGTCCTCATTCCCCAAGTCGTCCCAAGATATTTGATACAATTTCCGTTATCAGCCCATAGCTCAAAAATGCTTTCTCCATTAATGCATTATATGATTTTCAAGGTACGAAAAGTTGTTGTCAAAAAAATTTGATAATTGTTTAAGAATTTGAAACTAAACTCTAAATAAGCATAAAAGTTCTTAAAGAACTACGATGTCTGTCTTGCCACTTTGAAACAATATTTTTAAAAAATTCTTTTTGGGATGAGTAAAGCCTTCTTTGATGGGGATTCACCGTTCCAAATTCACGTCCCATATCTGATTTTAGTGCTGTATTGTAAGCGGTAGTACCGTCTCTTATAAATGGAAAAGTAATAAAAGGAAAAATATATTTAATATGTTTTCAATTCTACAAGAATAAGATTTTGTATCTCCTCTTATGCTAGTAATGAAACTGGAAGTGGTAAAATTCTAAAAATGCCAATTTTAATCGTACAGCACGATGAGTAAAAACAGTAACTTACAGGGGGAGAGAAATAGTATTATTCAAATGTTCAATATATATAATATATTTTCGCCATTTGCCGTACGTTGAAAGTCTGAATAGTGGTGAATTGTAACAATTTCCTGTTTCAATATTGATTCACGAGCAGCTCATGATGTTAAGAAGAATTCAACTTATCAAGAGTAAATTCTACCTTTGTTTTTCTTTCTCTAAATTAGCGAATACTGTAGGAATTTACTACCATTTCAGGATCCAATATTGATCACCATACATCAGAAACAACATTAAAAGGCAAGAAATAATTTTATAGGTATATTTTGCCAGCCCCCTTGTAGTGCTCCACTACGTGCGATACAACAGTTAATTCTATGGCTTGATGTGCAATCCGCAGTTCATTTTAATGTTATGAAAGTTTGTTGTAAAACAGTTGAGAAATTTATATTGTTTAATTAATTTTATCAGTAGTACCCAGATTATATATCTGTACTTAAGTTAATTTGAAAACATCATTGTAAATAGACCATGAACACTCTTGAAGAAACTTATTCTCGGAAGTGAAAAAAAAAGAAAATATTATTCTGTTATAAATTAAATACGTATTGTAGTTTGGAATTATCAAACTTCAACATAATTTATAAAATTTGTTCAGACAAAGGAGAATTCTATTATTGGAGAAATTCTATCTTCAGTGTGAAGTGAACCAGGTAACATTGCCTGAGTAAGAATTAAGTATTTTTTGTAATAGAAAGATATGACAAACAAAATGATAGCTTAATTTGTTTTAGGCTTGAGGGTCCTATTCCCTCAACACCACCGAAGCCTTCAGATATGATTTAATCTTCATATGAACAAGTCTGTCAAAATTATCAATACTAAATATGCAATAATAGTTGACAAAATTTCCGTATTTTGATAATTATTGCAGTATGTATTTTGAAATGATGGTAAGTTTTCTGATTATCATTAAATACATCTTTCTTTTACCTGGATTTTTGCGATGTATATCAGGTCAAGAAATATTGGATGTGCTGCGGTGATTCATGGGTATCGAAGCGAATATATATATCTATCGAGGAATTTCATAGTTATTCTGCAGTTTTCCTTAAGGCTATCTAAATAGAACACAAATATGTCTTCTTCGAATTTTAAAAAAATGTATTACAGGTGAAGTTAAATAGTACATAGTAAATATGAAATACGAATTAATTACTTGGATATGACCGCAGAGGCATATCGCATCATGTATGAGTAGTAGATATTTACTGTATTTTGTGTTTCGTGAAAATCATGTTTATCAACTTAGGGAGAATAGGAACTGATTTACCAACGATGTGTATTATTGTTCTACCATCGTATTTTTGTTCGCTATCGACTTTAACAGCCCACTTGGATCAGCAATGATAAACTTATCATCGCGCTTCTCTTATTAATAATATCTACCATCCTACTTCAACTACTGCTGCTGATGTTAGTACCGTATCATGTTATGAAATTTTATACAAAACTAAGATTCGTCAGAGAAGATATCTATCGAAGACGTTGATAACCAAGAAAACTATCAGAAGTCTGATTATTTTCATGTTCTTTTCCTTTTGTATCTGCTACTTGTATTACTATTAGTTTGTTAATAATATAATATCAATCATATTCTAAATTCTGGTAATTTTTCTATTAAGATTATTGTTAATAATTTGTTAATAACGTATCATGCTGCGCTCTGGATGATGGCTCCAGTATGTCGTCTTTTAGTCCCAATCCGACGTGTCACACTCGATATCAACGAATCCGGAATGAAATAATCTACAGATGCGTGTTCTTACGATCCCTGTCAAATAGAAGTTTTCCGTTGCGCAATACTACTTATTTCGAAAGACAGGAGCTACATAGTGTGTTGAACAGTACTAATACAGTAATTTGGCGACCCAGCCAGGATTTTGGTAACGAGTAGAAAAATAGGAGATTGGGAAGTACGCTATAAGGAAGATGATACGTTTGATGACAAAATATGGAAGAAGGATTTTAGGTGGTGATGGGATGTGTGACCGTCAAGCTAGTGATTAGTGTATTAATGGAAACTCGACATAAAGTTCACCGTAAATACGTTGATAAGGTGAAAACCAAAAACATTAATAGTAATGAGAAATATGGATGTTGTGACGATATAGTGATAACTATGGACGATAATAGCACAATGAATGCTAAGTCGGTTGAATGTGAAATGTGTAAACTATCTTTTCATTTTAAGTGTTTGAATTTACCGGAAGATCAACAGGAGTTTTTAGGTAAGAGAGAATTACCCTGGAAGTGTGATTCGTGTGATAAGAAAACAATCAATGAGAATAGCCTAGAGGACGAAACTATGTCGAAGAAACCTTGTAAAGATCATGAAAAAGGAAATGAAAAGAAAAATTGGAGGAAGATGAAGTGAGTGGGATAGCTGACGTAAATAAATCTAATTTAACTACTGATGATATGTTAAGATTAATACTTACCGAAATGAAATCCGTGAAGAGTGAGATTAAAGACACACGCCACCAAGTATCGAAAACTGATAATGCGATCGCTGAAGTTAAAATTCATTTGAAGAATGAGTTTGATGCAGTCAGGAGTGAAATGCAACAGATATGTACAAAATTCAGAGAGGAATGTCGGATTCAAACAGAGAAAATAGTTGATTCTTTGAGAGAAGAATTTAAAATGACTAAAGAAAAGGCAGAAAATAACGAACAACGCATATGTGCACTGGAAGAAAACGCAACATCTATCATGAAGGACAATGACGAAATAAAAACTAGTGTAGTGGATCTACAGAATGAGATCACTTTATGCAAACGCAATGTGGATACTAATACCCTGTACATCACGAAGTTAGAAGATGAAATGACAACTCGAATAACTGTCTTAGAGGAAAAGGTAGTCGAATTACATCAGACAGATACTAAAGCTAGACAATTGACAAATATAACCGGACATGGAGAAGGAAATAAGGAGTTGCTAAATTTAACATCAGCTGAAAACTCGGAGCATAAAAAACTAAATATAAGGAATATTCAAAATACCGAACGATCAGACAGGCAAACGATAGAAAGTGCGAACAGAATGCCTAGTAATATTAGCTTCAGAGATTTACGGGATTTCCCAAGGTTTAATGGCCAGAATAATAATAACGGTTATGCCAAAAATTTCCTAGATGAATTATTACAGACTATAGAATTATTCTCTCTAACGGATAAAGAAAAACTGGTAGTGGCTCAGCGTTGTCTAACAAAGAACGCAATTGCATGGTTTAGGAACGTGAAATCGGAAATAAAAACTTTTGATGATTTTGTACACCTTTTCAGAAAGAAATATCTAAATCAAAGTTTGGAAAGAGCCCAGAAGCGTCAGTTACAGTATATACGATATGACAGTACGAAAAATGGTAATCTCGTTGATTTTATTTGGATGCTTGTTAACAACTATAGAAATATTGTAGAAGAGCCGGACGAAGAGGAGTTGATGGAAATTATTCTGAATGCGATTCCGTACCAAGATGCTAAAATACTACGGGCTACTCCTAGTCCGAACTCGGATGATTTAATTACTAGAATCACTAATATGCAAGATGGAAATAGACAAACGATGAATAAATCCTGGGATCGAGATGACAAACCCAAGTCAATTGCACGAAATCCGAAGGTGAATTTTGTAAAACGTTTGAAAACAGATTCCGTAGTGCAGTCAGAAGATGATGCAAATCCATGTAATCGCCTGGTTCCTAATAGGAGAAACTATAATTATAATAACAATATGAAGTGGAATCAATCATGGAACAATAGACGTGGTAGTACATGGAATCGGAACTGTAGCAGAGGGTACAGTAATCGATATGTCCGAAATATAAGTACGAATTCTGTAGAAACCATGACAGACCCAACTCCAGAACTGAGTACTATTGTTAATACAGTATTCGCCACGGATAACCGCCGAGAAAACTAAAACTGCTGTCTGATGAAAAGGTCCGTATGTGATAACCAAACTACTTCGAAATTGTGAAGTCTTAAACACTTTAGATGGAAAGTCTATAGGTACGCACAATTTTCGGAATCTGAAGTTCTATAATTGTACAGGGGAAGAAAGAACCAGATCGATGACTAAATACAAGTCGCCCGAAGATGAATCTTTCAATAATTGTCAGTAATGACATGATGGTATGATGTATTACTGAAACTTCACTATTTCTTTTGTTTTCATACATGTACTGAGTTCATTGTTAGTATACAATTATAAAATTTTAAACGAAGTTTAAAATTTTAAATTAAACCAGCGGCCGGCTGTAGTGCTCCACTACGTGCGATACAACAGTTAATTCTATGGCTTGATGTGCAATCGGCAGTTCATTTTAATGTTATGAAAGTTTGTTGTAAAACAGTTGAGAAATTTATATTGTTTAATTAATTTTATCAGTAGTACCCAGATTATATATCTGTACTTAAGTTAATTTGAAAACATCATTGTAAATAGACCATGAACACTCTTGGAGAAACTTATTCTCGGAAGTGAAAAAAAAAAGAAAATATTATTCTGTTATAAATTAAATACGTATTGTAGTTTGGAATTATCAGACTTCAACATAATTTATAAAATTTGTTCAGACAAAGGAGAATTCTATTATTGGAGAAATTCTATCTTCAGTGTGAAGTGAACCAGATAACATTGCCTGAGTAAGAATTAAGTATTTTTTGTAATAGAAAGATATGACAAACAAAATGATAGCTTAATTTGTTTTAGGCTTGAGGGTTCTATTCCCTCAACACCACCGAAGCCTTCAGATATGATTTAATCTTCATATGAACAAGTCTGTCAAAATTATCAATACTAAATATGCAATAATAGTTGACAAAATTTCCGTATTTTGATAATTATTGCAGTATGTATTTTGAAATGATGGTAAGTTTTCTGATTATCATTAAATACATCTTTCTTTTACCTGGATTTTTGCGATGTATATCAGGTCAAGAAATATTGGATGTGCTGCGGTGATTCATGGGTATCGAAGCGAATATATATATCTATCGAGGAATTTCATAGTTATTCTGCAGTTTTCCTTAAGGCTATCTAAATAGAACACAAATATGTCTTCTTCGAATTTTAAAAAAATGTATTACAGGTGAAGTTAAATAGTACATAGTAAATATGAAATACGAATTAATTACTTGGATATGACCGCAGAGGCATATCGCATCATGTATGAGTAGTAGATATTTACTGTATTTTGTGTTTCGTGAAAATCATGTTTATCAGAAGTCTGATTATTTTCATGTTCTTTTCCTTTTGTATCTGCTACTTGTATTACTATTAGTTTGTTAATAATATAATATCAATCATATTCTAAATTCTGGTAATTTTTCTATTAAGATTATTGTTAATAATTTGTTAATAACGTATCATGCTGCGCTCTGGATGATGGCTCCAGTATGTCGTCTTTAAGTCCCAATCCGACGTGTCACACTCGATATCAACGAATCCGGAATGAAATAATCTACAGATGCGTGTTCTTACGATCCCTGTCAAATAGAAGTTTTCCGTTGCGCAATACTACTTATTTCGAAAGACAGGAGCTACATAGTGTGTTGAACAGTACTATTACACCCTCCCCCTCACTTTGGAATTTCGAGGCAATACACTGCCAGTCGTTTGTGCTATGTATTTTCCGGAATAGACTGCAAACATTTTAGTTTTTACCACTTTTGGTACAAAGATATGAGAGTTTCAAACTGGGGGCTGCCGTTTCCACAGCCCTCCCCTTTTAAAACTCATATCTTTTACCGAAAGTGGTACAAACATTTTCCAGTATTTTTTAGTACAAAGGATTCGCATAAGTTTTGTTTCTAAATTCTAAAGGGGGAGTTGCGGAACGGGATCCCCCACTTTAAAAGTCTTATATCTTGTTGCCAGAAGTGGTACAAACGAATATTTTGCGGTACGTTCCGGTACAAACGTAGTACAAACGATTCGCATACCTTTTGTTTCGAAATGTCAAGGGGAGCTGTCGAAACGGGAGCCCTCCGGTTTAAAGCTGTTATATCTTGGTAGAAACGAAAATTTCTGTGGTATATTCCAGTACAAACGTAGTACAAATCATTGGCATACGTTTTATATCGAAATTTCAAAGTGTAGACTGCCCCCATTTTAGAACTCTTATACCTTTGTACTGGAAGTAGTACAAATAAAAATCCGTGTGGTAGATTGCGGTACAATCACAGCACAAAAGATTAGCATAGATTTTATTTAAAACGTCCAAGTTGGGGCTGGATTTTCCATAGCCCCTACTTTAAAATTCTTATAATTTTGTACCGGAAGTGTTATAAACGTAAATTGTTCCTCTAGATTCCGGTACGAATATAATAACAATTATTGACATAGGTTTTGTTTCAAAATTCCAAGGTGGAGCTGCCGTTTCCATAGCCCACACTTTAAAATTCTTACAACTTTGTACCTGAAGCGGTACAAACGTAACGTTTTGTCGTACATTCCGATACAAAAGTAGTACAAATGATCGACATAGGTTTTGGTTCTAAATTCTGAGGTGGGGTCTGCCGTTTACACAGACGTCAGCTTTAAAACACAAACTTTGTACTGGAAGTGGTACAAACGAAACTTCTTGCGGTACATTCCTTTACAAACGTAACACAAAGGATTGGCATTTGTGTGGTTTCGAAATTCCAAAGTGTTGGGTTTGTGGAAACGCCAGCCAGCAGTTTAGAACTCTTTTATCTTTGTACCGGAAGTTTTACAAACGAAAATGTTTGCGGTACATTCCGATACAGACGTAGCACAAACCACTGGCAATCGTTTCGAAAATTCAAGGTTGGAGCTGCCGTTTCTACAGTTCCCACTTTAAAACTCTTATAACTTTGTATTGGAAGTGGTACAAACGAATATTTTGCGGTACATTCCGGTACAAACGTAGCTCAAAGGATTATCATAGGTTTTGTTTCGAATTTCCAAGGTGGGGGTGGCGAAATGTACCTATTTTTTTATATTTTTTCAGCATATGAAAGATGAATTTGAGTCACCCTTTGTCTCAGTATACAGATAAAACATCCAGTAATTATGGCTTTTATCAGTAAATTGAAGAAATGGTAATATTAGAAAGACATTTTCGTATATGGGTTTTATTTTAATACAATTGAAGGCAGAAGTGGTAGATCAACCACATCTTTCAATTTTTGCACTTTGTAGAGAACAAATGACAGCATAGAGCAAAATTATTTTTTCTACTGACACCCTCTTAATACAGCAGAAAGTAGTCTAGAAGTATCCCTTTGATAATGCTCTGTAAGAAAATTTAAGAAAAGATATGACTCAAATGAAGATTAGTTTGTAACTTCCAAAGTCGACTTGTAGTAACAGTTATCGCATAAATAACATATTGTGCTTGATTGAAGAGAGTATGAACAAATGTAAACAGACAAGTATATAATACTATTTAATATATTAAATTGTCTCGATACATCTTAAATTCGGTTTTTAAAGGTTCTGCAATTCCAAAAGTAATAATTTGCAGGTAGAATTTAACAAAATTGTAATAACTTGTGTTAATGTTCCTTAGAATGATTAGGTTAAGTTCCAATATAATTAGAGCAAGTTCAGGTAAGTATAGCACCGTTAGGTTAAGTAGTGAAAAAATCATTTTAGGGTATGTTAGAGATATCAAAGGTAACCACAAATTAAGATATCCAGGTAAATATAACAAGATTTCCAAAGGGTAAGTATTTGAGAGCAGGCTTTTACAAAATAGGCATTACAACTTATAACATTGAAGTTTGTTATGTAATGCAAGTTATGTAATTTTATAGCTGTATTAATTCCTTAACCAAATCAGAGTTGATTCAGCATAAGGTTTATTCCATTAAATACCTGGTGTAATAGAGTCAACTTAAGTTGTTGCTGTACATTTTATTTAATGCTAATGTACTTTCATGAATACGTTTCAGTTGACCAGATGTTGAAGACGTCGAAGAAATTGACGATTATGATATTAAAACTTGTTGCAGAAACCAGTTACGTGAACAGCCTTCATAATTTCAATATACAGGCTAATAAGTTTTTCAGGAAATACCAGAAACTTTTATTTATTTTCCTATAAGTTGCTTCCCAACAACTGTCACATCTGAGATAACGGAGAATGCATTTGTTGCCACAAAATTAATTTTTGTCACAGACAAGCTCAACAAAAAGCGTAACTTAAGCGTTATATATTTTGTGTTGCTTCTCTACCATTAAAGCAATCAGCAACTTAATTTTGTCAATGCATATCACATTACAACTTACGAAAATATTTATTTTCAACATCTTATACTCCTGATTGGCCGGGCTGAATAGCTTGTGGCCTACATCTTTTAAATTATGCAACACAGAACCTAATTAAAACTCCGAATTGATTTTCAGAAACAAAGATAAACAAGATAAAACAACAACATCAAATACTATAATCGAAAAAAATATGTATAGCTTGGTGTAAGTCCAAAGCACTGGAGCGATACAATTGGCTATAGTCATATTTTTGAAGTACAAGACTACAACAATGGTAAGACTACAACAAGACTAAAGAAGGATGTTATGTACGAAAACACACTGTTGTTAAGTTATACTTTATTATCACACTCGTGTTACAGGATTCTTCTTATCCAAATTGGAATTAACTCTTGGTTATTCCATCTATCCAATCTAAAGCGGAGGTAACACGGGAAAATACACCGTAACCTGGATTGAAGCTGCAGTTAGATACCATGGAGTTGATACCCGCTACATATTTAATCCCATTTACTTCGCACGCTAGTGGTCCACCGGAGTCTCCCTATTACATAATAAACACACAATATGATACATTAATTCAATACTTCTAGTTTAGTTTCGAAACATAAAACTCATACTTGAATACATAGAAATCGATATGCATTAATCTTTATGACTTCCCCATGCCGTAAACGTCGCCAACACCTAGTGGCCCACTTGCGGATAAACGTCGATCGTCAATTTAGCAACGAGTCGAAGGATTGTCGCCAGTGTCCCACTTTTTCAGGGCTTCGTCGAGTCGAAACAGATATCTCGAGTTGGGGTGTTGAAGTTACCTGTGCGTGGCAGCGAGGACTTTGTTTTGGTCCGCCCTCCTTCGATTCGTTGCGGAGAATCGCGAAGGGACCAACACGAACTATCGCCAGTCATGTGCATGTGGTTATTATTATATTTTTTTCCTGAAGAATTGTTCCTAAAGTGAGCTCCGGGGGTCAAGAATAACATCTGCCTCAATATCATGAAGTGAACAATCTTGAGATAATTGCGATAATTGTATGAATTTAGATGGCAACCGTCGTCGATCATTAGAAACTGAGTATGGAAGAACTATGAAATAAAGTAAATAGACACGCGTCATTTTGTTATAAAATTACATGGCGAACGCATTTTATTTTATCCCAAACAGTTATCGTCTCCTATACATGGTTAAAGGAGCACTCTGATTGACCAAATTAAAAATATCTCAACGATTTATCCCTTTACAAGCGGCGTTTCCTTCATCGCCTCCGTGGCGAAGTCGGAAGAACACCTGTGCAGTAGTCATAAGGTTGGTGGTTCACACCCTCCGGGGTACTTTCTTGGTACTTTTTAGTGCTTTTTGGACTCACCTTAATGTAAACAAATCACACATATAGGCGATTTAACATATTTTTGGCGAGTAATTTTGTGGTTAATTAGCGTTTTGTAGCGTCTCTGCCACTGGTGGGCCGCTGGTGGTATAGTTTTCAAAAGACAAGAGGGACCACCGCAGATCGTCGCTGTGGTGCCTCCAATTTTTGGCGAAATTTCGCTAGCTGTCCATCGGTGGTTCACCGACGCTTTCGACATGGGTTTCGTTTCAAAACATCCGTGAATATAAATGATAACTATATTTTAATTAACAATTTATAAATAAAATCATTTCGAAGCACATTTAACTAAATAATTGAAATACCCTGCAGGAAACCTATTTACATAAACTTCGTATACATCGTGAGATTGGAACGTAATTAGCAAGGTATAATCAATGTTTTAGAAACTTTTCTGATCACAGTTTCAAATCATGTTCATACCTACAAACATGCAGACGAGTGGGGTACAATACTCGTTGGGAGTATGTTCAATTCAGTATTAACGTCGTGAAACAACTCAACTATAACTGAAATTTGTAGATTACTTATTAAAGGATTGAAATCAAAATCTACAATGAGATAAGTGAAATATATTCGCTAACGATTCCTAATGAACCTACTGTGAGTTTGGAACCTATTTTATCACTTTTCTCTGTTGTCTTCTTTGTCTACCATGATTTTGGGGTCACAGTGGCTGTATTTTAGAGAGTTCAGGTGTTTAGGGTCCCGAGTTCGATCCTAATCCCCGCAAAGTGAACTTTGTAGTGCACAAATACCGTGTGCGTGGGTTTTCTCCGGGTACTCCCGTTTTCTCCAACTTTCATCATTCCACCATTTCACTCATTCCTCATCATCATTATCTCCGTTATACCTAACCGGCATAACCATGGCACGTAATACTCAAAGATTTCATTTTATTTCATTTCTTCTACCATGATTTTTCATAACACTTGGTCTTGGGACTTGAATTGCTCGAATAGCATCGAGATAAAGTATAGTCCAGTCTCAATATATCCACGACAGAAAATTAACACAGCTTAAAATTTAGCAATATGAATGTATGCCAATTCCAGGTGAGTTTATTATTTTCACATGGATTGTATTCATGATGAAGTATGGCATGGAAAAATCAATGAATAACAAATAATGTACTTCGCCATCTTGTGATATATATTCAAAGAAGTCTGACTAAAGTAATCGCTACATTGTAATTTTATTGTCCAGTTAATCCCGAACTGCAAACACATATACAGTTGACGGGTGCAAATCTTTCAGCACACACACAGTATGGTCTGAATACCACCGATGTGATACAGTTTGCTCTCCCTGTTTTAGTGCATTTTCCAGTTTGCTATATTTTCCCGCAAACTGTATATATCATATGTTAAACGTAACAAAGCAGCAACTGACATTCGGGTGATACTGATAACTAGTACCTTATATGTATATCAAAATCTGCTTTTAATATGCAAATCTATTTCCTGAGATATGTCTTTAGGATCGCTTAAATGTTTGATTAGCTCTTTGTGTGTCAGTTAGGGATACACACACTCAGCTTAAAGTTATGACTTTAAGATTTTTGATAAGAAACAAGCAGTTGGAATACAACAATTTTCTAATATTAAGGTAAATATTTCGTATTTACATAAGTATTGAACAGAACGTACTGAACAAAGAGCGCTCACTACCTGTATCAAGAATTAGAATGCCAGTGTCTGACATAATTCTGTCGCCATTAGCTGACGTATTGAACAATCCAACGTAAAGACGAATCTTGTCAATTCAGAAGAGAAAATGTTGAATATTAATGTGTATGGGTGAGTGAGTTTTAATTGAGCATAAGAAACGCCAGGTGAACGAGGAAATACACTGCTTGGCGTTAAAACTGCAACGCAATATTATAGGGTCATTTTCATTTCACTTGTCGCTGATTGGTGGTTTTTGATCACGTGACAATTGTGATTGGTTATAAAAGTTTACATGGAAATTATATGACACGCTTCCACCGGAACTAAAATTTAGTCTCGTCCACGGTCACGGGGTATGGCGTCACTGAAATCGGACTTATAATTGGGACTGAGGCTCTCTGTAGTAAGAGTATATAGGACTACCTAATTTACATTTTTGGTCTATCTTGTTCCCATTAGTGGCTAACTATTTGTTTTTATTATTTATGAATGATCTGCCCCGTTATATTCAAAAATCCCATAAAATACTCTTTGCATATGATTTGAAAATATTAGTAGATGTGAAATCTAAAGATGACTTTCTACTCTTGCAACAAGATCTGACTAATGTACTAAAATGGTGTACTAGCAATAGGCCTACAATACATACTAATAAGTGTAAAACCATGACATGCAGTAGACGTGAGAAAACGTGTGACTTTACTTACATGATCAATGGAATAAGTTTATAAAACTTAGATACAAGATTTAGGTGTGATAATTGACAAAAAATAACCTTTTCGCATCATGCAGCAAATATTACTAATGATGCATTTAGAAATCTTGTGTTTCTTATCAGAACAACCAAACAATTTACGAATGTTAAACTTTTGAAAATGCTTTACTTTTCTTACGCAAGATCCAACCTTGAATATGCCTCACTTATTTGGAACACTTTCGTGAAAACACGCGTCAAAAATTGAACAGATACATAGCAAATTCATATGTTTTCTCACATACAAAATGACAAGTTTTTATCCAAAATATAAGTATATGGCAATTTACTTGACAACTTTATATTTCAGACACTTGAACAAAGACGGACGTTGAACGTCCTCATTTTCCTACACAGACTTTTGCATAACAAAATAGACTATACAGACATGATTTCAAATATAATAATTGTAGCGTTCTGAGAAGAACGAATGTAGAACAGTAAAAAAGAAGAAGAAGAAAGATATAGTATAGTGGAAGCGGGACATTTTTGTTTCATGGAACTTCAGTTTTCTAGGAAAATAATGTTTGTCTTGCCTAGAGATTACTGGAATGAGTTTGGCTATATTAAGAAGATGTATAATAGATATTGTACCAAGTAGTTGAATGTTGAGAATAAATGCATGATTTATTCAACGTGGGAATTATGTTTTTTTGTTATGAATGTTCGAGATCAAACACAATTATTGTCTGCACGTGGATCGGAGTCTGGTGGAAAATATAGTTAGGTTGTTGGTAGCAACTATTAGAGTGTAATTGGTGAAATTACAGTAAAGTACTTAAGCTTCGCAATAATTAGATTTAACATTTTTGGCGCATCAGCGTGGGGCATAGAGTTTCGCATTTTATATATTGCGAAGTGATAGTGTAACTAGTGAAACCACGATGGATAAGTTAATTGCATTACGGAAACCCATTCGTACATTGTATACAAGGACTATCATTAGTGCAAAAGAAGAATTGAAGCAGAGTGATCCGAATGAAGAAAAAGTAAGAGTGTATATTACGAAGTTAAATAGGCTGAGTATAGAACTTGCTGATTACGACACAAAGATTCTAGAGCAGTTGGCAGAAGAAGTAGAAGCAATTGACGTAAGTGTATATGAAAGTGAATATAACAGCATAGAAGAATATAAGTCAATGTGGGACGAAGTGCAAGTGTTATATGAGCAGCTCATTAAGTCACAGTACGAGAAAAAAAGTGAACAAGGCAGCAGTAATAGTTCAACTGGTTGTGTTAATTCATGCAAAAAACTGAAACTACCCAAATTAGAGCTTAAGAAATTTGGAGGACAGATTAGCGAATGGCTAGGTTTCTGGGGACAGTTTAAGAGAATACACGAAGACAAGGACATTGACAAAGAGGACAAATTTCAATACCTACTGCAATCCGTTGTACAAGGTACCAGAGTCTGGGAAGTAGTAAACAGTTATCCTCCTACAGCACAAAATTACGACAAGGTCATTCAGAGTTTGCAAAACAGGATCGGTCGTGAGGAATTGTTAATTGAATACTACGTCAGAGAATTGTTAGGGATTTTGATACAGAATGTTTCAAACCAATCCAACAAGCTATCGCTTCCTCGTTTGTACGATAAATTAGAATCACAGTTGAGAGCATTAGAATCGATTGGTATGGATAGTGATAAGTTCGCAGCAGTACTGTTTCCCTTAGTTGAATCATGTCTTCCCGAAGAATTCTTACGAGTATGGTTAAGGTACTCAGGAACTGATACAAGGAGCACTGAAAATGAATCAGTTGTAACGTACAGTGATAAAATGAATCAGTTGTTGAAATTTTTGAAAAATGAAGTGGAAGGAGAGGAAAGAATCGTTCTAGCACAAACAGGCTTCAAGGTATCAAGTAGTAAAATAAGTTACGCAAAGAAGGAAATTAGAATTGAAAACAAAATCCCCACAGCTAGTAATTTGTTGTCAAGTCATAAATTGGATACAGAAGCAGGTAAGAAGTGCTTATTTTGTGAAGAATCACATCGTGAACAGAACTGTTCCAAGGCCCGTGACATGTCACTGGACGAGAAAAAGAAAGTTCTTTTGCACAATAAATGTTGTTTTTTGTGTTTTCAGCCGTATCATCAAACAAAGTCTTGTAAAGTGAAGGTCAACTGTTTTAAGTGTAAACGAAATCATTTTTCAGTGATGTGTCCAGTGAGTGTGGAAAGAAAAGGTAAAAGTACCGGTGATTGTAAAGAATCGAAAACGTGTACGCTTACAAACCAACATCACTGTGATCAATATTTGTTACAAACTGTGAAAGTAAAACTGAATGTGAACGGACAAATGCGTGAAGTAAGAGCTTTAATAGATAATGGCTCTCAGCGCTCTTACATTCTGAAACGGGTCGCAAGAGAATTGAATCTTAAAACCCAAAGAAAAGAAACGGTGAAACATATGTTGTTTGGCGGAGTTGAAACAAATAAGGAACAGCACAATTGTTATACGATCACTGTCTGCGACATGCAAGAAAAGTTTTCATGTGAGTTAGAAGTGTTGGAAAGATCTGTTATTTGTGTTCAAATACCAAGTTTGAAGCCAGGACCATGGGTTGCAGAAATGAAAAGAAACCAAATTTGGCTGTCAGATTTCGGAGGTCATGACACAGAAATAGAATTATTGATCGGTGCAGATGTAGCTGGTCAACTTATGACAAATAAAGTGCATAAGTTAAAATGTGGATTAGTTGCTGTTCGAACTTTGTTAGGCTGGGTTATGATGGGAAAGGTCCCGATAAACAAACAAGATAGCTGTCATGAAGTTTCAACATTAAATGATATTTCACTATTGACACAGAATGCAAAGATATCAGATTTGTGGAAGTTAGACACATTAGGAATTTTGGACCCAACAGAAACAAAATCCAGAAAAGAATCGGATGAAGCGGCTTTGAATCATTTTAAAGAAACTGTACGAGTTAATGAGGAGCGACGGTACGAAGTCAGTCTTCCATGGAAAGTTTGTCACCCAGAACTACCTGACAACCGAATACAAGCAGAAAAAAGATGTGTTTTGGTTACAGAAAAATTAATTGTAAATGGAAAGTATGAAGAATATGAGTCCGTGTTCAATGAATGGTTGCGAGATGGAATAATCGAAGAAGTCCCACCAGATGAGGTTACAGATTCAGGATATTATCTCCCGCATAGAGCTGTTTTCAAAGAAAGATCAACGACAAAAATTAGACCAGTTTTCGACGCTTCGTGTAAAGTACGAAATTCACCTTCGTTGAATGATTGTTTAGAGAAAGGTCCCAACCTTGTGGAGTTGATTACTGACATTTTATTGAGATTTCGAGAGCATAAAATAGGGGTAATATCTGATATTAAAAAAGCATTTCTACAGATAGCTGTTAAAAAAGGGGATTGTGATCTTTTGAGATTTTTATGGTGGAGAAATTTTGCTGAAAGAAACTTAAAAGTGTACCTGCATCGTAGAGTAGTTTTTGGTGTCAATTGTAGTCCATTTATGTTAAGTGCTGTTATACAGTTTCACTTAGAACATGTTTCTTCAGAGTACAAGGGTACAGCTAAAAAGTTGAAAGAATCATTTTATGTTGACAATTGTGTTACATCAGTGCGTAATGAAGAAGAACTCACCTCATTTATTGAACAAGCTAAGAAGTTATTAGCTGAAGCACAATTTGATTTACGTGGATGGGAATATAATAGTGTAGATGATAACAGTGAAAATCATGACAGTACCAATGTTCTAGGCATGTATTGGAACAAACAAAAGGATGTTATTATGTGTGATCTGAATAGTTTAAAAGGTGTTGAAGAACCTGTGACCAGAAGGAAAATGTTGGCGGTAGCTCATAGCATATTTGATTCATTAGGATTCCTGTCACCTGTGACTTTAGTACCTAAACTTTTGTTACAAGACAGTTTCCGTAAGAAAGCAGGATGGGACGAGGAAGTATCTCCTGAAGTAAAACAAAGGTTTGATCGATGGGTAAAAGATTTATATCAGTTAAAACAAATAGCAATACCGAGATGTTTGTCGGTAGATGAATCAAGGAAGTCATGGTCTCTGCATATATTTTGTGATGCTTGTCAGTATGCATATGCTTGTGTTGTATACTTGAAAAGTGAACATAATGGTAAAGTCGTAGTCCAGTTGGTAGCCAGTAAGGCACGTGTTGCTCCTATGAAGGAAATAAGTATCCCTCGTCTTGAGTTGTTAGCATGTTGCATTGGTGCACGTCTTGCGAATAATATTATTAGTAGTTTGAAATTAAATATTCCCGTAAATTATTGGACTGATTCTACAACTGCGTTATATTGGATTCAAAAGAACGAACCATGGAGTGTGTTCGTGTTCAATAGAGTCAAGGAAATTCGTTCGTTGAGTGACATAGCGTGTTGGAGACACGTACCTGGTAATTCTAATCCTGCGGACCTTCCCAGCAGAGGTTGTAATGCCGCAACTTTTGTGAAATCCCGTTGGTGGGAGGGACCGGATTGGTTGAAGTTAAGAAAACCTGATTGGCCCACAGAAGAAAGCGCTTGCGACAAAGTTGAAATAAATAAGGAAAGAAAGAAGACAGTAGTTGCGATGACTGTACAGTGCGAAGATGTGTGGTATCTGAGACGTTTCTCCAAGTATCAAAAGGTGTTGCGTATGATAGCGTGGATGCGCAGATTTATTATAAATTGTCGGACTGTACCGGTTAACAGAAATGTCGGAGAGTTGACTGTACAGGAGCTCAACGCTGCAGAAAGGCGGTTAATATACCTCATGCAAAAGGAGAGTTTTAATGACGACAGTGAGAAATTGAAGACGTTGATGACTTTCAAGGACGAAGAAAACTTGATCCGAGTCAAAACGAAGATTGTTAGAAGAGATGATAAAGAGAACTTCAGGAGTCCATTTGTACTTCCGTCAGATCATGAGTTAGTTCACAGAATGGTTATGGAGGAACATGTTAGGATGAACCATGCAGGAACCCAAATTTTATTATGTAAGCTAAGAGAAAATTACTGGATATTGCGCGGAAGAAAGACTGTACAGAGTGTAATTCGAAAATGTGTCACATGTAGGAAACAAGACGCTGGAAGAATGACTACAGTTACAAGTCCCTTACCTGATGATAGAGTGCGCGATGCCTTAGCATTTGAGATAACAGGAATTGATTTGACAGGACCGCTTATATTGAATGATGGAAATAAAGTTTGGATAGTAATATTTACTTGTGCGGTGTATAGAGCTGTGCATTTAGAATTAGTGTCTTCCTTGTCTTCCTGTGAATTCATGCTGGCAATGAGAAGGTTTATTGCACGACGAGGTAGACCAAAGGTAGTGTACAGTGACAATGGAACGAATTTTGTTGGCACTGTTAATTTGTTTAAGTCTATTGATTGGAAAGAAATAGAACTGAGTTGCTCTGTATATAAAATTCAATGGAAATTTATTCCCCCAGGAGCTCCATGGTGGGGTGGATGGTGGGAGAGAATTATACGTACCTTGAAAAATCTGTTGCGAAGAACACTAGGAAAAGCTTCCTTGAATTTTGAGGAGTTGTCTACTGTTTTATGTGACTGCGAATCCGTAATTAACTGTCGTCCTTTGACGTATATATCTGAGGACACTGAGGATTTTGTTGCTTTAACACCCGCTATGTTCATACAGGATGTTCAAGAAGTTGGAGTGCCTGACTTGGACCGAGTGGAAGACACATTATTGATCAAGAGATACAAGAGGTTGAGTGCTATTAGACAACAATTACGAGACCGGTTCAGAAATGAGTACTTAAGTCTGTTGGTGCAAAAGCAATGGGATAAAGGACATGGTAGAGAAGTGCATCTGGGAGATGTTGTTTTGGTAGCAACGGAAGATAAGAAAAGAATTAACTGGCCACTCGGGAGAGTTATAGAATTGTGTCCTGGTGTAGATAGTCATGTTCGAGTGGTAAAGGTGAGAACATCAAGTGGAGTTTTAACTCGACCTATACAGAAATTATATCCTTTAGAGATAGTGTTTTCGACCGATCAAAGTAAACAGGTTTCGTCTAAGACTGTTGAGAAGATCGAAAACTCTGGAACAGGTGAAGAATCGATGGCAGAGCCAAGTGGTGATGAACGAAAAGTAGTCACTAGAAGTGGACGTGTTGTAAATGTTCCATTACGGTATTTGTTTTGATTGCTATTCGCAATCAAAAGGTGGGAGGATGTAGCGTTCTGAGAAGAACGAATGTAGAACAGTAAAAAAGAAGAAGAAGAAAGATATAGTATAGTGGAAGCGGGACATTTTTGTTTCATGGAACTTCAGTTTTCTAGGAAAATAATGTTTGTCTTGCCTAGAGATTACTGGAATGAGTTTGGCTATATTAAGAAGATGTATAATAGATATTGTACCAAGTAGTTGAATGTTGAGAATAAATGCATGATTTATTCAACGTGGGAATTATGTTTTTTTGTTATGAATGTTCGAGATCAAACACAATTATTGTCTGCACGTGGATCGGAGTCTGGTGGAAAATATAGTTAGGTTGTTGGTAGCAACTATTAGAGTGTAATTGGTGAAATTACAGTAAAGTACTTAAGCTTCGCAATAATTAGATTTAACAATAATCAAGGTTCCAACCCTCAAAACACACAATGGAAATAGTGGCCTGTTCAACTGCAGGTTGGGACAAACGAATGCACTGCATATTTCACCTACATTGACAATTTGTGATACATACAATAAAATTAGTAAGGGTTATAAAGATGTAGATATATTTACTTCTTCTGAAAAGTTGTTGAAAAGGGTAATACTGCCAATTTTGTAATATAAAAATCAAGGAAACTGTATTATTTCAACTCAAGTCTTATTTTAATTGTACTCGTATATTATATGTAGACACTATAATTGGGCAGTAATCCTGTTGTGTCGATAAAAATAAATAAATAAATAAACATGTGGTCTTCGAAAATGTTTAACCTAATTCACATATTGCAATATATCGCTCTGAATTGGATCAGGTTTAAGCTTAGCGTCCTACCAGTAACGTTTCTATATGAGATGTGGACTTACAGCTTAACGTGATATCCGATATATCGAGGAATCGAACCTGGGACTTGCAAGACAAAACACTTCCGCCAATCACATAACTCTGAGGGAGGTCTGTAATTGTTATGTAAATAAGTATATGATGTTCTTTTTCATAGGTTATGAGTATATTCCGGGAAATTTAAAACTATTCAACCCGAGCTCTCATTGTATGATGTTACTTATGTGGTAGTTTTCAGTCAGGTGTCATGGTCCTAGTTTTGTGCCTCAGGATCCTTGGTCCTCTGATTCATGCTCGTACTCCTGGATGCTATACTTTGAGATATTCGTTCTCTTGAATGGTGTTTATAGGACTTCTGTACGTATCATAGGATGATTGTATGGATACCCAAAATTTTAGACAATAATATTTGTTTCCTAAATGTGCCAAACATTCAAATTTGAGAGCTTTCAATATCTATATTAACTAATTTTGGTAACGTTTGAATTAAAAGGGTGGTCATTTTTTTTCCTGGAATGTAGATGAAGGACATGGTGCAGGAATAATCTTCTAAATTATATTAGACAAGCGTTTACTTCATTACATAGGTCAAAAATCCCTAAAAAATACAAATTTGGTACGTTTGTATGCTCTAATCAAGGTTTTAGGGTCTATGTATAAGTTTGGTAGAATGTATGTCCATGGCAAGATACCTAAAATGATGTATGTATGAACTTGACATTTTCAATAACAACAATATTATACCCTTGCGTTATCATTAGTGCATGAAATGACATGACATGACATTTTTGAGTTTTACGTCCCAGGGTTATGCCGGTTAGGCTAAAGGAGACGGTGATGATGAGAGATGAAGGAAATGGTGAAATGAAGAAAGTGGGAGGAAACGGGAGAACCCCGAGAAAATCCACGCACACGGTGTTTGTCTGCCACAAAGTTCACTTGGCGGGAGCAGCGTTTGAACCCGAGACTCCTAGCACCAGAGGTGAAAGCTCTACCACTGAGCTACCGCGGCCCCTATTGTTAGTGCAGACGAGTACAAAATGACATAGCATGTCTGTTTATTATGCCGAATTCCGTGAAATGATGTATAGAAAAATTTACGAATTTGGCAATTTCTGAGTTAAATGTCAAGCTTATATTTTTAAGTCACCATTAATGTACAAGAGTTCTGAGCTTGATTTCTGAAGACAGTTTAAATAGCTCTAATATTAAGGTAATTATTTTGTATTTAGGATTACTTGTACTTAGACCTATTGAGATTTATAGTAAAAGTTTGCTGTGTACATTGTTCACCAGAGCGAATGATTTACCAAAGTTTAAGGTCATGTTAAAATCATATATTTTCCTGACTATGGTGCGAGCTCATATGATTCGTATTTTAGAATTATGTCTCAAATTACCTTAAAGATTCCGCTTATTTTAAAAAAAATAAATAATAAATTTAAATTGTTTAAACTAAAACATTCCAAACCAAAATTCCTAAGCAAAAATAAAACTCTCAGCAAAATTTTGAAACATAAATTTCCAAACTAATCATTTTCAAACAAAACAATATCAAACCAACATTTCCCAACAGAAAACATTAAAAACAATAGTTCCAAGCTCAAGATATTTAAATTAATGGCTTTTAGAAATGTTAAACAGTTTTAAAAGTGATTACTTAATCGGATTGCAGAAGAGAAAGTAGTCACCAAGAACTTTGAATTACGTCTTAACCCTTTCACTGTGGAAGGCGACGGAAAGAAAATTTCCCTAACCTGCGAATGTCGATTATAGTCGACGTGTTAAAATTTGTCTGTATCTTGGTTTTATCAATTGTAGTCGCCAAAGGTTTTCTGTGTGATTTCTATCGTTTATCGAAAACAATAGAACACAAAAAAATTGAACGGTATAATTTTGGCGACTACTCTCGACAAAGCCAAGATACGGACAAACAAATTTTAACATATCGACTATAGTCGACAGTCGCAGGTTAAGGAAATTTTCTTTCTGTCGACATAAGTCGACTTCCTCTGTGAAAGGGTTAAGTAAACGCCAATAATTTTAAAGTGTAGAATTATTGTTATTGAAAATAAATCAGTTTTAACAATTATTATCAACTTAATGAAAGTTTTATATTCAAATACTTAACTACACATTTTAAATCAAATATTGACAAACAATATTATAATAGGAGACACGTTTCACAGTTAACCGGCAATCCTTATCCGAACAGAAGAAAGAAAAAATTATAATTACCTATTGTAGTACATAACAGGTGACAGTATAACGTCTAAATAACTTGAGAGAATAATTATTGCCTACGTACGAGATCCCTATTCAACAATCACATATATGTTTGGCATATAGAGATTACAGTAAATTAGTAAATGAAACTTTTGCGCGTAATTTTTTGTCCCAGTTTCTCTACTGTTACTCTTCAACTTTACTCCTTTACCTTCTGCTACTTGCAAAACTCTTTAGTATCCAAAGCATAATAAGCCAGACTTTACTTTGTCTTATATGTATTTAATAACGATTGCAAAATCAGTCTATTTTAATCAAACAGAAAAGAAAAGTAAGAACTTTAAAAATATTACCACTTCTAGTATATGAGCAAGATTTCCTGCTGATTTTGTACAACAATAGATCGTGTTTGATAACACTTGGAATTTTGGTTCCAAAGTAAAATATTTTTTTGCTACAGTAACCAAAGGAAGATGAAATAATTGATATGAACGAAGTAAAATATACATGATTTTAACAGGCGCAAAAAATTCAGAAATGTGCTGTAACAAACTATAAATCAGAATATTGCGAAAACTAATAAACCGGAAGCTGATGTTGTATGACTCGAATGTAACATTCATAACACCTAAACAGCACAAGATCTAAACGGCATAAGAGCTAGAAAATATACGCATTAGACCTACATTTTTGGTATTGTGGCGTTTAGTGTGGATACTTTTGTACGCCAAATGACTTTTAGGTCTTATGGCGTTTAGATCATCTACCGTTTAAGTCTTATGCATTTTTCACTCACTTGACTTAGTTCTGAAATTCGCCACCACTACTCTATACTGGCACGCTGCAGTAATGAGTTGAAAATAAAATCACGAATTAATAAGTTCCAATATTAACAGCTACATTTATAATATCAAAATTAATACTATTCTCATAATTTGTTTGTAGTTTTACAAACATTAAACAATATAACTTTTTCATTGTAAGAATTAATTGAATAATTGGTTAATAGATTAGCTTCATTAAAATGAAGATACGAGATCTCATGACAAATTCTTAAAGAGGATTAAATGAAAATATGTGAAGAATATTTTTCGAGGCTTTTCTTAAACCAAGTAAGCATTCAGAACTGCAGTATATCTCCCGTGGAGTACATTTTATTAAGAGTAATACAAGAACTCACTCGAAATTTCCAAGGTAGGACAAAAGTCCACTGAAGTTCTCTTAATTAGGACAAAACGAAACTAGAAATTTCACAACCAAACATTAAATACCCATTGTATACATTAAGAACATAGTAAATTTAAACTTCAAAGAACATTTATTATGCAGTACAATTACTACATTTTACAGTGTGTTGTAATAGAGTTGATATGTATTAAAATATCAACAAATAACACTAAAGTTCTAGTGTAATATGTAACAAAATACGTATGAAAAAAACAGTAAATGTAGCCATCACGTTTAATAATAATAATAATAATAATAATAATAATAATAATAATAATAATAATAATAATAATAATAATAATAATAATAACTACTTCTCCAATATGATGTATCTGTGCTATTAATGCGTTTATAATCTTGAAAGAAATCTCTTGGTTTGCTTTTAGTTTTTGAATAGCCTGCTCCCAAGGAAAAATACATATCTCCTGGAATAACCTGCTGGCTACATCCATAAATGAGTATTAATTGGTTTCCGTATACGTATGGTGTCGTAGTCTAGCGTCTAGTCTAGCGTTATTTATTGATTGGGTTGCTCACGAGACGAGACGGGACAGGATTTTCCTGACAAAATTTGACTCGAAACAGAGCTAGTCCAATAGAGAATTATACATTTCTCGAGTCGAGAAATCACTTTTACAGCACATTTTGGTGTCTTAACAGCCTCTAATCTTATCTTGTGAGCATCCCTATTTCTTGATTTTTTACCGTTTATACAATTCGATGTAGTAATTATACTGAATAAAATTGTGCCTTCAATTTGAAATAAGTTTTTCAGTAATAACTATTAGAGAAACCTATAACTATACCTCAACTGTTTTTTTAAAACTCTTATTTGGAATAGAATATGCTTTTCTTTGTTACATATGTCTTTAAATAAATACCTACGCACTAGTTGTATTAAAAACTCGAATTCTGATTATGTTCTTTTGTTTTTGTAAGGAAAAATAATATTTCTGTCTTTATAATAATAATATAACAGTGTGAATTTAATGTTTACGTCAGTTTTATTTCATTTGCATTGAGATCGATCTGGCAATCTTATAAAACTCGGATTCCTCTTTCGTAATTACGGGGATGTGAAACTCAAAAAAGAAAAAAAAACGAACTCAGCTATTGCTTCTAAACTATTTCAATGGTTCGTACCTTAATACTCCCCTTCCAAAACCAGAGTTCTGGCCTGTTGTTCTTGTTTTAATTAAATTTATTTTAAATATATTGTAAGGATCTCCACATCACGACAAAAGTACATGTCAACACAACACGTGTTATTGATTGTAAACAGCGTAGCAGACGAGAAGCCGACAAGAGAGACACCGAGAAACGCCGAAAGAAGACGGACATCACGGAGAACCCGAAGAGGACAGATAAAAGGTTGACCACTGAGGGTCCCGGCATCAGTCGACCAACTGATCAATTAAGCAACACCTGCCCTGAGGTCGCATTGGACTAGGGGTACACCTAACCTTACCCGAAGTCGCAATGGACTACGGATCCTTATTACAACCAAGCCTCGAAAAGTTGCGTTGGGCTGAGGGGGCTATCCTTCAAGACTCACCAGAATCACCGGGTGCCTTGGAGACTGCCTTGAGAGAAGGGGCACTGTGTAAAACACTTATTTCCTCTCATCTAGTCAATAACAAAATATACACTATTTTTCATTCTTTGTAATCAAAGACATTTGAATTTAACAAATTTTATAATAAACTGATGAAGAGGAAAAGACTAACCCGGACCGTCGTTTAGCCTCTACATGGTGGAGGCGCCGGGTATCGATCCCGGTACCTCCCGAAGACAAGAAAATACAATAGGCTTTAACTTTATTTTTTATATCAACATGATATAATATGTATTTATACAAATTACTTGTAGGTCCTAAGCTAATATTTGGTTCTGTAATATCGAACTGTATATCTAATATTTTGACAGTATTCTTGCCATGGAAGCGTTGGTAGGGCCACAAGAAATTTTCAGGTATAGTGCCGTTTAGCTTTTATGTCGTTTAGGTGTTGTGCAGTTTAGGCATTGAACCATCAAATGATCTTTAGTCCTTGTGCTGTTTAAGACTTATGATATTTGGGTTTGTGCCGCTAAATGATATTTAAGCATGTGATGTTTATGTTTTATGCCGTTTAGGTATTTTACCTTTTAGGCTTTGTGTCGCGAAATGAGTTTTAGGTTTTACGTCGTTTAGGTGTTTGCCGTTAAGGGATTGTGCCGTTTAGTCTTATGCCGCGTCCCCTTCTCTGTGAGATAAAACTTAATTTTCTGTATGAAAGTACGACGTAGCATGTTGTGAGCAAGGTTACTAGAAGGTAAGGTTGGGCTATACGCACAGACGTTTCGCTCCACGTTTTGCGTGACGTCACCAGGGAGGAGCAGCAAGTAGGTACAGAGGTGTACGAAGCAGCCAGAATCTTTTTTTCTTTCTTTATGCATAACATTTTCGCTGTCACAACATTCTCCTACACATAAACTACAAATAAATAAATAATAAGCCAGCAATAAATAGAACATCTTCTTAACGCAATTTATATTATGGAAAATTAACAATATATTATACCTGTGTTGCATGATCATTCATTTATTTTTTGATGAGATAGATAATTGTTGAATTATAATTACATTTTAAATATATTTATATCTGAAATGTTACTGTGAATGTATTTAAGCAAAGTCGCAGATAAATATGTCTTTTAAAAGGGCATGGAATGGAACAGCTGATGGTAAACACTATTGCATCTGCCATACTCCCCGGACATTCCGCCATCCCAGTATCAGCTGTTCCATTCCTTAAACAATCACCTTAGAGGATACAAGTTCAAATCCCTAGTAGATGTGTAAAATGAACTTGATAATTTCTTCACTTCATGGCCCACCAAGTTCTACAACAATGGAATCTATGGCATTCCAGATCGTTGGTAGAAGGTCATCAATGCCAATGAGGAGTATTTTAATTTTCAGGTAAGTCTTAGGTGATATAACGATGTTCAAAGCTGGTGTGTGAGAAACATAAAGAACTTTACCTTTACACATAACCTAGAATCGAAAAAGTAGTTTTGATTATACGAGCTCATATGTGAGCAAGATATGACGCAAACACGTATCACCATGATTATTGTTACGTCACTTTGTTATTGTCATTTTTGAATGTACAGGTTGATTTTTAGTAGATAGCTTACTTCTGGTATGATTGGGTCATGATTTGATATCGACCAACGTGAGTTTCCGGCGCGGAATGTTCTCAGTAAATTGTGTGGGGGTTAGTTACTTTGCTTCTTCCATGCCCAATTCACTATGTTATTATTATAATTACTTATACATAACAAATTCATTCCTCTATTTGAGAAATCTGTATTAATAAGAGAAAGCTAACGTGTCGTAAATTTTACGAGCGAGTTGTATTATTTTGATGTTCCTTCCCCCTCGCCCGGCGAAAATGGGCTAGTCCTCTGAGTTCCGTTTTCTACTAAGCCTGCACTGTTGAGCAGTATTTACTTTGCTTAGTTTCCGGCTGTATTTCTATATGAACTCGTTAGCCGGTCGTAAGATTTACGATACATTAGGAATAATGCTTGGATTTTTAATATTGTTTATTATTATTTTCTACTTCTAGAGTGAACATACACATACGTTTTAGTGAAATTGTTGGTTTTATTTTATAGTATTTATTCAAGGAAAGTTGAAAAAATTAATCGAACGGGTATTGGTGACAGTGACCTTATCGAGACTTATAATGCAACGAAAGGAGGCATTGATGCACTGGACCAAATGTGTCGTGCAGCCGTAAGACCAAACGATGGGCCTTGTGTGTCTTTTTTGGGATGATAAACATAACCCTGGTTAATGCTTACTTCATTTATGTTCACAACGTTGTGAAAATGGGTCAAAAGCCTCTTTCTAGAAGAAAATTAGCCATGAAAATTCACGGCAGTCTTATTGAACCATGGCTCGAAGAACGGATTCAATACTCAAATTTGCCTAGGAAACTCCGGCAATCTATTGCTGATATCCTGAAAATACCGGTGCCAGAGAAGAATGTTGTCCAATCCAAAAAGCAGACTCGCTCAATTTGTGAAATTTGTCCATCAGCCAGGAGGAGAATGACGTCAATGTATTGCTGCCGCTGCGACAAACCGATCTGTGGAGAACATCGTGGGAAATGCTGTGTGTACTGCGCAGAAAAAGTTTGAACAACCAAACTGGCTGCAAAAATGTTCACTCATATGTATTCTTACCAACTGTAATCATTAAAGTCCCAGTTTGCAAAAAGATATGTATGTAGTTAAGTTTTTGTAACCAGTCGTAAATTTTACGATACGTTAGCTTTAACATAACTTTTTGAACATGTTAGCTTTCCAGGGTTAAAATTAATAGAATGTTCTTTTCAATTTTTATAGTGTGAAAGAAGAAAAAAACGAATTAGGTTGTAAGGTCAATCACCTTTTAATCTACAATTTAACCTTCAATAACTTTTACTAACTTTAAGAAATACCTTAACTTTCATACATTTTCACCTAAAATAATGTGCAAATCTTAATATTTTAGATTGATGGATGTGTGTTCCCTACTCAGGAGCCGGGACTCTACACACCATGATATAGACAAAGCAAATGAATGCGTAAATTCTTTACGCCAGAAGACCGGAAGACGATAGAAGAACGGACGAAAATATTCTGTTCGTTACTTTATCAATACAAAGCATGATCAGGACCTCTTTCGACTTGAATTACTCTTTCGACACAAAACTATGTGAAACGTTAAAACTGTTTTGGATTACTTGATATCATTTCCACACTGTATTTTAAACATTTCCCATACGTACAATATAAGTAATGATAGAAAGAGATGTTTATTTCTTCTAGTATTTCACAATGAAATTAAATAATTTATTGTGTAAAAACCGTGTAGTGATATATACTGCATGTAGATAGTTAACTTATTTTGATATTTCGTATTCATAGTGTAGAAGCTGAACGCGGAAATTGATGAAATACCCCATCTAGATAAAAACGTAAGACAAAACAATTGTCTATAGGAATGTAAATAGAGAGAATGATTTGCCTAAAAACAGGTTTCAACATATTTTGCGACACACGTTCCATTTAATTCTGTTTAATTATTTGAAAGTTCGCAGTTTTTAAAAGATACATTCTCAAGCAACAGTCTATTTTGTGGTGTGAATGAAAATGTTCCGGATATGATGAATCCCATACAGTGGGTATCTAGTTCATGATATCATAGCTTTAATAATTTAAACAAGAAATAAGTTTTACACAAGAGAAAATAATTAAAACAACAGAAAAGGAAAAGGGTTTTGATTTAAAATATAAATAAATAACAATTACGACAAGTAATTAAAAGCTTTACTTAATCAGAGATTGAATACCATGTTTAATCTGTTGTTAAATTGTAACAGATTTATAATTTAGTTTAAAATTTCAGACAGCCCACGGTGGCTCATTAGTAGAGCATTCACATCAGTATGGTATTTTTGGTTCAATTCCAGTTGGTGTCAAGTGGACTTTGTGGTGGACAAGCACCATGAGCGTGCGTTTTCTTATGTTTCTAACACTTCTTTCTACTTTATTAATTTCACCATTCCACTTATTTCTTATCATCATCGTCCCCTTTGTCCAGTCAGCGTAATCATTGGACATAAATCTTAAAGAATTCACTTCACTTCATTCTGAAAACTTTCTTGCTTTGCTTGGAAGCGTTTAGTTAGCATTCTCATACAAGGTGTCCGCAGACTTAACAGTGTTCTGTCAAACTGGAAAATTTTAAATGTAGTAACTTCCATGTAATCAGTGTTTTGTTGTCTCACAAGGTGAATGCTCGGATACTAGCTTCAACATATCTAGGTAGAATCTGGAAGTCTCCCTTCAAAATTTTCCTTCCCTAGTTGTTTGTTGTAAAGTTTCAGTATAAAATGTTCTATTAGTTGCATACCAGTGACCTTACTTAGGTGGTAGTTAAGATTTTGTCCCCTATTAATTTGCTGGCCACGAAACATCACAAATATATTGCTTGCATGTCTGATATTTTATTAGGCACTGTATTTTTAATTTTCATCGACATTTGCACTCGCGTACTAATGGCCACCAGACTGAGAAAACTCTTGGAATAGGAAAATTTAGTGCTGGTAAGATGAAAGAGGTAAGAAAACATATTTATGACAAACCGTATGTCTAATAGATGAAATATATATATAATGAGTGTATAGGTAGATAAGTTTCGCAAACCTATTCTTATTTATAAAACACCCCCTACCAAATAGATAGATGAGACAGGAAAAGAAATGGGTTTTGATAAGTCAAACTCATACTTAAAATTCCTTGACTTAGCATATAGCATATACCAATCTTGACTAGATTCGAAGTATGTAATATTTAATAAGTGACTTTAACTTTGGTCTTGAAAGACATTTAGTATTTCGTCATATTTGAAATTGGAAATGAATCCTTCCTTGAACTCCTTTGAGTAAATATTAGGTTGGGCCGAAAAAATTTTTTTCAGATATTCAGGATTGAGTAGTTATCAAAAGTTGTGCATTGGTACGAAATGAAGCCATGTCAAATATGTTGATTTTAAAACAATATTTAACCGGGCCCCCGTGGCCCTAAAGTTCCCAATTTTTTGTTCAAATAAAATGGTTTTAGGTAATAATAACATTTTACCAGACAATACTATTAATACATAAAACATGAAATACATGGTTTCAATATACACAAATAACTATTAAGAGCTTAACTAACTTTCATAACTACCATATTAACACATGAAAAACCTTTGTGTTGAGCCCACCTCAGAACTCTCAAACTTTAAGAGAATATCACTTTTTCGCATCTGGATGCGAAATACATAACACTGGCTTTCCGAAGGCGGCGCTTACATTGCTGAATTCAAAAAAAACTAGAAACAATATGGCTGCGAGCCTCTCTTCCTGTATTGTCTTGACTTCGAATTAAGCATATGATTTTGAATTACAAGTCAAAATGCAAAACGATCATTAACCCCATTAAGAAATGAGATATACCCCATTAAGAGTCAAATTAAAGAAATTTAAGAACGGTGCTCAGAAGTTATGTGATATTTTCTCTTGCAAATGCTGCAATAGATTAACCTTAAGTGTGGTAAATCAAATTATATACGGCTTTTGGACTGGGAGCTCATATTAGATCAGAGAAATCAGAGACAAATGACGAGTTGCAATGTAGATGAAGCAGAAACCCATAGGCTCAAAAGAAAGCATGACACACAGATCGATTATGATGCTACGGTACCAATTACAAGAGGGTTACCATCGTTAGCCTCAATCCCGTACTTGGAACATACATTAAGCGCTTCCAACCCGAATTCAGACGATGAAGAGTTTGCATGGAGCTATCGTTTAGAGAATAAAATCTAAAGTAAACCTAAATAAACAATAGTGAGCCCTAAACAAATGAGTACCGCAAAAGATTTAACAGGTATATCGAATAGGTCGGCTGCTAAAATTGTATCCGCTGTTTTAGAAGATATGAATTTACTGAACAAAACTAACTAAGACAAGGTAGTAGATAAAAACAAAATCCGTACGAAACTAGCAAAAAAGAAAAAGAAAAACGAAACCGTCTACAGTGTAAAGCTACTAATTTTAAGGGTCTCTATTTTGATGGCCGAAAATACCAAACTATAGTTCTAATTGACAATTGCAATAGGCAAAGCACTGAAGAATATGCTGATTATATCGATTTGATCGATTGGTCAGAAGTAATAGTAACGAACCCTCCAATTTCGGCTAACATATCAACAGAAGAACTAACCGAAATGATTATGGAAAAGAGGAGGTTCCACAGTTTGTCACGTTCCCCTTCCACACACACAGGCTTTGGAGAGGTGTGTAAAGGTAGTAACAGAATCTTCTTCAGAAGTATGCGATAGTGTTGCACGAGACGGTTATATTCGCACAAAACTGGAAGCACGAAAGTGTCTACCAAGCTTCGGACATAAATCTCAATATTTTGTTCCAAGATTCCGCTAAGGAGCTTTAAGTAAGAGCTGTGTAGCCATCTCCACGTGGTGAGTTCTGCGCTGGTTTGGTGTTTGTTGGTCAATTTTTCAACCTTACCTTATGTATTTGTGTCCGTACTATTATATCTACTAAACACCAATCAGGCGAAGAGCTGCACATCAGATCAGAACATTTAAAATCCTGGGGTCAAGCTAAAGTATTAGGAATCTTAACCAATTTTCTATACATACTTAAAATAATGGTATATATATTAAAAAAAAATAATAACACTTTTCGGACCCGCAGGGCCTGGTGAAATATTTTTATCTGCCTCTGTTTTGGGGAAGAAACATAGCATTATACAACTTTTGCACGGTACTCAAACTTAATTTTCTGAAAACAAATATTTCAATAATATTTTCACTACTCACAACCATATTTTTTCAGCATTAACGTTCTTTTGGGCTCCCGGGGCCCGGTTAAATATCTTTTTATCCGGCTCTGTTTAAGTGAGGAAACATGACATTATAAATTTTGCACGGTACTCAAACTTAACTTTCTAAAAGAAATATATTTCAATAATATTTTCACTATTCACAACCACTTTTTCAAAATTAACGTTCTTTGGGGCCCCCGGGGCCCGGTTAAATATCTTTTAATCCGGCTGTTTTGGTGAGGAAACATAATATAACATTATACAACTTTTGCACGGTACTGAAACTTAATTTTCTAAAAATATATTTTAATAATATTTTCACTACTCGCAACTATTTCTTTTTCAAAATTACCGTTCTTTCGGGCCCCCGGGGCCCGGTTAAATATCTTTTTATTCGACTATATTTTAGTGAAGAAACATAATATTATACAACTTTTGCATGGTACTCAAACTTAACTTTCTAAAAAATATTTCAATATTTTCACTACTCGCAACTATTTCTTTTTCAAAATTAACGTTCTTTGGGGCCCCCGGGGCCCGGTTAAATATCTTTTAATCTGGCTCTGTTTTGGTGAGGAAACATAATATAACATTATACAACTTTTGCACGGTACTGAAACTTAACTTTGTAAAAATATATTTTAATAATATTTTCATTGCTGGCTACTTTTTTTTTTCAAAATTAGCGTTCTTTCGGGCCCCCGGGGCCCGGTTAAATATCTTTTTATCCGGCTCTATTTTGGTGAAGAAACATAACGTAATATTACACAACTTTTGCACGGTACTCAAACTTAACTTTCTAAAAAATATATTTTAATAATGTTTTCATTGCTGGCTACTTTTTTTTCCAAAATTAACGTTCTTTGGGGCCCCCGGGGCCCGGTTAAATATCTTTTAATCCGGCTCTGTTTTGGTGAGGAAACATAATAAAACATTATACAACTTTTGCACGGTACTCAATCTTAATTTTCTAAAAAAAAATTTTTTCGGCCGTTTTCTGCCCACCCTAGTAAATATAGATTGCTCCATAGACGTGCGAGGCCACTACATGGAATGACACAGCGCTAGTATGTTTTTTAAGTTTAGCAGTAACTATTCAGTTTTTGAGGAACATATGGAGATTATCAGTCTGGGTAGAAGTTTGTAGGTTAGAGATGGGGTCAAGTTATTTTTGTATAAGGAAAAAGAGTGAATTGTGGGACAGTAGGAGGAGTGGGACAGTGATAATATATCTCTGGTGCCTTGTGTTGTGTTATAGTTGATGCTTCCAGAGATGTGCTGGCAACACTTGAAACACATAGTTAAATGGCTGCCAGATTATGAACATGTACAAGGGTTCAGAAGTAAGAACACATTTTCCTTAATCCCATGCATGTATTATGTGAATGTATATTACAGAAATATTTGACAGTACGAATAGATTGTAGAGGGTTTAATAAAATAGTAGAAAGTTTGGTAAGGGAAGTATACGTACGGCATTTTTGCATCATTCTAGTAGCAGCAAAGGAGCGTTCGCGGCGCTAAAGTGTCAGTAGGAAAAATTGCTATAAAGCGAGAATTGGGACCTAATGAAATGGGGAGGAATGTTACACTGTTCCACTTCTCCCTACTCACAGAGTGAAAATAAATCCAGACCATATAAAAGCTATAAATAGTGATATTCTGCAATCCGTAAAGATAGTAATAGAGAAAAAGAAGACTATACGAGAGGTTGCAAGAGAACACAAAATATCGAAATCAGCCCTTGTTATATATATTAAAATATATACACAACTACAAAAGTGCATTACCAAATGCAATTCTCCTTTCCCTGCAATAGCAGGCAACCCAAAACGCTCGGCGCTTCGGTTGGTTGCGAATTCGAAAGGCGTTGGACCAAACCTCAATTTTGTAACAAATATATCAGTGTGGCAAACTGCAAATAAGAGAATAAAACAAATTGTTAAGAATGACAATTTTATTATCGTGACGGAGTTGGATGACATCAAAAGTTATAAAATGTTCTTATTTAAGCAGTTCAAACAAGATGAATGGCAAGAAACAGATATCAGAGGAAACCATTTCTCTCCTTCGCCCCCAAAAAAATCTCATGAAAAAGAGTTATATAATGAAAAGGTTTAATATAAAAGCCCAAAACAAAATTTAAAAAGTTGACACCCGAAAGGCAAGAACAACTCAAACGAAATTAGTGCAATTGTGCACAGATATTCCAGATGTGAATTGAAGGAATACTGGTTTTGTGTTTTAATAAAAAAAAAGGTTGGGTGGGGCATGGGCCCCTCCAAACATTTGATCACGAAACATCAAAAGTGTTGGTAACAGTGTGTCAGATGTGTGTAAAGAACATAAAGAATTGCAGGGAAAATTTACGTATGGACAATACGAAAAAACAAACGAATACGTATTTTTATTTTCTGAGGAAAAACGGTTTTAGGGGGCAAAAGCCCCAACCCAAAATTTTGAAAGTTGACTCACAAAAGGCCAAAAAAAGTGAACCGAAGTAAACGATATTGTGGACAGATATTGTAGACGTAAAATGACAAAAAATCGTTTTCGTATTTTACTTCAAAAAACGGTTGGGTGAGGCACGAACCCCTCCAAACTTTGATCAGAAAATATGAAAAGTGCTAGTAACAGTATGTCAGATGTTTGTAAAGGACATGGAGAATTGCAACATAATTTTTTGTATGGATAATACGCAAAAATAAACGAACACGGGTTTTTTATGTTCTGCGAAAAAAAAACATTTTAGGGGGCAAAATCCCCAACACAAAATTTTGAAATTCGACACGCGAAAGGCAAAAGCAAATAAACCAAAGTGAATTAAATTGTGCACAGATATTGTAGATGTAAAATCACAAAACACGGGTTCCGTATACTCCTGCAAAAATGGTTGGGTAGGGCAAAGAAACCTCCAAACCTTTGGTCATGAAATGTCGAAAGTGCTACTAACAGTATGTCAGATGTGTGTAAAGCACATGAAGTCTTGCAACGAAACATTTTTTGTGTGGACAATACCCAAAAAATAAACATATACTGTTTATTATTTTCTGCGGAAATCGGTTTTAGGGGGCAAAGTCCCTCACCAAAACTTTTGAAATTTGGCACCTCAAAGGCAAAAGAATGCATCAAAGTGGATGAAGTTGTGCAGAGAATTTGTAGACATAAAATGAGGGAATATGGGTTAAGTATATTCCTGGAAGAAAAGGTTGTTTGAGCCACCGAACCTTTGATCACGAAGTATCGAATGTGCTAGTAACAGTATGTCAGATGTGTGTAAAAGACATGAAGAATTGCAACATAACTTTGTGTATGAACAATACGCTAAAAATTAACAAATAGTGTTGGTTTTATTTTTTTGCGGAAAAACGGTTTTAGGGGGCTAAAGGGCCCACAGCAAAATTTTTAAAGTTGACTCCCGAAACGTAAGAAGAAGTGAACCAAAGTGAATGAAATTTTGCACAGATATTGCAGATATAAACTGAGAGAATGCGAGTTTCGTATCTTCCTGTAAGAAACGGTTAGGTGGGGCACGAACTCCTCGAAACCTTTGATCACGAAATATCAAAAGTGCTAGTAATATTATGTCAGATGTTTGTAAAGGACATAAAAAATTTGAACGAAACTTTTTGTATGAACAATAGGCAAAAAATAAACGAATACGCGCTTTTTATTTTCTGTGGATAAATGGTTTGAGGGGGCAAACGCTCCCACTCAAAAATTTTAAAATTGACGCAAGAAAGACAAGAAATGGACCGAAATGAATGAAATGTGCACAAGTATTGCAGAGGTAAGATGAGGGAATATATGTTTCGTATTCTTCCTGAAACAAAAAACTGTTGAGTGGACCGAGGTTTTGAGGAGCTAGAGGGGTGAACCAAAGCGAATGAAGTTGTATGTAGATATTGGGTGTTTAAACTATGGTCCTTCGTGTTTCACATGTATCGTGTCTCCATCCGATTTCTTTTTTAGATCAACTACAAGCGCAAACATTATAGCGTTTTTTATAGTATTTCAGGAGGCACTTTTAACCCTTATAATGTTATTGCGCAGAAAAGAAAATACGTGTCGATTTATTTGAAGTTTGCCCTTGATCTGCGAAATTTGAAGCAAAACGGATAGGGAAACTTGAGAAACACGAAAGGGCTTATTTCACATACGATGTATATAAAATCTACACACAATTTCATTTGCTTCGGTCCACTCCTTCCTGCGCTATTAAGGAAACATTTACTTTTTTTTCGGATGGGACCTAGGCCCCAACACTGTTTTTCCGCAAAAATTAAAACACGGTTCATTTATTCTTTTGGAATATACGAAGTTTCGTTGCAATTCGGAATATTCTTTAGGAACGTCCGTAATATGGTTATTTGCAATTTTGGTATTTAGTAATCAACGGTTTGTAAGGTCCGTGCCTCACTCAACCGCTTTTTCCGAGAACAATACGAAACCCAATTATCTCATCTTACGTGTACAATATATGTGCACAATGTAATTCAAATCGGTGCAGTTCCTCTTACCTTTTGGGTCTCAAATTTATAAATTTTGGGTGTGGCTTTTGCCCCCTGAAAACCATGTTTCCGCAGAATAAGAAACCGTATTCGTTTTTTTGCGTATTGTTCTTACTCAATGTCTTGTTCCAATTCTTCATGTCCTTCAAGCACTTGTGACATACTGTTATTAGCACTTTTGTTATTTTACGATCAAAGTTTTGGAGGGGTCTGTGCCCCACCTAAACGGTTTTCTTTTTTCAAGAAAATAAAGAACCCGTATTCTCTCATTTTATATCTACAATATCTGTGCACAATTTCATTGACTGCAGTTAACTTTCTCTGGCCTTTCGGGCCTCAATTTTAAAAAAAATGGGTGGGGCTTTTGCCCCCTAAAACCGTTTTTCCGCAAAAATATAAAAAAACGTATTCCTTTATTTTTTGCGTATTGTTCTTACACAAAGTTTCGTTGCAATTCTTCATGTTCTTTACACACATCTGACATACTTTTGTCTGGAACTTTCAATATTTCGTGATGAAAGTTTTGGAGGGTTCCGTGCCCCACCTAACCATTTTTTAGGAAAATACGAAGCACGTATTCCCTAATTTTCTCTGCAATATGTGTGTAAAATTTCGTTTACTTCTGTTCAATTTCTTTGCCTTGCGGGCGTCAACTTTCAAAATTATGCGTGGGGCTTTTGCCTCCTAAAACTGTTCTTCCGCAGAAAATAGGAGATACGTATTCGTTTATTTTATGTGTAATATCTACCTGGCAAATTTTATCAAAATCCAAGTGTTACACATCGGAAGTGTTTTGTTAGTAACTAATATTTCTTTAAAATTTTGGAGGCGCGGTGGCTCAGTGGTATAGCGTTCACCTTCGGTGCTTGGGGTTCCATGTTCGATCCCAGCTCGCGGTGTGTGATCTTTGTGGTGAACAAACACCGTGTTTTCTCGGCTTCTCCCGTTTCCTCCCACATTTTTCATTCCACCATTTCACTCATCTCTCATCCTCACCGTCTCCTTTAGCCTAACCGCCATAAACGTGGGATGTAAAATTTAAAGAATTCATTTGATTTTTTTCTTTAAAATTTTATGAACAAATAGTGGGAATTAAAGATTATATAAGCGAAAAATTGAGATCTATTGCAAGTTTCGGCTCCTTTCAACAATGAAGGAAATGAGGGCACAGGTATTTAGATTCAAGGTAGACATGAAATTTGAAACTGAGATTTCCCTATATTTGTCATCATTTTAATGTACACTGTAAAGTTCTTAAATGCTAATTAAGTCATGATTTTGCATCCAAATTAAGTGGCAACAGATTAATTGTTAGGAAATCCGAATTGGCAATGCGAATCTAAGATTAGTCGATACTTTAGATAACATGGAAAAAAGTTGAAGAGTGTAACCTAAGTGTGTGGCCAAGTAGGCATGTCTTCTACTCGCCAGAGTCCACATCAACCGTTTCGTTTTGTTTTAAAACAAAACACTTTTATCATGAGTTACTGTACATTAGCATACAGTACATGAGTGACAATTTATATTATGATAGAATATACTGTGAATTTTAATAGAAAAAGTGCAGACACTCGAGAAATATTACGTAGTAAGATTTCAATAGATCCAGTGCTTGATCGTGTCGTGTGTGAATTTATGAAATAATTATACCCCTTCCTTTGACGCTCTGGTATACACTGGATAAATTGGGTTTCAATCCTACTTTATTTACACTGGATAAAGTTGGCAACTATGCTTTAGTCCCTACCTTGATCATATCCTGTTTCGGGACTAGGTTTCCGAGACGACACAGAAGTCTCTTCAAATGCCTCGCCTCGTCTCGACTCGATAATTAGAGTCGAGAAATACGTTTGTCTCGACACGTCTCGAATTTTAGAAAGTGAGTCTCGACTCGATTTCCAGTCGAGATTAAAGACATGTCGACTCGTGCGCATCCCTAAATATGCATGTTTTAAATGTGCAATACTACCTCCCGAAAAATGATCCCAAAGTTAATTTACCAAAGTCTGCTTACTTCTTGTTAGATTAGTGATTGTTGTTTAGGATATGGATATGTTTAGGATTGTTGTTTATGCAAAGTCAGATATGGTTATGTATGTTTACAATTTCAAAATGTATTCCTATCTGTTCCCATTTATTAATAATAATTTATTGCTTGCATTTATTAATAACTATTTGGAAAACCCATTATTCGCATGGTGGCTGTATTTGGAAGTCAACGCCTCTAGTAGTATCACAGTTGATTTCAGCGAGTGCGGAAACTATGGATTTGACATTAATATCGGTCATTTTGGATTATTTTTACATGTGAGGGTATTCCCTCCGGTACCCCGACCCGCAGCCAAATGGGGTGAGTTTGGAAGTTATTGCAATCGGAATTTCACCATTGATCTCAGAGACCGCCAAAACTATGAATTCGACACTAATATCGGTCATTTTCTACTACTTTTACATGTCCCTGTAAATGTCTCCTGAAACCCCCTGGTTCGATTTAAAAAAAAGAACGCTTCATCTTGATCTGGGGCCTAAACCATGGTACCCAAGATCAAAATTTGGTAATTCTCGGTCCTCTCGTCTGGTCTCCAGGCAGCACACAGGTACATGTAGGGATGCGCACGAGACGAGTGCAGACAGGATTTTCCTGACAAAATTCGAGTCGAGACAGGGCTCTTCCAATAGTGAAATATAAATTTTTCGAGTCGAGACATCACTTTTGCAGCACATTTTCAAGACCAGACAGCCTCAGATCATGTCTCGTTGCATCCCTAGATACATACAAACAGACAGACAGACACATAAACAAACTTTTTATTTTCTTTATATTACATTAGATATATTTCAAACAGTGTTTCTTCGAGAAGTGATTTTGGGGGCACTGCTCGCCCGAAGCTGTGAGAGTACCCCCGGAAGAGACCAAAATAATACGTGTATAATATAATAATAAATTGAATAATATCAACAGTGTCCCCCGGAATACGAAATGTGCCCCCCGAGAACATAGTTTCTGAAAGAAACACTGATTTCAAACACAACAGATAGAACCAACAAAGCCGACTTTCCCAAATGTATGTGGGTGCATATCAATGGCAGGGCGTGTTATATATTTTCACGGGAGTCTCGATATTTTTTATTGATTTCTTTTCAGCTAAAATCTTTTATGAACGCTGTCATAAAGGGCTGTGCTGTGATAAAGTAAAATATACCGGTAATATAAGGATAAGTTGGGGCTGTTTTAGCTCAGTCGGTAACACGGCTGACTTCAACGTAAAGAAACAGGTTTAAACCCGTGATCAAATTCAATTACTGTAATGCATATTCCCAACATATACAATTGTGATATTAAGTGTGTATTTTCAACAACTTACATAATGCACAATGAGTGCAAGAAGCAGTGATACTATCAATACGTTACTAAAAGAAAATACTACATTCATACAAATTAAAATGAAGAAAAAATCATCATAAAAGAAAATACTTTTAATGTTATTGCAGAAAGAAATTGCAAGCATTTTGTTGTGGACATAAAGTATAAAGTGACTAACTTAATGTGTTCCTTGGTTGCCTTGGCACAAACAAACTTGAAACAAACAATTATGCTTTAGAGGTTAGAAATTTTAACTTCCATCTCGATGTTTTAATTGTTTATTTTTTGATAGTGGCAAGTGAGAAATATTTATTTTATTATGTTTCTATGAACCTAAAAACCTTGCCTGCAGCGCCCAGACAAGATTATTTGTATGAGTGCTGGAGTCAGGGAGCACCCACGTAGTCGGCTCGCATGGACAGAACAATCCCTAGCATTTCTTACATAGTACATGGTTGTTTGGTACAGAACGTTGCTACTATACTAGCGAGTTCCAGCTAGTTAAGCCTTTTATTAACAGCCGGAGGCAGCATTCTGTTATATCGTTGTACTGAGTCGCGTGTTAAAATACTCCTAGTATCAGTGTTTTCATTCTTCTATTGACCTTGAAGGACAAAACAAATGCCTTTCGAGGAATACAAGTTCCTTTAATTCATGAAGTTGATATAGAAATGACCTACCAACCAATGCTGCGTGTAAATGCTGGAAGTCTTTCTAACATGAGCGGAACGAGCGACGGAACGAACGAATGGCGACACATTTCTCATTTCCCATTGCATATTGAAGGATTGACTTGACTTATCAACTTGGTTGTTCCAAGGCCGGTTACGCCCGGTCCGTTTAGAGCCCGGCTCGTCCGTGCCCGGCCCGTTTATGCCCGGCTCGAGATTCGGGCCGGGCCGGGCCGGATCGGGTCGAGCCAAGCACTGAATACAGATCCATCCAGGCCGGGCCGGGCCGGCCTTTGGGCCTGGATTTGCAGGGCTCTGGAACTTTTCCTACTTTCATCCACAGCATAGTTTGGAAGTTTAAAACCTGTCCTTGGTCCCATAAATATTATTAACACTAACATATCAATGATCTCTTGTGTATAATTCAAAAAGTTAGGCGTGAAATTTAATCCAGATTGGAAGTAGTTGTGGAAAGGCCTCTTGCTATAACAGATTTGTGGGTGTTCAGATAAAACCAACATAATCTTTCTATTTCACAACGGGTGAGTAATGCATAGGTCATTCCTACTGTATATCAACTTCACGGACCAAAGCGACTTGTGACTTCATGAAAAACCATTTGTTGGTTTTTCAAGGTCAATAACAACAAAATAGCTAATACTAAGGGTACACGCTACCCATTACTTCGATAGAAGAGGCAAATTCAACAGACGTGTTTACGTATAAAAGACTGATGCCCTCCGGCAATTAGTAGAAGGTTTAACTTGGTGGAAGCAACATAGCAACGTTCTATGCGAAAGAACGCTGTTTGTTGTATGTGTTGTGTGTATGAAGCACGAGTTTGCTTGTGTGTCTGTCTGTGTGGGTAGTGGGGATCAGACGAGTTGACATAGTTACTAAATTTTGATGACTAATACATTTGTCCAGGGCCCAGACTAGGACGAAGCCTTTTTTATTTTTTTCAAAATTCGAACCAGGTTTCCCAGGGGAGGGGTGCAATTACCGAGACATGTAATGATATTAGAAAATGGCCGATATTTGTGTCAAATCCATAATTTTCACGGTCGCTGCAATCAGTGGTGACACTTCCATTAGCAATGACCCAAAATCGGCTACCATTGTATGCGGGCCGGGGTCATCGGGGGGTGGGTATACCGAAACACGTAAAAATAATCCAAAATGACCTATATTTGCGCCAAATCCCTAGTTTTCATGGTCGCTGAGATGAATGGTGATTCTTTCAAAGGCGTTAGCCTCTAAATACAGCTGGAGCAGCGGTGGCTCAGTGGTAGAGCGTTCACTTCTGGTGCTTGGGGTCCCGGGTTCGATCCCAGCCTCCTCGAAGTGAACTTTGTGGGGGACAAACAGCGTGTGTCATAGTTCACCGAATCACTGACAATGACTGATTTAGCACGTTTGATAACAGCGCGTGTAAGAGCTGATTTATAAACGCAGTTGATATAGCGTATATACCTGTGGATAAGTGGGTAGCGTGTGTAACAGTAGTTCTAAAATATCTGTGTTCGAGTCGCACCCTAGACTGAATTACATTTTGTTTCAAGGAATTAAACACTATAAATTATTTTCGCGTTCGATGCTGAAAGAGATTTATCCTGTGAAGGAAGAAAAACCAAGAGAGGTACAGGGGGCAGGTGGAAAGACGCAGACTGCGTGTTAAAATTTAATTTATTCCCATGTCTTTTGCTCTTTCCTTTCCTTCTTTCCTTTTTTCCCATTTTGTTTAGCTTTCGATACTTTTTCGTTCTCTGCATGATTCGTATTATTATTTTCGTTTTCTTTGCATTAATTTCTCTCTCTTAGAATTTAAGGTGAGTGGAATTTCTGCATATTTATCCCGTGGTTGTTTCTCTATGTGATGCTCTCAGATAGCAATACTTTTCCCTCAAAATGGAGGAATATGCAAGGTTATTGTACCATACGCCCACAACCCCTATGGGACTATGGTAGTGAATTGCGCAGTTTGAGCAATACGCACGGATAAACCACGCTTACATTTATATTTATTAAAATCTCATAGTATGACTTACTCCGCAATACAAACTTTTAACAAATGCGCCTTTTAAAATTCTGTACTTCTTCTTCTTCTTCTTCTTCTTCTTCTTCTTATTATTATTATTATTATTATTATAGCAATAGCTATATGGAGTAATTATCTCGGCCAACTTGGTCTGGCCGCGGTGGCTCAGTGGTAGAGCGTTCACCTCTGGTGCTTGGGGTCCCGGTTTCGATCCCAGCCCCCGGCAAGTGGACTTTGTGGCGGACAAATCCCGTGTTTGTGGGTTTTCTCGGTGTTCTCTCGTTTCTTCCCACTTTCTTCATTCCACCATTTAATTCATTACTTATCATCGCCGTCTCCTTTAGCCTAACCGGCATAACTGCGGTACGTAAAACTCAAAGATTTCATTTCGGCCATATTAGTTAATACACAACATTCATCAACGGGTAGTTGTAGAAATGAGTCTTATACAACAGGAGTTATTAGCTCAATCGGTAGAGCGCTGACTCATGGATTCAAGGGTTGTGAGTTCGAAACTAGTCCGAGTCAAAAGATTTTTTTATTTAATCCTTCAGATGGAAAAGTTTCTCTATTCACTTTTATCTCTGGATAGAGATGTTTGGATGTGAAAAAATATACAAGAATATAAGAAAAGAAAGATAAATTACGTGATATCTTTTGCAATTTTTCACTATATTTTCACCTATCTAGGATGTTTCTGAAACTTCAGACTTCTATATCTCCTTTTCGCTCTCTTACGTGTCCTTTAACTACGTAATTCCTACACTTATTTCATAAGTCATATATACATATATTGCAGATGCATCTCTTTCTCTTCTCTCTACATCATGTCTCGAGATAAATGTTTTGACAACACGTTACAGACATGATTTAAAAAAACAATACGCTGAGAATACGAATCTTTAGAGAGATGACAGTGCACTGATGCTTCAAACCTGTGTATTTACTATCTATACCTATGGTAATTCTCTAGTCAAAATAAAAACTCTTCAAAATTAATCACAAATTCTTATACAACTATCTCTTCGTTGGAGTACCGCGCGGTCACACACCCGTCACGGCAATGTAACGGTACTTTTGGTAACGAGGATAAAAATACGCATACGTCAGAAGTCCCTAAAATATGGAAAATTGCAACGAAACGTCGTATTGGGTCTATTTGCAAAACAATAAATGAATCGTGTTTTTATTTTTGCGGAAAAACAGTGTTCGAGCCTAGGCCCCATCCGAAAAAAGAATTAATAATACCGTAATAGCGAAGGAAGGAGTGGACCGAAAGAAATGATTTTGTATAGATAGTATATAGACCCTATGTAATATAAGCTCTTTCGTCTTTCTGAAGTAACCCTATCAGTTTTGCTTCAATTTTGGCAGATAAGAGCAATAAATCGACACGTCTTTTTGTTTATGCGCATAAACATTTTAAGGGTTAAACGTGCCTCCTGAAATATTATAAAATACACTATAATGTTTGTGCGTGTAGTTGATCTGCCAAATTTGAAGAAATCGGATGAAGACACGACACTTGTGAAACACGAAAGGCAATATTTTACATATCCAATATCTACATACAACTTAATTCGCTTCGGTTTACTCCTCACGCCACTCAACGCCTCGGTCCACTCAACAGTTTTTTTTCTTTGAGGAAAATACGAAACACGTATTCCCTCATCTTACCTCTACAATATTTGTGCACATTTCATTCACTTCGGTCCACTTTTTTTTTGCCTTTCGGGGTCAAATTCTAAAATTTTGGACGGGGGCTTTTGCTCTAAAAATCGTTTTTCCCCAGAAAATAAAAGACGCGTATTCGTTTATTTTTTTTTGACTATTGTTCATACACAAAGTTATGTTGCAATTCTACATATCCTTTACACACATCTGACATACTGTTACTAGCACTTTTGATTTTTCGTGATCAAATGTTTGGAGGGGTTGGTGCCTCACCCAACCGTTTTCTACTGGAAAACATCTAACCGGTATCCTCATTTTACGTCTGCAGTATCTGTGGACAAGTTCATCCACTTGGGTTCATTTCTTCTTGCCTTTCGGGCGTCAAATTTCAAAATTTTGGGTGGGACCTTTGAAACCTGAAACCGTTCTTATGCAGAAGATAAAAAAAACCGTATTCGTTTATTTCTTTTCCTATTGTCCATACGCAAAGTGATGTTGCAATTCTTCATGTCCTTTACACACATCTGACATAATGTTACTAGCACTTTTGATATTCCTTGATCAAAGCTTTGGAGTGGTCCGAGGCCCACCCAACCCTTTTTTCCAGGAAAACACAAAACCCGTATTCCCTCATTTTATTTCTAAAATATCTGTCCTGAAATTTATTCACTTCGGTTCACTTCATTTTGCCTTTCGGGCATCAATTTTCAAACTTTTGGGTAGGAGCTTTGGCCCCTAAACCGGTTTTTCAGCAGAAAATAAAAAAAAGTATTAGTTAATGTTTTGCGTATTGTCCATACACAAGGTATCGTTGCAATTCTTCATGTCCTTTACACACATGTGACATACTGTTACCAGCACTTTTGATTTTTCGTAATCAATGGTTTTGAGGGGTTGGTGCACCACCTAATCGTTTTTTTCATTAAAATACGAAACCCGCATACCACCATTTTATGTCTACAGTATCTGTGCACAATTTCATTCACTTCGGTTCATTTCTTCCAGCTTTTCGGTCACCAATTTTCAAAATTTTTGGAGTGGAATTTTGCCCCCTAAAACAGTTTTTCCGCAGAACATAAATAAACAATATTTGTTTATTTTTTGACGTATTGTTCATACACAAAGCTATGTTGCAACTCTTCATGTCCTTTACACACTTGACATAATGTTACTAGCACTTTTGATATACCTTGATCAAAGGTTTGGAGGGATTCGTGCCTCACTCAACCCTTTTTTCAGGAAAACACGAAACCCGTATCCTCATTTTATGCCTACAATATCTGTGCACAATTTCATTACTTCGGTTTACTTCTTACCTTTCGATCGTCAACTTTCAAAACTTTGGGTTGGGGCTTTTGGCCCCTAAAACCATGCTTCCGCAGAACATAAGATACCCGTTTACTTTTATTTTTGCATATTGTCCATACACAAAGTCATGTTGCAATCTTTATGTCCTGTACACGCATCTGATATGCTGTTACTAGCACTTTTGATATTTCGCGATCAAAGTTTTGGACGGGTACTTTCCCCACCCAACCGGTTTTTATTAGGGAATACACGAAACCCGTATTGCCTCATTTTACGTCGACAATATCTGTGCACAATTTCATTGACTTCGATTCACTTGTATTCGCCTTTTAGGCGTCAACTTTCAAAATTTTTGGTTGGGCCTTTTGCCCCTAAAGCTGTTTTTCCGGAGAAAATAGAAAAACGTATTCGTTTATTTGTTGCGTATTGTCTATACATAAAGTTTCGTTGCAATTCTTCATGTCCTTTACACACACCTGACATACTGTTACTTGCACGTTTGATATTTCGTGATCAAATGTTTGGAGGGGTCCGTGCCTCACCCAACCGTTTTCTCCGTTAAAATTCGAAACCCGGATCCCCTCATTTTACGTCTGCAATATCTCTGCACAGTTTTATTCGCTTTGGTTCAGTTGTTTTTGCCTTTCGGGTATCAGCTTTGAAAATTTTGGGATTGGCTTTTATATTAAACCTTTACATTATGTATTTTTTCTTTTTTACGAAATTCTTCTTCCGGGATGGAAGGAGAAAAAATGGTTTCCTCTGATATCTGTTTCTTGCCATTCATCTTGTTTGAACTGCTTAATTAAGGTCATTTTTAACTTTTGATGTCATCCAACACCATCACAATAATAAAGTTGTCATTTTTAACAATTTGTTTTATTATCTTATTTGCAGTTTGCCATACTGATATATTTGTTACAAAAATGAGGTTTGGTCCAACGCCTTTCGAATTCGCAACCAACCGAAGCGCCGAGCGTTTTGGGTTGCCTGCTATTGCAGGAAAAGGAGAATTGCAGGTGGCAATGCACTTTTGGAGTCGTGTATACGAGGAAGCATTAAATAAAGATGTCATATTTTAAGGAAACCTTATTTGTGGGAAGATAGTTTCAGAAGAGGATGTAATAAGACTGAGAAAACTATATGCCTACCGCAAGTAATATGAAGTATACGATTACAACAAGGCAGTTACGAACTTTGGATTCTGTATACAGAAGTGCCTGGATAAGGATATGCAGAAATATTGGATTGTGCCCAAAAGTGCGGGATATTACTGGTAAAGGATTTTCTGGAGCGTAACCTTCAATTATCACTGCGATATCCGGAATCAATCAGTTTAGCAAGAAGTACCAGCTTCAATAAACACAACGTGGACACATTTTGAACAATTTGAAGTTAGCATTTGAGAAATACGTATAAGTTCACTCCAGGGTACGAAGCATATTTGTAACTTATGAAACTGGATTTAGTTCTTTACAGACGCCACCGCGAGTGATAGTTTCATAAGGAAAGAAACAAGTCAGACAGGTAACCTCAGCTGAATGCGATGAACAAATAATTATATGGGACCGTGAATGCGATTGGGAATAGCATTCCTCTAGTTTTTATATATCCGAAAGTAAATAGCGAGGATATCTTCCTGAAACGAATACAACCTTTTAGCTAGGCATTAGCAAGTCGTACCGGATGGATGACTCCTGAACTGTTTGGTGTTTGCTTAGAACACATTATCCAATTTTATAATTTTTGAAATGAGAAAACAGTTTTATTGCTCATGAACAACAGTGATAGCCATGTATCACTGTGATAGAGAAGGCTTATTAAAATGGCGTAGTTATTCTTACATTTAACACGCATTGCAGTCACAGATTACAAACGTTGGCAGTATCGGTTTATGGACCTCTGAAATCCCAGTGCAATCGAGTGTGCTATGACCTGCACGTTAATAATCCACGAAAAACCATTTCTCTTTATTCTATTTTTGAACTTGTAGGGTATGCATATCTTGTGCTACGACACAACAGAATATCATACCTGGATTTTAAAAGACTAGAATCTACCATTTCTACAGTGCTTCGTTTACAAAAACAAGTACCTGATATCGTCAGTGAGTGACCGTCCAAATCCCTCACAGGATCATTAACACAAGACCACTGTTTCACCAGCAAACATTGAAGAATATCTTACACAAAGAATGTTGTTCTTTTTGCAATTGGTGAACTTGTAGGTTTGGCATATCCCTGTGCAATGACACAATAGAATATCATATCTGGATTTAAGAAGACTAGACTGTACCCTTTCAACAGTGCTTCTCTTGAAAATGAGTAAATTATATCTCCAGTGAGTGACCGTCCAAATCCCTCAAAAGATGTTGAACACAGAACCCTAATTCCACCAGCGAATATTGAAGAAAACCTAACCACAAAGAATGCTGTTCATATATCTTAGAATACGGGCCATGGCTCATCAGAGATTCTTCCACAAGACTGCGGTACGACATCATCTATTCAAGCCACTACATCTGTTTTTTTTCTGCCGCAATACTTACCACTACATCGGTAACCCTGGGAATATTCGTTCTTATCCGAAGGCTGCCCCTCGTAATAAAGCCACCGAAAAAGAGTGATCGAATAAGAATACTAACAACAATTCCAGAAAATACGACACTTAAAGAAGAAGGAATTAAGAAAGCAACAGCAAAATAGATGACGGTATAAGAAGTCATTTCCAACATGCAATACAAAGATTGGTACAAAGTTCTCAACCGAAGACGTGGTATTATCTCTGGAGGGCAGTGATGTTGATGTATCCTTTAATAGTTCTGTTAGTGATGATGGTCTATTCACTAACGAAATTGACTGAAGAAACACCATTGAAAATAGTGATTTATACTTGTTAGATTCTGCATAAAAAAGTCTGTAGTGTATTATATAGGAATTGTCGAAATTATTCAGAGCAATTGCTACGAAGTGAAGTTTATGCGTTAAAAAGTCTGATATTCTAAGTTGATTTTCCTGAACTGGAAGATACTAGTTTATTGAGTTTGAAGATATCGTTCTGAAAGTACCTTCTCCTGTCATGAGTAAAGGAACAGCACATATGCAGTCCTCGTATTCTCTTGACCTTAACTTCTCTGCATATAACTTCCAATAATCAGTAATTTCTAGAACTGATATTGTTCTTGTCATCTTGTAATTTAATTTATTTGCATATTTGTTGTAGTCGATCTAAACTACAGTAACATGGTGTATTGCTTTGTTTGCTTCTTTTCTTTTCTTTTTAATTTTAGTTTTCTGCTTTAAACTTATTCTTCCGAATTTAATTTCAAAAAAATATTGAACACAGGAAAGTGGTTAGATGTTTGTTTATGTTTATTGGCAGAGCGATTATTTTTCTTTATTCTCAAACTGAACTATTGTTCTCAAACTGATGATTAGTTTAGTACAGTGTTGTTTAATCACTTTTAGTACACAAATATCATATGTTTCTCTCCACTAGCAGCTATTCATGAATATCATTTGTGGCCTCGTTTTGATCGTTCCTCTCCTCCCTGGTATCGGCTGGATTTTAGACACACACACACACACACACATATATATATATATATACATATATATATATATATATATATATATATATATATATATATATATATATATATATATATATATATATAAACTAAAAGTAACAGACCATCTAATAAACTTAAAACCATGAATTCATTATTATTGATACTTGTGCAAAAAATATTTTCTTAAAAAAATGTCCCACTCTGCCACTTCTTTCCTATGTTTAATTTTATTTTTTTAAGTATTTAAAAATGGATTTACAGTTTCAGGTAATCTTGCAGGTTAGCGACATGAATTAGATAACAGGAATTTTGAAACAGCTCATCCTTGGAATCTACTAATGTCGAAGCAAGCATAACAAACAGATTAGAATCATTTACTTCTGTGAAAATCAATATTATTGGTGGAGAATAGTGACACCACTATTTGGGAAATTTATGAATAAAATGGGCGGTATTCCTAGGAACGGATAATGACTAAGTAACAAATATAAGCTACAAGCATGTAAGTTCAATAATTCTGAACAAAATCTGAGACAATCATTTTCATGAGCTCTAAGATATTATCGTCAACATATGAATTTCAAGTTGATGTATTCAATAATTCGTGATTCCCTATAGCAAAACCTTGCAAGAAACGAACTGAATCTAACCTATCCTCTCTACATTTGAATAAAAGAGTCGTATATATAGATTGTAAACAAACCTACGTAACTCACACTACACTACACTATTCATAATAGTATGATTTAGGAGTTACTGGTTCATAGAGGAGGAGAATATGCAACGTGCTTGAATATGACCGTGTACATTCAACAGAATAACAGTAATATTTTAAGAACCCATCACAGTTTTTGTGTTTAATATACAAGGGAATATCATTCATATAAAAGACAGATTATCCTTCCTATGTCTTACATTTGAGTACAAGAGTTTAAATTTGGATGTAAGCAAAGCTACTTAACTTTTTCCCTTGAAGATGCAACCTAGTAAAAGAAAGATACCCATTTGGGCGGCAGTCAGTCAAAGTTAGGCCACAGAACATTGCAGTTATATCCACGGGTTATGCCCTACAGAAGAAAACCTGCACGGAAAAATGTAAACTTGCTTATGACATAATGGTTGAAGGTACTAAATAGAAAAAACACGTCATTTAAAGATTCAGTTTGAAGACAGCTAACAGCCGTACATTGTTGCGACGCTTGTCTTTCTGCTTGGCAATAACTGCTTCTGGATTTTTTATAGATCAGAAAACAGAGCTAATGGTTTTCGTTATGATTTAGTAGTAGATTTAGTGAGAAAAAAATAGAAGTGATAAATCTCTAGTGGTGTCTCCTTTTTCCTCCTACACCGTAATCAGACCATATTAATTTATACCATCACCATGCATCATACTATGCGATAATAGCAATTAGAAATAAATCATCAAATTTGGTATATTTACGTCGGCACTCTAATTCCGTATAATTTAGTGCAGTATACACATATAAAATATTACCTTTCAGCCTCACGGTCTTAGTTGGAACAGCCCTTTCTTTTCCATATTAGTGGGACTCTACTCCTCTGGTATAAGCAAATCCATTTGTTCACTGGCAGAGTACTAAGCTTGGTAACAAATAAGACAGTAAATCCCTAGTTTTTGCGTTGTAAATAAAATGTATGGAAAAGATTGTTTCCCCCTAGGGTAGTGTTAGAAACATACGTAATTAAACAGTGTTTCGCGGAGTGTTTACATGGTCCCAGTTTGAGTAATGTTATTTTTCGGACGTTCCGTGACATATTTTCAAAAAGTATTTTCTCAACATGCTAGAACATGCTCTAACACAGATCCATGTTTCTACACTCGCGGGTTTTAGTGCATGTATCTTTTAAATATTGAACTTTTCCTGCCGAAGTCAGTTTCTTAGTCATGACTGTCATTTTGATGACACTGCCAATAATACTAATACTCAATACACCCGGTTCCTCTAAAGAAGCAATGTAGCCACGGTCCCCACAAATTCAATCCCGCCAATATTAACACGTGTGTTTAGTGATAGCTTTTATATGACAACAAAATTCTATGAATGGTTCCGAAAATTATCGTATAGTGCTTTCAATTAAATATTCTCAGTTTAACAGTAAACATAAACACGTCACATAATACGATCTGATGAGATTGACAGAATAGAATGAAAATTACAGAAATATATTCCTCGATTCAGTGACCTTACTTGTTTCAAAACAGTGAATTGCTATTCAAAATATTTCGTACTAACTTAATTTTGCTACAAAGATTGAATATATAAATTTTGTTAGGAAGCTCTGATATTGAACGCTGGATTACAGTAAAAAATTTTATACCATTTTGACTATAATCCTGACCTGGCCAATATCCTAACCTATGTTGGCTATATACAACACCAGACGATATATCAAACAGCAAAAAAACATCACATATCCCAAAGATTGAACACAGCACTTTCAGCTACAACGATTATTGAAGGTCCTCGAAAATCACATATACTAAAGAGGAACACACAAACACTTCGATATCAATCTATTTGGCATTGATCTTATCATTTTCTTGGTTGCTTGAACCTCGGGAAATACCTAAACCTTTGTCGGCTGCCTGGGATTTGAGGAACTCTTCACTTTCGTGGTTTATTGAACCTTAATTTACTCCTCAGATCGTTCGACTCTGATTATTAGGGAACTCTACAACTCTCTCGATTGCTTGGCCTTTGAGATACTTCTAAACTCTGTATGCTGCATAAGTATTTGAAACTTTGATCGAGTGCCCGGGTTGAGAAGTATCTTGTGCTATTTTTCGACGCACTATCCTCCCATTACGTTTTTTCACGTGGCTATAAGCCTTTTTACTCAGTCATTGTTATACAATTTTATTCGTTCCTGCATCAATAGAAAATTGTCTAAACTATTTCTATCCATAGAAAAACTAAAAATGATAAAAGACACACAAATTCAATTTAGCATGTACGTTTAGTATTTCTTACAATCAACCTACAACCGTAACTCTTAGCCTTTCGAAAATTATGAGCCCCATAGACTCCTTCTCCGTTGCAAATAATACAACAATATTAAAACGTAATAGAACAATATCTTAATGGTGACCCATCGACCAACTTTAAGCAGCCCCTGAAACATTAAATGAAATATTTCAGTTTAACGATCCACGATTATGCTCTTTAGGTTAAGGGAGAAAATTATTAAGGTAAGTGAATGATGATAGAAGATATGGTGGAATGAAATGTGGAAGGAAATTGATCCCGAGAAAACCCACACATGACACTATGGTGTCCAGCACAAAATTACTTGTCTGGAGATCTAAGCAGTGATCCCATGTACCAGAGGCAAACTGTTTATCACTGAGTTACAGCCTCCCCAATCCATGAGAGACGCAGGCAACAAGTTAAGAATAACTGACTTATACGGGAGGGTCCCACAATTTGTCGCTAAAATCTGATAGCCACATAGCACATCTGATAGAGCATCGTGACAAATGACAATGAACAAACTTTAAGGCGCTATGAACAAGAAGGATAGAACCTAGGGGGCTTCAAAATTTGGATATCCAAAATATAATATCATGGAATTATTAAACGTACACAATTCCATGATATAATTTTTTGAATACTCAAATTTTGAAGCCCCCTAGCTCATATCCTTCTGGTCCATAGCACCTTAAATTTTGTTCATTTGCATTTGTCATGATTCTCTACCAGATTTGTTATGTGGCTATTAGATTTTAGTGGCAACTTGTGATACCTTCCCGTGTTAGAGAAAGTTACTTATCATTTCCAATTGAAGAAAACTACGATTTCCACATTCTGACCGTTTGTACTTCTTGTATGTAGGTGTATCACACACAATTTACAAGACCGATACATCTGTCAAAATTATAGTGTCTCCCTCCAGAGTAGAGGCACGATGAATTAGCGGTAGAGCGCTTACTTCTATGCGAGATATACCTTGTTCGATCCAGATTATAAAACATACACATACCATCGTACAAGTGCGTTTTCTCGGGATTATCCTATTTTCTCCTACATTCTCATTTCACGACTTTCTAACACAATAATTAGCTTTCATCTATTATCCGAGCTTAGCATTCCTTCGGTAACAAAGTTATATGAGATTTGGAGCTACAGATTAACGTGAGATACGAACCGTTTGTGCTCCGGCTGGGAATTGGAGCCGTTCTCCTATGCCAAAGTTGCGTATGCTACCCACATTGCTATTATTGAGTGATCTCTCTATCTTCATCTTACTACCAGAGATTGAAAATGCTGATTGAAATACCTGGGTAACATGCTAGTAGAGGATTTTTTCTTTTGCGCAGAACTTACCTCCTTGCATCTTACCACTATTTTAGGCGAAATAAGATTAGGCAAGAGGGGAATACCCATTTAGCATAAAATGGCTGACATTCTTATCTTGCAGACACGAGTGGGTGATAAATCATTATGCGAGATGGGATTAGTCGAGATGGGATGGAGTCCGCCATGGAGCAACGACAGTTCCCCAGAAATCATATCTCTCATAGGTCCGGATATAGTACAAGTATTTGTGCATTACCACTTTTCACTCTCAGTGTATTGAAACTTACGTCAAAGGAACTGTTTGGAAACTTTCACCGATCCTCTCCTCTGAACCCATACCAATGGATCCGACCTTGGTCATCTGGAATATTACTACTTATGTCAGTGATCCCGGAAACTATATATTCGGCACAAATATAGAATGTTTTCGATTTTCTTGCCTGTTCCCCTTACTCCCACTTGGAAGAAACAGTCTTCCGTTTTGCTTACTTATGCTTTCAGTCTCTCGTCGATTTTTCCAGTACTTTTTGAGAACGTATACCTGACGGGATCGTTTTCTCGGAAGCCGAGAGTAACATGTTCTTCGTCTTCTTACTTTCGAACCTTCTACATCTCTCATGTTGCCAGATATGAATTAGTATTTACGTAGACAATATGCACAAAAATCGATGCCACACACGGTCTTTTCTTTTGTTCCAAACTTGGAGATTTATAAAAACAATACTGATGTAACAAAACTTTTCCGCGTTTCTGAAACTAGCCAGCACAATCGTTTAGAACAATAAATAATGATAAAAAGAGAAAAGAAACATCGCAATTCAAGAGTACGACTTATTCTTCAGTGGATTGGGAAGAGCCCAGAGAGCGACAGATGTCTCCGAAACGAGTTGTTAGTATTTCAAACTCATACCTCCGCATATCGCACAGCAAAGAAAGACTTAAAATCAACTAAGTTGATTTATCAAAGAAATACAGTTTTTCAGTCAATTGTCTTAGCTGCCGTTTATGTGGAACGAAAACTTACAGCTGTAGCTGGTTTGGGTGAATTCTACAGCATAAAACATGAAACAAAAAGTGTTGAGTTGTATATAAATATACGCAGAACTTTGACACGTTTCTTGAGTTAGAATGAACGTGACAAAAGACAGGAGGAAAATGCGTCCGCTCCTGCCAGCAGCGACGAGTCTCATTGCACGATTGTCAAATATAATCGATCAAAATCAACTGCGAAACGAAGCGGGATATGTGTAAAATTGACTAGTCATTTTTTGCGATTGGCCACTGAAATACTTATCAAAAATTCAATATAGTTCCTGAAATAATCATGACGATATTTTACATATATAGAGAGAAACTTAGCGCGCTCCAAGAGTCTTAATTGTCAACTTGATGCCGGGAGCAGATCCAGGAAATTTTCTAGGGGCGAGGTCTGGAAAATAAATTTGACCAATATTTCGATATTTGGTTCGCTAACTAAGAATTCGACCGGAGTTTTTCATAATGTGTATTTATCTTCGCCCTTCTGGAGGCAGCATTGAGGAAATCCATCTTGTTCAGATCAGAGAATCCAAGATTATCATCAAACCTCAGTTTTTATTACCATCTTTCTATTAATGCATTATTTTATTTTCATATTGTTGTTATTTTTATTAAATTGGATTAGGTGCAGCAAATCATTTTAAATTTCCTGCTAACATAATTTATATTAAGTCAGTAGTGATAACTCAGAAAAAAGAAAAAGATAAGGAAAAGCTTTTGCTTTCTTAAGAAAAATAACTTTGTAAATTGTTACCATATATATATATATATATATATATATATATATATATATATATATATATATATATATAGTGTTACGTCAGAAGGGGCCGGACAGAAACGCCCAAGTCAAAATGGTCTCACGTCAAAAGGGCGCCACGTCGAAAACAGTCGAAGATATAGCCCGAAAAGCCTGACAGGTATAAAGTGCTTAGATGAAGAATATTTTGTGGAGAATACCTGATTTATTTCTGTTGAAAAAACACACGTGGAAAAAATATAGGGTTCGTCAAAAATGTTATGAATGACTAGCAATAACGATACGCGTGGACGGAGTAAAAATCTTCCAGGTGGGTATTGATGCAAAAACTGCATTGAATGGGGTATGGCATATACCTTGGATTCCGGAATATTGGATATCACAGAATATTTTTTAAGCGAAAAGAGGTAGATTTGACACATCGATTTAGGCTAGACTTTATTCAGATATGAGAATATGAACTTATTCGATCAAAAGATCCAATATGTTTCAGTCAAACTTTTTCATGTAAGCCTTATATCTGGATAACTGCATAGAGTGAAGTCAAACTAAAATGCATCGTTTAACTCAGTATGATGTTATTATTCCGTAAGAAATACGGAATTCGATTTAAAGCAAATTCAAACGTTTTGCGGTCCCAGATCCAAGAATTAATTATTGGGCACGATCTGAATGTTTTGATCCATTTTTAGGATTATTTCTAAAATACTTGTTTCTTTAATCTATCTTCATTCTTTTACGAGGTAGTTGTGCTATGTTTAACATTTGTATCTAACAGGCAAAAGTGTCTGGACAGTTCAGTAATAATGTGGCGTAGGAAAATCGAATGTTGCAGGTCGGTGTTGGTGCAAAAACTGCATTGAATGGGGATGTGGACATTGTGGCAGCCAACATTGATTCCACCACTTTGGATATCACACAACATTCTTTAAATGGAAATAATATGTGTGACACACCAAAATTGGATAAGATTTATCCTGCAACGAGAATCTGAACTCATTTTTCACCTACCGCTAATTCTTTACGGTATAGAGTGTGGTACGTTTGATATAAAAATTCAAATACTTCTGAAAGGTTTACTATATTAGCAGTACACTGCATATTAGAGAGAAAAAAATATGACATTTACTTATATTTATCTTCATTTTACGGTTGTCTGACAATAGCCCACTTGGTCGTAAAAAATGCAAAGTAAATGCAGTAGCATATCACGAAGAAGACATCTTTTTTTTCACAAGATGATCCTTGAGTTATTCAGGATGTGAGATTTGTTGTCGTGCATGTTGTCCATAATGTACTCCGATAGACTGTAACCCAGGAGCGATAGATAGGAAAATCTAGCGGGCCATTCGATCGTACTGGTCTTCCAATCCGTCGTTGTGGAAAAAAATATTTTTATGTAAGTATGTCGAACGTTCAGTCCATAGAGTGGCGGCGCTTCGTCCGGTTGGAACCACACGTGATCAAAGTTGTATGTGGAGACTTGGTGGCGGAAAGAATCTGTTCTCCTTCCAAGTTAATACAGTTAGTATTTAATAGCAAAACCGCGACGATTTCTAACTTCCTTTAAGCCTTACGGCATTTTGTTACAATTTTGCTGCTATAGTAAGAGGATATATTGTTTCATGCTGTGCGTAATATTTTGTTCAAACCTTCTTTCGCCGTAACTCATACATACTGACCATACGTTACAACTCGTTTCGAAGATTCTCAATGAGGTTAAAGTCGGTATTTTGAGGTAGTGTTTCACTCACTTTTGGACAGCTTTAAATCAACCGTTTCCTTACAATATACACTTGGTTTGTAATAAATATCTTCATAAATTAGAAGTCCATGTCATTCCCAATTTTCCGCATTTTTCTGAAGATTTCTCTAATAATATTAATATATATATGCAGGTTTAATTTATATTCGTCAGAAGACAACACATATTTTCCCATCAATTTTTGGGCTTATCTACGAAAGCTCAAGAAAATTTAAGTATCATATTTTTCTTAATTTGAAAAAATATACGATATCCTTCTAGCTCTTCTACTATTATACCAATACCATAGAAACCCCACACAGTACAATACACTGACTTTCTTACTTGCCTGTCCCACTACATTTTTCTACTAGAAAAATGTCAAACGTATCATATGCTATCTCTTAAACGAATGATGGTCTGTCGAAAACCAATTTAGATTATCGTTTGCAGGAAGATTCTAGCATCAATTTAAGTGACACATACTTCTATTTAAAAATTTCGAGTGGTATACAATTAGCGGAACTCAAGATGGCTGCCATGATATACACTAAATCGTTTAACGCAGTTTCTACACCCATGCCAAATTGTAACATTTGTTTTTCTTCCGTCTATGCGTCTCTTTCTTATTGCCCTGTCGTGATACTTTTAGCTTTATATACATATTGTCAAACATAGCACCCTCTGTCTGAAACAGATGATGTCAAAAATGAGTTAACATTCTCATTTGTGGGAATATTGAAGCCTAAATTGAAGTGTAAAATCATAACCTTTTACATTTGAAACAATATTGTATGACATGCAATATGGCGGAATTCAAGATGGCTTCCATTGAGAGCACACTCCATATCAATGCAGTTTCTGCAATAATACCAATTGCAACATTTATTTTTCTCCGTCCACGCATGTTCTAATACCTGTGACTAACCATGTATACAGATCCACATGTGTCTTCTCACAGCAAAATTAAACTAATCTTTACCACAAAATATTTTTCATACTATACATTGATCCAGGGGTAGAAATGGAATTTTAGAACTAAGGGAAAAGTCAATAATAAATAAAGATTGATGGGGCTAAGTGACGAGTATAGAAACTCAGGAAGACAGAAGTGCAAGCAAATTTACATGAAGAACAGACTGAAGCGATAGCGATTGTTGCACAGCAATGAACAACCAAATAAAATTAATATCACCTTTCAAATTTCCCATTTGTTATTAGTAACCACAAATATTTTTCATCTTTTGCACAAATACTTCAACTTACTAAGGGGACACTATTCCCTTGTGCATGCCTGATTTCCACTCTTGCTTTGATCTCAGGCTTTTTACCCGTGAAATCGTACTTCCCGGGCATTTTAATGCATGGCATTTATGACTGGCGCCTTTTTGACGCGGTGCCTTTTTCACTCTGGCTCTTTTAACGCTGGGCACTTTCGACCCAAGCCCTTTGGACGCGGAGCAGTTTTGACTCAGGCACTTTTGACACAGGGCCCTTCTGACACAGCGCTCTTTTTTCGCGGGGCCATTTTGTCTCGGGCATTTCTCACCTCGCACGTTTGTCGTTCCCTTCTGACATGCAGCCATATGTAAGGCAGCTGTCGAAATGCGTGCGGCAAGCAGCGGGTATGAGTAAATAGGTGATCGATCGTTCCAGGGCTCGTAAAGTTAGCTACGCCGCGGGTCATATCTCTTTCTTTCAATTGATTTTTACTCCTGCTTTGATATCAGAAACCATATCTACCCGGCTCTTTTGACGCGGGGCCTTTTGACTCAGGTCTTTTTGACACTCGCGCTCTTTTGTCGCCGAGCACTTTTGACGCTGGACCTTTTTGACTAGGACATTTTTGACGCGGATTTCTTTTGACTAGGCCCTTTTAACGCGGGCCCTTTTGACTCTTGTCTTATTTTTGCGAAGTCTTTTCAACTTGGACCGTTTTGACCCGTGCCCTTTTGAGAAGGGAACTTTTTCACCTGAGCTCTTTTGACGCAGTTCCATTTTGAGACGAGCCTTTTGTCACGTTGACCTTGCGACCCGGGCCCTTTTGACGCGAGTCTGTTTTTATCCGGCCCGTTTTGACGCAGGTCCGTTTCGAATTGTGCCCTTTTGTCCTTGGGCCCTCTTTAACTGGGCCGTTTCGAGTCGAGCCTTTCTATCCTCACCCTTTTGTCGGGCCCTTCTAGCATGGAACTATATATAACGAAGCAGCTGAAATGCGTGGAGCAAGGAGTGGGTATGAGTAAATCGAAGATCTATCGATCCAGGGCGCAGAAAAATTAGTTACGCCAGAGATCATTTTTCGTTTTTTCTCTTTTCTCTGCATCATGTCTGGAGATGATTTTTCTAACAAATAGGCTACAGCGGCGATTTTGAAAAATAAGACGATATACGCTATCAATGATAAATTCTATAACTTTTAACTTAGTATATATTGGTGAAGCCGTTTAAGCTCAAGTACATTTTCCATATGTACTCTGTAAATGAAGAGGTTGAAAATCTTTGCATATCTTTACTTAGCATATTACTGTTGCATAACCATGCATTATTTGATTGTTTTTGGATGTTTCTGATAATGGAGAGGCAACAGTACATAACAAGTATGATATTTTAAGTTTTAGTTTTGCATGGTAGATTAAAAATATATAATAAACTGACATAGTGTCCTCGAAAACCTAACATTTTGGAGGTTGGTAATGCTGTTAATCTGATATCATTGTAGAGTATGTCAAACAATGTCCTCTTGTGGATATCTGCATTATAAGAAATTTACGAGTTGTGTATTTACTGTGTATATATATACAGAGAGAGAGAGAGAGAGAGAGAGAGAGAAAGAGAGAGAGAGAGAGAGGGGGGGGAGAGAGAGTTTGATAAAAATCGATTTTTAATTGCCAACTTCTTGGGATCAATGTATCACCTGTCTCAACGAGCTCAACTCTATTGATCCTCTACATCATGATCGAAAGCGATAGTGATCCGTTAAGTATTTCTTCAAAATTGTTGTATTTCAGACGGACAGGTAGACACACTAACAAGGAGGGTAAACATATTAAGGAATTATGGTTGGTAAACTAATCTCCTTAAGAAGCAGCTCATTTTACGTATACGTTTCTTTCAACTTTCTGTGTAAATTTTACAGAATTATCATTTTCAATGTACTGTAAAGAAGTACAGTATTTTATTCGTAACTAAAGTCAATAAAATTGTTAAATACATTGTTGTTTGAACAGCGTGTACTCTAGTAATTTTTATTATTGAATTATTATTATTATTAGTAGTAGTATTATTATTATTCCATTTTGCTAATTTGTTTTTGTTTTGATTATTAAATTTTCGTCAAACTTGAGCCGCTATAGACATTATACCCACAAACTCTGACATAATCGTAAAATGTTTTTAGAAACTCAGACTTACGAATGATGAATGGAAGAACCTTACATTTATTCCTGATTGTAAATTACTTATGAGGTTCTTTTTTTGCGTTATTTCTATAAAGGGAAAAATAAACTTTTTTGTTTATTTTAATACAAAAATACTTCCAAATGGAATATGTTTCGTAAATTTTTAACAGAAGTGTTCAAATGTTAAGAAATACAATTTTCAAAATGAATCATACAAATATTCACCAATTTATGCTACAAACCAACATAAAAATAAATTGGCTAGTGAACACCCCCACGAGTATCTTTGACACGAAGAGGCTTCGCGAATACGTGTGGATATCCACGTGTTTCTGGTGGGTACCAATTTGTACCTGCATACACATCATTTAGAGTACTGTTCGAAGGAAATACGCTAGACATCATTAAGACCAAATTACCGAACATTAATAATAAAGGGCACTTTAAGACAGGCAGGTGAAATCGTTTTTTTTTTCTTTTCCAAAGTGCCAATCCTTGTACCTTTCTGCCATTTAAGGGGGCAGAATACTGAATATTTTTGAAAAGTAAACAAACTTTATTTCGCAAGTTTCTGAATTACCCAAAAATCTAGGTTAAGGCAGCGACTAGAAGAATGAACTCAACGGTAGTTGATTACTTATCATATTGTGTTGGTTCCTTGTTAATTACTTTTTAAACAATATTTGTATTCATTTTATAATAACTTTCATAAGTTATTACAAAATAAATACAAACATTAGTTAAAAAGTAGTTAACAAGGAACCAAGACAACATGATAAGTAATCAACCACCGTTGAATTTATTCTTTCGCTGCCTTAACCTAGATTTTTGGGTAATTCAAATTTTGGACACATTGTAATTTCTATGGATGGTAACACTGATAATTTTTCCGATTTGTAATATCGGGTGTAGGATACATTATATATTATTGTGGTAAGTTGCACTTCATTATCTCTTTTCATTTACGAGAAACGGCCAAAAGAAGATTTGTTAGCTTCTCAAAAATATTTAGTAGTTTCCCCCCTTAAAGAACTGACGAAGAAGCAATATACCATGTGTTGTTCAATTTCAAGCGTTAGGAAATCCGGATTAAATTGTAAACTTCTATTTATTGCAAAGGCTCGTGCGATTATGATATTACGCTAACCTACAAATGTTATCCTAAAATGCTATTCTACTTTATGGCCATTAAAAATTTTAAATATGAAAAATTGGTAAAAAGCAATTTAATAAACAGAAGACGAACCTTGTATAAAGAACATTTAATTAACACTATTTTGACGGAAGACGTTGCAAATTATTATCTTTATGAATATTTACAGACACTATAACAGCTACCAGGTTATAGAAGTACATTTTGTGGACGCCCTGTATATTTCGTAAAAACAGTCATTATTATTTCCGATTTATACTTTGTTCTGCGACGCAAATAAGTTCTTTCTTTGGTGGGAATTGATTCTTTGACACACAATTGGACAAAGAAGTCTCTTATTGTTTTTTCATATATATATATTTAAAACATTGTTTTCTGGTGAGAATATTTGTCAGCGACGAACCTTCACAGTGTTTCTCCCTGACTTATTATTATGCACAGTATATATTCTGCAGTTATTTGGAACTGAATTAAGTGCTTTCTTTAATGGCTTATGGAAATATTGCAGTAGATTAGAGCAGACCAGACCAGAACAGGTGTTCAAGTGACCACAGTGACGCCAGTCACGTTGTTTTGCAGTTTCTTATCTGTACTTTCTCACGCCCGAGCTATCTCAGTGTCTTGTGCATTGTGGGCATCATTGAGACCGACGAGTGATTTGGAGACAATTTGTAACCTTTCTTGAAGAGGTCCTTCATCGTCCTATCCAGACAAGTTCAGGTATCAGGAAAATACTTATTGGTAGGACCACGAACTACGAACAGCGACCAGATTACACGGAGTGGTTACAGATAAATGTCCGCCCGAACAGAGACCTCGAACACTGAGTGGTTACAACACAAATAGTTCACGGATAGCTTTGTTGGAGTTTCTTGTAGTAACAGAAAATAATATATGTGCGAGACATTGAAATGCTTACAAATAACAATATAAATATAAAAACTTATGCTCAAATGTTTGTGTCATTTTAAATTAGAAAATATATAGTTCTTATTAAACTTATTACACTAGTAATCGTATCATATATTAAGTAACAGTTAAAAATTGTTAAATATACTCACGCTGCAAATTCCTTTGCCGTCAGGATCATAAGAACAGAAAGATGAATCTATTTGTAAATTTATATCGGGAGATCTATAAATGTCTATACATGGTTCGCCACTTGTGACAGTTAGGGTAACATATTGAAGATCATTAGGTGTAGTATTTAGACTAAAGTCTGTATCTCCCCAGCCGCTGGCAATACATTCAACACCTAAGGAAACAAAATGATGGAGAAGGCATCAACGTTATAAAGTAGAATAATAGGGTGAAACGAGTTTTAATTACAGTAAAATACTGCTTTCCAACTGCTACCAGCTTACAGAATCAAGAGACCTAATACTGTTATACAAATATTAATTCAGACTGTTTAAAGCATTGATCAATGTTGATTAATTTATTATTGGGATAAATCTTCTTAAAAACTTTTACATAAACTCTATCGTATCTTTGGTTAAGAAAGTTTGACTGAATGGAGTTTATGCTTTTAGCGGCGTAAGCAGTGGGGTAAATATTCTCCATCTCAAAATCCCAATTGTGAACAGATGCTGATTATAAAAGAAAAGAAAATATTCAAATAATGATGAACCCTTTCTGACCTGAATTTTGTTCTGGAAATGAAGATTTTTTTATTTCAATGGATTATATGTTTAAGTCTACGAAAGTAAGAAAATCAACTTTATATATATATATATATATATATATATATATATATATATATATAATGCCAGGGGGATTTTAGATTTATTCCAAATGGCATCATTGGGCATTGTAATGCATACAGAATAGAAAGTTATTAAAAATGTCATTATACTTATAATACTTTATTAATTTCTATTACATAAACGAACTTTCTGACAATATTTACAGTTGCTCTGACATATTTTGCTGATTACTACATAATTACATCGAAGTCATTTTCTGTAAACACTTTGAAGCAATTATTCTTCTTGTTAAGGCGAAGTGAAAATCATTTTACGTGGAACTGTTTGAAGGTATTCCTCTCCTTGTTCAGTCAAGTGAAGCGATACATTTTTCAAACTTCAAACGATACACAATTTGCATCTTCATTTATCTGCAACAGCTTCTGGCGAATAAGCAAACCCATCATACCGTACGTCAGCAATAGGACGGGGCACTGTTGGTAATCTCTTCTGGTTCGGCGGACCAGCGTTATGCGATTCTGATGGATGTCCTCTTCTTTCCGGCACAGTTTATCCATTTTTCGCAAGGCTGGTAGACATATCACATAGATAATCAAGTAACGGTTGGTGTGTTTCTTTCTTTTGATTACAGTGCATTCTATAAAGATGTCATATATTCACACATACCATACTTATGAAATGAAAAATGATCCTTTGGTAGAATCGCTGATTCTTGGTATTGGTGCAATAATGTTGCAGGTGCAGGTCAATATCTCCGTAAATGTGTTGTATTCTCTCACTATGGATAGGGATATTTACTGTGTATATATGGATATAGGGATATTCACTTGCTGCTTTGCCGCAAAAGAACACCATCGGACATCTAAAACTGGCTCATGGCTTTTATAACTGGAGATGAGATTCACAGTCTTATTGTCAAACGTCTTCAAATACGATGATGTTTTCATTAATTTCAACTCTAAAGTCATAGGAGTCTCGACCACACTGTTGCTATGATATGCCCATCAGTAGAGTGGTGGCAGTTTTGGAATTTTTGACCTATTGCGCATGTACACACTGTTCCGGTTACAGTTCCGGTTCTTGTTCCGGTTCCTGTTTCAGATCCTACTCCGACTCCTCTTCCAATTCCGTTTCATGTTCCTGCTCCGGTTACAAAAGACAACAGTAGGAAACTATGAAAATACCACAAAGGCTATGACCACATGTACAAATGAAGAAGCGGCGGCATTATTGTAGCCTTTTACGGCCACATTTTTCAACAATTATGATAGACTATGACCTGTTTTTCATTCTCTAAATAACATAGTACATATTACGATGTCTACCAGTATTACTCATTCACTTCTTTACGACGAATAGACTATGGAAACATAGTAGAGCGGAGATTAAAAAATAAAGAACACTATAAGTTTGTTTACACTTGGTTCTTACACCCGCCCCGTCTAAATTGTGAATTCTTGATAGCATTTTGGTCTACTACAAGAGATAATTCGGCCATTTAATTAGCTAATTTAGTGAAGTCTATTGAATTATTTGCGCTAGAAGTATCAGATGTCCAGGCATGGGGTGTTCAGGAGAGGGATTCGGATTACTGACTTGGAGGGATGATTTGGTAATAATTGAAATTGTGATGCACCCTGTAGCTGTGGTGCTGAAGGTACAGGGAATACTGGGGCAGGTTGTATGTATTGATTCCAATTAGGTGGCGGATAACATAATGGATAAGTTAATTGTTGACGATGTGTGGGGAAGGAAGCGCCAGCAACTGCAGATGAATTTAAACTGCTGGCTGGTGAATTTTGATCCCAATAAATTGCCTGTTGAAACTGTACGCAATCAAGTTTTTCTATTGGGTCTTACACCTTTTCCTTGTTATGTAAGTGTGTTTGTAATCCTTGAACTGTTGTGAACGTTTCTAACGCGATCTTTTGTAAAAAGTTTTTCTTTAATCCTAATGATAAGTAGTGTATGTTCTGTTCCTCGGTAACCTGAGGCATAACTTGTCGTATAACTCTCAATTTCCTTATAACATATGCATAAAGTTGCCCATATTTGCATTGTAGGACTTCAAAATTTTGAAATTCAGCCCTATAGGCAGGTAATTTTGGTCTACTCAAGTCAAATAATTTAGCTTTTAATTGTTCGTAATTAAGTGAATCCAACTGGTTCTGGGTTTTTAACTGTAACACTAAATCGAGAGTCATATCCTGTAAATACACGGGTAATAGTGCTTTCTTTTTCTCTAGATTCCAAGAATGCAATAACGCAGGATGATCAAAGAGCACAAAAAATCTATCGGGGTCCTCCGTAACGTGTTCCCAATATTAAGTTATTTGTGGTATATTGAAAGAAAGGTGTGAATTCTGATCCATATTTGCACCGTCCTCCGGCAAAGTGTTCTTTCAAGATCTAGTATAAGGCATGCACTAAAATATTCAAATCCAAGTCACTAATTTCACAAATAAGAAAATCACATACCTATTAGAATGGAGTTCAATTCCAGTTAATAAAATTACTGTCCGGTAGGGAAGTATTCAGACCAAAACTGAGCCTGTCAAAGCCTCGACTATGTAAAACTGTCCCATATAGGTATAGGTAGGGTGTTAATAAAAAGAGTGTCCGGAATTGACTCCCACTATTAGCTTTTATTATAAAAGTTTCACTACAAAAGTATTTTTACAACATATCGTACAAATAATCTCTCTAGTATACAAGGTTAGTTATAGGTAGTATTTGATCGTAAGGTCGGAGACAGTATCTCTACAGAGCCCCGTAGCAGGCTAAGCAGAGGGGAATTAAAGACTCAATGCTCCGTAGTAAGCAGAGGAGGGTTAAGTTTCCAACAGAGCCCCATAGCAGTCTAAACGGCTGTGGTTAGGATTCCCAGACAGAACCTAGTAGCAGGCTAAGCCAGGAGATAGGATAGGCGTAGTCCGGTAGCAGACTAGAGGTCTGCGGTAAGGTTACTCCTAATGTTCCATGGCAAACAGTAGGAGGGTTACCAGAAACCTGGTACACAATTGACGTCGTCCAGCCAATTTATATGATTCTTTGGGTGGTGGTGGCGCTCCTGATCCGTGGGAAGGGCCAGAAGCCCGTTGTCTGCAGGTGATTGTAGATCAATCTGATGTGAAGTATTCTTGCTAAAAAAAACGGGGTGGTGTGTGTAAACACTAGCTTGTAGAATTGTTTACTCACATGGGACGTGGGACATTACAATATGACGAGACCTGGATATTCTTCATTGGCAAAATGAGCAATCAAGATGAGACATAAACTAAAAAAAGAAGATATCTTTACAATCATTGTAAACCCTTATGAGCCCCGGGGGAAAACATATCGTGGACTACTATATCTGGACTAGTAAATAACGGACACTCGTCTACCAATAACAGAGAAAGTACCTGACACTTGTTTGTAGGTGCCTCACGATAATTTGCTAAACGTTTTTGGTTTGCTTCCATTGGAAGGTTAGCTAAATTATCAATGCGGCAAGAAACAAAGAACTTCAATTTCTTATCTAAAGATCATTCAAGTTACTTGAGCAAAAATCGACGTGCAAATGAGCAATAAATTACACCTTTTCCTATCTTAGAGCGTATACCACAAACTATGATTGGAATAAAAGAGTTCTACCAACGATTTGGTTGCATAGTACAGTAAGTTCAGTGCAAATTCAGTGCAAGGATGTAAGAGTACTTAAGATTACTAATATATATTGAACCCATTAACTCGCTATCGTAGATATGTCAAAAATAAGTGACAACTTCAATCAATATTCATCTCCCCTAGACTTTGAATATAGGTTATGGGAAACGTATAAATATTTAGTACTATTTACTCTAAAAACGAAGCCCTGTTTCATTCGCCAAGAGCCAGAGAAATTAATTTCAGCTAAAGCTGTGAAGAAAATATGGAAAACGTTCGGGGAACTTTAAAGAATATTTCCACCAAAGGAGCACACTACAATAGTAACTTTGTTCTGCGAACGACCACTATTAATAACAACAGAAAAAGTAATTTGCCCTTGGGAAACACCACTTACCACCAGAAATTGCAATGAGAATTATAATCTATCAGTGAAATAAAAAAATATTCATCCCTAATATTTTGCATAAAGACAAAAAATTTTTAAGCATATGTATAGTATACCCCGATTTATTGCACTGATTGTCTGAGGGATGTATCCTGGTATGATCACGTGTTACGACGTAATAGGCCTCAATGTAATATTGATTTTAACAGGGTATTTTTCATCATCAAATAAATTTAGGAAAGATACGTAGAACAACTCCTTAATTTTAAGAATTTGCCAAATGAAACATTGGTATGGCAGCATAGGATAAGGGTACGTATCTCTGTAAGCTTTGAGGATCCTTCTTGTTCCTTTTGTAGGTAAAGAATGCCAAAATCGACATTTTGCAGGATTTTGATCTAACTTATTCTCTTCGATGAGGAATTTTTACCTTGTATGGTTATATGGGGGTATGCACAAACCCATTTCTTTTGATAGGACATGAGTACGTTGCTGCATTCAGATTAAATGTTAAAAGGAATGCTTAGAACAACACTTGAAATTTTGTGGTCTTAATTTATAAATATTTTCTAGGCCTTATGCATATTGTTGCACACTTTCCAAATTTAGGAGGGGTACATTACCACATCTGATATTCGAGAATCGTCACAATAATCAGTAAATTTTCTGTAAAGCCTGAATATATATTACTCCAAATTTTTGTTTAGCATCTTGTTCCCTTTCATGGTAAAAACTTTTTCAAATATTAGTACGGAGAAGTGTTCACCATGTAATCGGTTCTGGACCAATTTTACACTATTTGATGTGGGCCTTATTACCTTATACGGTTATATGAGTGAATATAGGTGTTCATTCTCTTAGATAAAACACACCTACATTGATTAATCCCTCTTTAATTTTGGCAGAATTATAGGACCATACTTAAATTTGGGGTTTGTAAAATATAAATTTCGTAAAATGTCTTTACAAATAAAATATACATTTCTGTTAATTTCATTCGTCGTACTTGTCCCTTGTATGGTTAAAAATAGCAAGATGTAAAAGTACCGCACACGTATACGTCATACCGCATGGTAAATTACTAACCTAATTTATCTATATTGATGAAGATCTATTATGTGACAAAATGCGGTTCTATATAAAATTCTATTCTCTTTTATATGAAAGGGCTACATTGATGCTTCCTTCTCAGAATTAAGGGCTCATTAACATAGGGCTACTCCTTAAGTTTAGGATTTGTCAAAAAAAAATTGTTCAATGTTCTCTAACAGATATATATTCTGTAAATTTTGTTGGTCATGCTTAACCCTTCTATAGGTAAAAAAATGGCTAAATACTATTATTGCCATATGTTCGATTATGAAGAAACGTTTAGAGGTTACATGTTTATACGTTTGTGTACAGCAGGTATATTTTTTATAGAAGATATTTGCGTTTATACGCTTGCCCTAATTTTCTGGAGAAGTACATTTGTTCACCTTTAATATTAAAAATTTTCAAAAAGGTAATTTTACTAAATGTTCTCTTAGACTTCTTAAAATTTTAATGGCTCAGCCTTCCCCCTTGCATGAGTGAAAATTAATATAAATTTGAAATCTGCAGGATTTTGACTTATTATACATACAATCTTCGAAGAAGTGTGATTACACTGTATCTATATAGATGAGTAGGTGGTAAAATTTAGCAAAAATTTAAATATACCCCGTTATCATTCATTGACCTAATTTGTCTTCTAGATTAGGCCTTACTACTGTATATAGTGATATGGCAAATTTACTTTTAAATTATATATGTACATTAATATTATCCTTTTAATATTCTGATGGGAACTTCTTAAATTTGAAAATTAATAAAAATACGTTTATAAATGTTATCTAGGATTTATCTAAATTTCATTATTCCACTTTTATGGGCACAGACTTGTAGAAAGTAACACTTCTTATTTAGCAGAAAATTTAAATTTTCGCTGCCTTGAAATAGTACCAAATGAAAACTTTGAATGATATGCTTAACGTTCACTAAGATAAATTGTAACATTAACTAACTAACTAACTCTATGGCCTATGGAACCCGGAGGTTCAATGCTGTGTTCACAAAAGCTCTCCACTAACTTCTATCCTTAGCTAAATGCATCCAGTTTCTACTTTGTATTCCAATCTCTGCTAGATCCATCTTAATTTTGTCCCCCCGTCTGCTCCTAGGCCTTCCTAATGATTGCTTTCCGACTGGTCTTCCAGTCAAGACTTTGTAAGCGTTTCTACTTTCTTCCATTCTAGCTACATGACCTGCCCACCTAAGTCTCCAAGACTTGATGTCCCTAACAATGTTGGGTAAACCGTATAAATTATGTAGTTCCTCGTTTTGAAGTTTCCGCCATTTCCGTTCCTCTTGGGTCCGAATATTCGTCTACGGATCTTGTTCTCAAATACTTTCTGTCTATGTACTTCCCTCAGACTAAGCGACCACGTTTCGCAACCATATAGAACAAGAGGCATGATTATCGTTTTCTATATTTTAAGTTTCATATTACTCGACACAATTCGTGACGAGAAGAAATTTTGAACCGAATGGTAACACGAATTCCCTGCTTTTAGTCCACATTTAAATTCTTCGTGAATACTGTATGATTTTCGTCTGATAATATTGATCCTAGATATTTGAAAATATCCACTTTATCAAAAGTATTATTTAATATTTTAATGCATCCATAATTTGCCGTATTACGGTACCGACGAACTTCCATGTATTTAGTTTTCTCTGCATTTACTTCTAAACTCATGTCCCTGCAAGCGTTTAATAAGATCTATGCATTTCTTTCTATTGTTTTCCTATCATCCCCTATTAAATTTACATCATCAGCATATGCCCTAACCTGGTGAATACCGTTCAACTCTAGGCCCTGTTTGCTATCTTTGATCTTCCTTATAGTGTATTCCAGAACAAAGTTGAATATTAATGGCGACAACGCATCTTCTTGTTTCAGGCCATTCTCGACGTGAAGGCTCGTGGACAAATAATTTCCTACTCGGACTTTACCTTGGGGTTCATTTAAATACATCTTAATTAATGTAATTAGATTGCTCTGTATTCCAAATTCTGTAAGAACGTTGTATAATGTTTGTCTCCTAACCGAGTCGTACGCTTTTCTAAATTCAATAAATAGTTGATGTGCCGGGGTATTATATTCCCACTTTCTTTTGAGTATTTCGCAATGGTAATTTGAGTATTTCGCAATGGCAATATTTGGTCGATAGTTGATCGATTTCGTCTAATCCGCACTGATAATCTCCAATAATTTCATCTTCGTATGGGCTCAATCTTGCTAATAAAATATTTGAAAGGATTTTATAGGATGTTGACAAAAGAGAAATGCCTCGATAATTATTGCAGTTAGTTTTGTCGCCTTTTTTGTGAATTCCAACAATGATTGATTCTTTCCACTCTTGTGGCAATTCTTCTTTGTTCCAGATAAGGAGAATGAGTTTGTGTACCTTGTTCCATAATTTTTCGCTTTCAGCTAAAATTAACTCAGCTTGAATTTCATCTATCCCAGAGATTTATGTTTTTTTTTCATTTCTTTATAGCGGTTTCTACTACTATTCGGTTGGGTTCTAGAATATACGGTTCTGCAGTGTGTATCTCCTTTTCTCCACGCACACTACCTTCAGGTTACGTGTTAAGCAAATCGTCAAAAAAATTTTTATATCTATTTAAGATGCCATCCGTATCAGTGAGAACTGTACCGTCAGATTTCCTTAATATATAAGGATGAGATTGATAGCATTTCTTAAACTCGCTGATCCCTTTATACATATCCCGGATGTTTTTTATTTTTATTATTATCTTCAAGTTCGTTAATTTTAGCTTTCGAAAAATTGCATTTCTTTGTTCTACAAGTTTTGGAAGTTTCCCGCCTGATATTTGCGACATTTTGTGTAGTTATTTCATTCGGATTTTGTAGCCAGCGTAACTTGACATGTTTATTTTTCTCTGTTAGTTTATTGCATTCCAGGTCGAACCATGGTTTGTTCCTACTTATTGCTGCGTGTCCTATTTTTTTTCTTTTGCTGAAATTTTAATGCTATCTCTAACTTCAATTTAGGTATCCTCAACACTATTGCACTGCGAATCTTCTAAAGCTGAGAATCTATTCGAAACTTCAATCTAGTATTCCTCTCTTACTCTCTTCTAATTTCTTTAAATTAAATATCTCCGTTTTTGGGCGATGAATATTACCTTTATTCAACGATAATCTCTCTCGTATGATCGCTGCTACCAGGCAGTGATCAGTGTCACAATCAGTCCCTCTAAACGACCGGACATCAATTATGGTAGATTGGATTCTTTTATCTACTAAATCGTGATCAATTTGATTATGTGTTTTTCCGTCTGGTGATGTCGAAGTGTATTTATGTATGTCGCGATGTGGGCATTTTGTAATCTTCACAATAAGATTTTTGGATTTTGCAAGGTTCACTAGTCTAACACCTTTGTCAATACTTTCCTTATTCAGACTTTCGTTCCCTATTATTGGTTTGATAATTTCCTCTCGTCCTACCTTTGCATTGAAACCCCCTAATAGAATTTTCATACGGTAACGCGGAAGTTGGTCAAATATCCGTTCCACTTCTTCGTAAAAACTGTCTTTTACATCGTTATCCTTATCTTCAGTTTGGTCATGTATCTTTAAAACAATAATATCACACCACCGTCCCTTAAGAGTAATAAATGAAAGTCTGTCAGTAACAAATTCAACCATTTTAGTTGCTGGTAATGTTCGTTTGTGAACGAAAACTCTGTTCCTAACTGGTGATTTTTATTTCCTTTCCCGTAAAAGAACGTAAAATTTCCGGAATTCACAGATCCATTTCCTTCCCACCTAACTTCCTGAACTCCTACTAGGTCCATCATGTTTTTCTCTAACTCACTCGTTACGGATTTTAACGAGTCTGCCCTATAAAGACTTCTAATATTCCATGTTCCAAATCTCATGTCCATTTTCTTTTGCTGAGGTCGTGCCAAGTTTTCAGTCCTTGTCCGAGGATTTTTGAATATTTCTGAACAAGTGCTTTTTTTTACAGGATGAGGTTCTTAGAATTACCCAAACCCCTAAGCTGGAGAACTACTCCTAGTCGGCTGTCTGCAATTGCTTATTCAGTATATTCGCAGCTAACTTGTATATCTAGAGGCCTTCTTCTCAATGCGCAACCTGAGGACGCGCCATGCCGTGGTAACACGAACCCACGTTATAGATTGTAACATTACGAATACAATATTGGATTGTCTTTCATTGAACATGAATGCCACCTGAATTACATTGGACCCACCCTTAAAGTTTGGAATTACCAAATAAAAATTCGTAATTGTCCTCTAGGACTTGGATAAATTTGGGGAACCTAACTCGTGTTCATCAGTAAATATGCCAAAATCGATTTGAAGATGTCGATCTAATCTACAATCTTAATATGTTGATACTTAGGACAACTTATTCCCTAAGGTTCTTGGTGTAAACTTTGAACTTCATATGTAAACGTTAACGCCGAATGATATGGAACTATACAAATTTCACACTGTGATCTATAATTAGTACTCATATAGTAAGGTTATTGCTGAATATTTATCCTTAGTGAAACTTCGTTGGCTCATTCCTAACTGTAACTTTAAATTTTGGACTTTAAAACTAATGGGTTATTAATGTAACTGGGGATAGCGTAGTCTAGTGGTTGAGCATTGAAGTCATATAAACATAGTCCCAGGTTCGATTCCTGGAGGTGCTTCACAAATTTTTGGTGTCCTCCAAGTTTCGTGAGGAGTGACAGGGGAAAATGGGGAGTCACATGAATAAATGTAAGGACTGCTAGATCTAGAAAGCTCCAGATACGCCGACTAGCGATAAGGAGACACGTCGCACTGACCACACGTTCTTTGGAGCTGCTACGGACCGCAAATCGGGCTGTTACCGTAACTGGTTTGGCTTGAATATTCGTAAACTAAAACAAAACACTAACAAGGAAAGGTCACGAATTGGCTCGTCGTGATCCCAACGAGACAATTGTGTTTGTATTTGAAATGTAATAACTAGAATAATCCCAAAGTTATACGTGTCACCGTTCGGAATATCGTGAGTACAACATATTTTGTAATGTAAGGCTATTAGCTGGCAGAATAGGTTGAACCAGGACCTTTGTTTCGAAATGGTTTGGTAGATGGAAAACTCGACGAACATATATCACTTAGTTTTCAAGGGTAGACTTTTTAGGATAAAACGTTTACCCCAGTTTCCCCCCACGAAGTCCCATACGAGGTTCAGCTCAAAAGTTTCAAATGGCAATTGGGTTAAGTATCACATCGATTGATAACTGTTGTGAAATGAAAGAAGATAGAGCAAATCTCGACATTCTACGACAACCCTATAAAAAATGGTGGCGGGTGAAACGTAAACAAAAATTTAATTGAAAAGTCAATGGTCACCCTCTTTAATCGGAAACGGTGAGACAAATGTGAAAACAGGAAAGCACGTGTGGCATTATTTCCAAAGTACAACGATTTAAGTTAAAAACGCCTTGTCCTAGGTGCACACAAGGTCCCAGGTGGGTCCCAACTCAAAATTTTCGAAGCAAGGGTTTAAGTAGCGGATGGTTTGAAAGATGTTGTTAAATGAATGAAGATGAGCTGACAATAACGAATTAATTTATGTATAATACAAACAAGATAGGAAATAAAAGTTACAGTAACAAAGAAATAAAAAAATAATCGCAATGATAAATAAAAAGAAACTATAGTTGTATCCGTTCTACGTTGCTTTGAATCGTCTGCTGCGGCGATTAGAGCTGTCGCCTGGTAACTACAACTTCTGTACTTCGGTCTGGACACTCGTAGAGCTCTTTATTTCAACCGGACGAACGAATGAAAATGCAACGTAGTTGTCAGCATTTTTATACAAACTAATTTTTCATGACGGCAGCCATATTGGATTACAGATGATACCTTTTTGACATTTTGTGGATATCTACTATTGACAATAAACGTTAATACCACATTTTTCTTCTCTAGCTCCAGTAATTTGAGCTAGATATACGTGTAATACATAGTACGTCAAAGGCATAGCGTTTTTTAACATTTCATATATCTATATTACCTAGGCTTTTTTTTATATCAACATTCATGCCAAATTTGGATATCGTAGGTTGATCAGTTTGGACAGCCTAGCGCCTATACTTTCGACAGATTTTAAGCGGCAATCTTGATGCAAGGTGGCCATATGATTTTCAATGAGGTTAGTGTTTACATTTTGACCCTCTGTCGGTTTGCACAGGTTTATCGTAGAGAGTCAAGACTTGTTCCATCTTCTTACATTTAACAACATCTTTCAAACGGTGTGATACTTAGAACCTCTTGCCTTCGAAACTTTTCGTGTGCACAACACCTGAGACCCTGCTGGAGCCCGTAACAAGACGTTGTTATCGTCTTGTGTGTATTAAATCATTTTACTTTGAAAATAATACCACACGTGCTCTCTTGTCTTCACATTTGTCTCACCATTTCGAGTTTATAGGGGTGGCCACGGACCTTCAATTAAGTTTTTGTTTACACTTTCACGTCTCGTCATTTTGCATAGGGTTATCATAAAGTTGAGATTGGCTCCATCTTCTTCCATTTTACAACAGATTTCTAACCATGTGCTACTTAACCACCTTCTCATGTGAAACTTTTGAATTGGACCCAGTATGAGAGCCTGCGGGGGACCCTGGGGAAAACTGCTTTATTTCAAAAAGTGTGTCCTTAAAAATTATGTGATATGTGTTTGTCGAGTTGTGCATATACCCAATTATTTCCCAACAAATGACCTGTTTCAAACTATTTATTTATTTATGACTTCTTTTGCGTGGCGAAGTCTGCAACCTTCTCCGAGCACTTAACCACGTGCATACATTATGTTTTTTTTAAAAAAACACCAATATATAGAAAATATTAACAATTACAATAAGAAAAGTGCTGAACCCCATAAAAAAAGAATATACTACTTAAAATAAAAAATGTTTAAACACTTCAAAAACAAAAATTGAAAACAATATACAATAGAGAAAACAAAAATAACATGGATAAAACCTAAATTGCATATTGCATATAGCGGTAAAAGAAGTATGAATATATAAGCTGTACAAATTAACATAGGTTACCTATTGTTTGTGTGTTCATATGTGGGTTATTAATAGTCTGGTAAAACGAAGATGCCTCATGTGCTACCAGTATCCTTATCTTTACTTAAGAGAAGGGAATTTACAGATTTTTAAAATTTGGCAACTGTGGAAACGTTGTGTATTAATTGAGGTAAACTGTTCCAGAGGCGTGTAGTACTTACTGTGAAGGATTTTGAGTATGAATCAGAATTGTGACTGGGTATGGAGAGCAAAAAATTATCTTGTCATCTTGTGCTTCTAGTATGAAACTATTCTGCCTGATAATAACTTTTACATTCAATATATGTTCTAGCTCATGATATCCCTATCCGTGGTATGTATGACTTTGGGATTCGTCTAGTTATAAGATAAAAATGCAAACACAATTGTCTCGTCCGGATCTCGACGGAAAAAGTTCGTGGCCTTAACTTGTAAGATTTTAACTGGGGATAATCTAAAGTGATTGTTATGAAAAATTTAGAAATGGTATCTGATATATAATTGTTAAATCGATTGATATTTACTAAGATTCAAATTTAGTCAGAACACAAATTTTAAGGTCGTTAGTATAAAGTTATTGTTCAAGCAAGATAGTTTGTTGATGAGATGAAAGTTATTCGTGATGCAATCTGGTTGGCTGACACTTTCACAACATTTTTTTTTATTCTTGAAAATGTTTTTGAATGAGTTGCTTATGTTTTCTTTCATTGCTTTAAATTTTTGAACCTTAGGCTTACAGTTACGACTCATATTCTGAAGTCATAGTTCTTGAAACAAATATGACTGGTTAATCACTAGACAGTTACTCTTATTGTAATTTGATTGCTTGATCACTTTGAAATCCTTTCATCAAATTCTTTAAAACTAACTTTTAAAAATGAAACGAGATAAATAATTTAAGCAAATATGAAATATTTTCAAAAAGTTAATATAGATTATAGTGATCACCTAATAAAATCGCATCAACACCTGACCAATGTCTTTACACTAATGACCTTAGTCTTTGTGTCGTATCTGTAATGCCGGGGTCTACGTATTATTAAAATAAAATTTTGAATAAAATCGTCCAAATAATTGACAAAAATTAAGCTGGTACGCAGTCAGATTGCATCCAGTAAAACTTCCTATCAATGATCTTACGAGAGAACCTATCAAAGTGTAACTCTGACTTCGAGTCGAGACTATGGCCGTTGGATATCTTGTCCCAAAAGAACATAACACGAAAAGGGATACATCCTCGATCGCAACCGTTGCAAAGATATAAGCGTGAAAGTTAGAAATTGACCTCCATGCTATACATTACAAAGTCAGATTCCGGGTCAGATTTTTTCGGAAACAGTCGGATATGGAAACTCAGCGAATACATATCAAATTTGTGTGGGGAATCCAGCAGCTTTTGAATGAAAAAATTGTGTCCCTGGGGCACTCGCAGGGTCCCAGGCGTGGTCCAACTCAAAATTTTGCAAATCGAACCAGGGGTTAAGTAGCGTACTGTATGAAAACTATTGTTAAATAAAAGAAGATAGAAAAAAACTAAACTCTCTACTGCAACCTTATGCGAACGGGCAACTGGCCAAAATGTCAATATAAAAAATGAAATGAAATCTAATGAGTTTTACGTCCCATGCTTATGCCGGTTAGGCTAAAGGAGACGGTGATGATGAGAAATGAATGAAATGTTGGAATGAAGAAAGTGGGAGGAAACGAGAGAAACACGAGGAAACCCACGCATATGGTGATTTCCACCACAAGGTTCACTTGGCGGCGGCTGGGATCGAACCCAGGACCCCAAGCACCAGAGGTGAACGCTCTACCACTGATCCAGCGCGGCTCCCAAAATGTCAATCAGAAAATCTATGGCCCGCTTAAGTTGCGACAATAAGAAAACAGAAAAGCGCGTTTAATCGTGCAAGGTATTGAAGTAAAGCAAATTGCTGCAGAGTTTCTCTCTCAAAAGCATCCTCCGATATATTTTATTTCTGCACCATTATTGCAGTTTTCTCCAAACCCACTCTTCTCCAATTGCCTCATAGTTTCAAGGTCACTCCTTTTCCTCTTTACCATTATGTTTCTCATTCAGCAAATCCCCCGATAAAAATTTCACAGTGCAATCTGTCAATTTCGGGTACCGATGCGCGAAGCACATACCGTGGCCTTTTGACCTTCTCACCCTCCACGACGGTTGCGATTGACAAAGTATCCTTTCACTTCTAGGACACGAAATCCATTGGTCATGGCTATTCTATGGTCCATTGGTCATTCGAAGTCACACATACTTGGATAAGGTCAGTTTTGCAACTCTGTGAGAGACTGCAGCAATTTGTTTTACTTCAATACCTTGCACTTATAAACATGTATTTCTGTTTTGTTATTGTCGCAACTTAATGGATTTAGAAGCGGGCCATAGATTTTCTGATGCAGGTTGTATTGACATTTTGAGCAGTTGCCCGTTTGCATAGGGTTATCGTAGAGAGTTGAGATTTGTTCTTTTATTTAACAATAACTTTCATACAGTATGCTACTTGACCCCCGGTTTAATTTGCAAATTTTGAGTTGGACCACGCCTGGGACCCTGCGAGTGCCCTGGGGACACAAAGTTTTCATTCAAAAGGTGCTGGGCTTCCCACACAAACTTGATATGCATTCACTGAGTTTCCTTACCCGACTGTATCCGAAAAATCTAACCCGGAATCTGACATTGTAATGTATAGTATGGTATTCAATTTCTAACTTTTCACGCTTATATCTCCGCAACGGTTGCGATCGAGGATGTATCCCTTTTCGTGTTTTATTCTTTTGGGACAAGGTATTCAATGGCCATAGTTTCGAATCGAAGTTAGAGTTACACTTGGATAGGTTCCCTCGTTAGACCAACAGGTACTACAAGACTTTCAGTTAAAAATCTCAACTACATTTGTTTATTAAAATATTAACAACCAAAAAAATATTATTTGAAGAAAACGTTTCACAATTATCCTTCAACATTTGTCGATTATTGACTCGAATAACAGACAAACGGTTTTGAATTAATTAAATATATAATCTTAAAGTATGAATCATGAGTACAAAAACCTAAAATTAAACGTGTGGAATTGTTGTATAACAATGTGTTTTAATAATTATGCATCAGGTTTCTGGTTATAGATAGTTACAGTGAAGCAAGAACATGGTTACTCACAAATTTCAATTTCTGAGTTATACAGCACCCGATAGAGAGCAAAGCACACTGCTTAGTTTAATCTTGTCCGCGATCAAATTGTGCTCTGTAATTCGCAGTAATATTCACTTATAGTAAACCTCTTTGTAACTTTTTGGAATGCATTAGATGGTACCCCACAGTTAAGATGGCGGGCAATGAGGAGCCATTTAACTCCTTCCCAAATATAAAGACAAGAATTAGCACATTAGATGTTTCTTACAGCCAAATCAATGAAGATGATTTATTGTTGAGTGACTCAGGAAGTGATTATTGTTTCGAATATAACATAACTTGGTTGTCGTGGGGAAATAATGAGATAAGTTGCACTGTGTTTTATATCATGATCTGTACGTGGCTTTCCGTGTTGTGTTTTCATGATTATGCAGAATTTCATCTGGGTACTTTCCATTCGCTTTTCCAAAATCCATTATTGTTTTCGGTTAAAGGTTACCAATTGGTGCAATTGTGTTGAGTGAATCATGCTGTATTTTCAATAACAAGTGTGTATTGTGGGATATCAAGTTTTGCATTATAGTAGTTGCTGTGGGATATCAAGTATTGCATTTTAGTAATTTCAGTATACCTCACTCAGATTTTTTTGCTGAACAACCAAGAATTCAGTATGTATTTCCAGGAACATTGTGTCTCATTTAAAAATTTATGAGGGTTTGTTTCTGATCCAACACGTACGTATTCGCAAACATTCTTCTGGAATCCTCACTGCATTGCTAGAAATTCATGCCGGATTGTGGCTGGTCAAGCGATATTTTGTAACTTGGGCAAACAAGTGAACACCTGGCACTTGTATTTCAAAAACCGAAAGAACTATTATTGTTAAGTCGCCTGACGTGATTTTCTTTTATTAATACTGTTTTACTTTGGTTAAGTACACCCCACTCTTCGAATCCTAAGTATTTATAGTTTTCGTTTGATGTAGAAAACACACCTGATTATGGCAAATACCCAAGGCTTGCGGAGTAGAACTGGACTACCGTTAGGGTTCGGTTAGGTTAAGTTAGAAATGGCTCTTTGGGTTGAAAAACGGAAATATGGCCAATATTAATATTCTAACGTGTGTATCAAATTGACATAGGAGAACTTCATAATGCACAGGAAGACCGTCATGGATTAAAAGCAATATACCCCAAGATTCATTTCCTTCTGCTTTAGCCACGCCGGCATAAAGGTGAGAAGTAAAACTTAAGAATTTCCAAGATTCTTTTTTGTGTAAATTTCTTTTTGTATATTGTAAAAGCAATTCGTTCTTACAATAGATTTTCTTCTTAAATTAGAATCGGTTTCTGTAGACAATAAGGTTTTCCAAAGTTTGTAATATTTGCATTAGCTGAATTAAAACTCACTCGTTCGAGTATTCTTTATGTGGTTGGGTACATTTCTGTAATACTCATGCTTTGTATTAATGAGTCAACAAATATTATTTCCTGATATTAAAATCCAATACAAAATGTGAGCCATGGCGCAGAATAAACACACACACTTCAGAAAATAATGTTTATATCAATTAAGGTTTAAATGTTAAAACATGGGAACCCATACAGCAGAATACAAAATTAGAAATTCGCTATATTGATTTGATACAATTATTTTAATCCTTCATGTATAGTCTTATGTGAAAAATCAGCTTTCTAACTTTTAAAATGAATTGTGCAGCAGAAAGCTTCTAATTTCGTAAAATAGTAAAAATGTGAGTTACCATGTTCTTGCCTCACACCCTTCAATTTATCATACATATAATATTGGACTAGGAGTCAAGACTACATTACTAAGATTCCATGTGTGAAATTGTTGTATATCAATAATTACATTATCTAAAAGGTTTCAAGATCTATTCTTTTTCCATTTTCCGGAAGAGTCGTAACTACAATACCTATGTTCAGTAGTTTTGGAACAAGGAAACCTTTAGGAAAAGTTTGAAAGTGATCAACTCATTACATTTCACAAAAATCTATTTCTCCTCAACCGTCTTAGCCTATGAGTAACAACTACAATTCTAAGATTCAAAGTATGAAATTGGTAATTGTGTCAATAATCTACACTGAAGTTCAGAATTTAAAGCTAGAGTTACGAATCAACCAGTGATATGTCACTAAATGTAACTTTCCACATAAAACCTTGGGGTATGAGTTGTGACTAATATTCAAAGTGTGAAATTAGTATTGTTTCATATCAACCGATGTGGATAATTACCTGCTTGTTCCTAAAACATTTACACTAATAACTTTAGACTATAAGTTGTCGTACGTTTCAACGTGTTAACATTATAGATTAGAAGAAACATTCTCTAATTTGGATTTTAAATTTTTCTACTCATGAGGAAACAAAAGTTGAATTATCTAAATTTACCCTAATCCTAGAGAACACTTATGATTTTTATTTGAAAATTCCAAAATTTTAGGATGGGTCATATGTACTCCTGCCAGTATGCTTGTTCAATTTGAGACAATGGAACTATTTTATTGCTGATGTTACAACACATTTAGTTAACGTAAAGTACATCATTCAATATTTGCATCTTGTAATATTTCAATTTTCCCACGAAAATTTAAATTCATGTTATATATGAAGTGTTACTTTTCATAATGTTTTGCCCATAAAAAGGAGTAAGGAAAATTGACAAAAGTGTATTTTGGCTAAGTTGTACCATGTACTCATCTATGTAGGTATACAGCATACGAAGTCCTCACCAAAGATAGTGTAATAGGTAACAACCTCCAAATTTTGAAGTGCTAATATTCTTTACACTTAGAAGGGAAAAAGTTGAACCATTGAAATTTATCAAAATTATAGAGAACATTTACCAAGGTTTATTTTTTACAATTCCTAAATTAAATGTGAGCCAATGATACCATCACAATCTTTAACAGGAATGTATGATGTACTTACGTCCAGGCACCTATCCACTGGGTTCTAGGGTGGGCGTGCTCCTTCTAAAATTTTCACGGTTGGCTTGCAAATAAACTATAATATGGTGATGAATTATGAAATGGTTGGGTCGGGCCACCCTAGCTTCTACCTGCCCCCCTACATTTTTCGGCTCGCTACCGGCCTGCTAACGTTCTATGAAAGAGAACAATCTCCTTTACACAAGCATATAACCATGTAAACTTTTGGAGTCTCATCAAAGAATATAAATTAAGTCAGTAACCAAGCACATAGTAATATTATTGTTGGGCTTTTTTACATGCAGTATTGTTTAGTACGAGTAAAAAAATGCGGAATATATTTTTGTGTCCTAGAGAACTTTTAACTCATTTTATTTTTTGACAAATCATATCCTAACTGTACATAAAACTATATGAACTCACATAGAATTAAGTGTTACTTCCAGTGGACGTGGAATGTTAAAATATAGCAGGATTGTAGCTTTCCTGGGGTAATCCAGAGAAAAATTGCCAAAAGTGAATATTTTTAATTTTTAACACATTGTCAACGACCGTTGTATATATACAACCAAACCGTAAGGAGCGTAGACGATGGTGGTTGTATATATAGAACCTCGTGCTTTTTTAATTTTTAAATGTCACGTAGTTTTAAATTTATACTGAGGTTTTGGTCTGGGCACTATCTTTGGTCTTTTTTGTGTTGGCTAGAAACACTGACTATGTTATATCTAGTCTATGACGTAATCATAGCCACAAAAATGCTGAGCATACTAGAGAAAGAAAACAAAACGCCTTTGTTCGGTCAGCACGTGTATCTTGTCATGGAGCTACTGCTGTTGTTGTTCTTTCTTCCTCTTTCTCTTTCTTTTTTTCTTCTTCCTACGTTACTAAAATCAAAAATTATACTACAGTAAGCCAGTTTCTCCTTGTGTTTTGATAAGTGCACCTGTGGTCATTTTGAGTCCTTTCTTGTACTATACGATGGATGAACCAAGCACTAGTTCAGGCATTCGCGATCGGTCTTTATCTGTTCGGCAAACGAAAATAAGTGAAGAAATGATTGCGGAACTTATTTTTGATTCAAACTCCGATGCTTACGAACTTGAGAGTGAGTTAGAGGAGGAAAAAGGTGATGCTTACAGTTAGGAGGAAGAAGATGTTATGCTGCCTGGTGAAAAAAAAGAAAAGTTGACGGAACTTCACGCTCTTCGTGGGGGGACGTTATCGAAATGACTAATAAGCCAACGTTTCGTGGTCATTCAGGTATCACCCCATCCACCACTTCGTCCCCAGAAATCTCTCCTGTCGATGCCTTGTCTCTCTTTATTGGCAAAGATGTATAAAAGCTAATTGTTGTGAAGGTGAACTGAAAAAAAGTCAGTTTTTAGAAAATGGAAACCTGTCACTATCAAAAATGTGAAACTCTTCGTCTTGGTTGTGGTACACATGTGTTTGGTAAAAAAGAAACTACCCGTTATGATCATTGGAGTACAACTCCCGTGTTGCAAACAACTTTCACGAAATCAATGGGTATGTCGAGAGATAAATTTCTACAAATTTTTACGATGTTGCATATAAACAACAACGAAACACAAATACCAAAAAAAAAAAAAAAAAAACAGCCAGGTTACGACCCTTTACATAAAATCAGACCACTATTAGGCATTTCGCAAAAGTCTTTCAAAACCACGTATGATCCCGAGGAGTTCCTCACGGTCGACGAGGCTAATTGTGGGTTTCGTGGACGTGGGAGTTTTCGGGTATATATGAAAGGAAAACCTCAAAAGTATGGAATTAAAATATTTGGACTTACAGAAGCCAAAAGCGGTTACGTTTGTAACTTAGAAGTATACACGGGTGCTCAAACTAGTGATGCGGAATACAACAAAGCAATAAATGTCGTTGATAGACTTTGCGAAAATGTAACAAATCAATGGCACACTGTGTACATGGACAGATGGTTCTCTAGTTCAGTTTTGTTTGACAAGATGTGCGGGGATGGTATCAAGTGTATAGGAACTGTCATGGCAAACAGAAAGGAGCTGCCAAAGGATGCATTATCACAGAAACTGAGAAAAGGGGAACTTGTTGCGAGTCAAAGAGACTATCTTCTTGCCCTAAAGTGGAAAGATGTGCGAGATGTATACATGCTTACGAGTACTCACAATCTTGAATTTGTTGAGAAAAAGACTGCAAAAGGGAAACACGAGAAATTGATACCTTCTGTTGTCTGTGACTACAACAATTATAAAATCGGTGTAGACAAATCGGACCAACTTCTCGCGTACTACTCTCTGCGGCTCAAGTCTGTCAAATGGTGGAAGAATCTATTTTTTCATTTGTTTGATTTGTGTCTAGTGAATTCTTTTATTCTCTACAAGAAGGCCACGGGTGAACAAATAAGCCTGCGACAGTTTCTTGTCCAAGTTACAGACGGACTGATTGCTTCAGTAGGAATTGTTGAGCCTCGTCTACCAACCACGGCAGGAAGATTTCTTGCAAGAGAACACTTTCCCTTCCCCAACTGCTCAAATTTGTCCGGAATAAAAGCCCAGAAAAAACGCCAAAGAAGATGCAAAGTTTGTTATGACCATGGGAAATATCGCGTTGGCAAGCCAATAAACAAATACACAACCTACTACTGCCCTGAGTGTAATGTTGCCCTTTGTGTTGGAAAATGCTTTCAACTATATCATACGCGCGAAAAATATTGGGACTTCTAGGGTACAACTGTGTGAGTACATATGGATGTGGAAGTGCATATATTGTTATGAAAATCAAGAGGAGTGTGCATTGTATTATAAGTGACTATATATATAGTTTATCTTGTGTAGTTTCCTGTAGTTTTTCATTACAGTTTTTCCTTTTGTTTACTTTTCAAGAAGAATAAATACGAAAAATAATCTTTATCCTGAAAACTAGGCCAACCAAACACTACTAGATAAAATAATCATTTTTCAAATATCACTACATTTGCCTATTATTACCAAGCGTTGCAAGTTTCAAAGGAAACAAGTCATAATGTGTTCGAAAGTGCTTTCAACTATATCGTACACGCGAAAAATATTGAGTTCTAACGTACTATTGTGGATTATAGTGTATGTGACAGTGTAAATATTATTATGGGGATGGAGAGGTGTGTGCATAGTACTATGGGTAAGTTTATGGGACATCTTCCACATCCCAAAACGTTTAGGTACTTGCTGCATTATTAGAATGATGAAGTTTTGCATGATTGTAGCCTTCTTGGACTTACCCACAGGAATATTTCCAAAAGTGAATATTTTTAGTTTGTAAGGGGCCTAAAGGGGATATGAAGAATTTATCAAGTAATTTAAATGGGAGATTTCTTGGGATATGTAATATTACATTTAGGTAGTTAAAATAGGAAAGGAACCTTGTAAGTCGGTAGAATTGTGGACTATAAAGTGCGAGGCCATAGGCCAAGCAAAAGCAGAGGTGTATGGAAAAGTCTCCAGCAGACCAAATTCAACAAATATTAAGAACCAATGCAGGAAATTCATTCTTGATTATAGCGCTGATAAATAAGAGATGTGAGGCCGTAGTTCGAGAGAACACGATATATCGTAGGTAGAAAAAGGCTTGTAGCCAAATAACATCACGTACTACAACTTCATCAATGAAGGATAACTAGGTCAGAGCTTACCACGTGGTACACCGTGCTGCTTATGGTTATATTTTGGTCTTCTTTTACCCATGGGAGGGATAAGTAGGAGGAACAAATTTACGGAAATATTTATTTCAGTAGTCGATAACTTTTACCAAATTTTACATTTTGACTATTCCCAAATTTATGCGTGACCATATGCACCCCTGCCCAAATTTAAGAGGGCATTAACATGCCCATATCTTATAAAAGGGAATAAATCCATATATTAACTCACATAAATATATAAGGCAATAAAGTACCATCAAACAAGATAAAATATGACAACGTCCAATATATATGACATGTTTTACCCATGTAATTGAACAAAATATTCCTACTAAATTTACAACAATGCATATTCAGTTTCTACAGAATGTTTAAAATTTTTTAGGTTTCATAAATTTAAGGTCTAGATATGTACGTTTCCTAAAATTTGGAATGGGAGCATCAATATGCTCATCTGCTATAAAAGGGAATGGACAGGCATACTCATCCATATAATGTAATAAACCCTCATCAAAAATAATAAATTAGGTGAAATCGTTACCAAGCTTAATTTTATTTTGCGGAATTTTATACCCAAAAAAGAAAACAAGATGAACCAATGAAAAAGACGTGGTATCAAGGAAACAATTTACAATTAATGTTTTTTCACAATTTAAGGTGTGGTATTATGCATCCACTAAAACGTAGTGGGTGGGAGAACTTACTCCTGCTAAAACGAAGATGGAATTGACCTCTGTGGCGTCATACCACGTGATCAAGTCAGGTGTCGTCCATCATCCAATTCAAGCCGATTAACGCATAGATCAGGGTCTACAATTGTATCGTAGCAGACATAAGTCTTTGACCAGGTAATGGCGACTGTTTTGAAATAAATGCAGAGTATGAGAATTAAATCTGTCATATACGTAGTTTCGTGTGGAGAAGAAACAAACTTGTGAACCAAAGGTTTAAGAAAAACTCAAGCTATTAATATAAACTGTCGAAGATTATTTACTTATATCATTATAAAAGAAATTCGAAAGATGTTTTAAATCGAAGAAATATAACATACAACTTAACAAACGGAGGCAAAGAAATCTAATGTAACCAGACTAAAAACGAAAATTTACCGCGTAGTGATCGTGCTTCAGTGGTCAAGGCATTAGCCACTATTCTGGAGGTTCTTGGTTCGAATCCACATCGGGCAATTTTTTTATTTTAGGATTTTTATGGCTATTGATCGGCGATGTCATACCTTTTATTATATTCAGATTATATTCAGATAATTATATTTATTATATTATATAAACGGATGTTTCAATACTTGGACTATCGAAAGCTCAGGAATAGTAATCGTAATAATACTAAACAAATAATAATTATTATTATCGCGTAGAAGATTAAAAGCCAGGAGGTAATTATCGCTCACATCATACCATTACAAGCACAAATGTGACATATGGAAAACAATATTTCACCTTTGTTTAATGTTGTCCACGAGAAGAAGATTTTCTCATCTCGTTTCTAAAACAAACAAAATAATCCGAGAACTAACATTTTACATTCGAGACGGACAAGGCTAACTAAAATTATCGTCTCACTTTGGAGAAGAAAAATGGAGATGAGACGAAAAATATCTTAAACTCTTCTCGTCTTGTATCGATTCTGGAAATAGTGTATGACCATTCATTAAGTAACGATTGCTCTGTAGACTTAATCTTATAGGTTATCTTGTTACTTCGTATTTCAGAGCTCATTGAATTATGGTCTGTGCAGGTATTTTTGTAGCAAATCTTTAATAATTACCTCTGTATATTCTAAAAATTAGTTTATTATATGCCTTACTGTTGTGTAATATTCAGTTATTTTTTATTACAGATACTTTCTTTATAACATACAGTAGAATACTTTCTACATGAAACTTTACTGGAACGCTTGAGTTTAAAATTTGAGTGGCTCCAGAGGTGTCTTGAAGGTATGCAACCCTTCCCCGAAATCTCAACTTTTAAGTAAGTTTTGCCAAATTTTAGGCCAACTTTAAAACTTTTAATACAATTATTATTATTATTATTATTCCTGAAGTGTTGTGAATTTAATAATTCACTCTGTTCCACACAGATCCTGCATAGTAGGCGTTGTGCTGGACAAATACCGTATGTGTAGATTTTCTACGGGTTCCAATTCCTAACACTTTCTTTATTCCGAAATTTCTCTCATTCTCATTATCGACGTCTTCTGTAGCTTAGCCGACATAACCATTACCTGAAAACAAATTTTCTTAGGGCACTTGTAAGTTCAGTAGCCCTACTTTCTACATGAAATTTGTCTGGAAACATTCCATTTAACATTTAGCTAGCTGTAAGGACGCATGCAGAGGGTATGTCCTGATGATCCTGACACTTCTCTCCAACCCAGACAATTGAAACTTTTGATTAACGCTAGGGGCGACTTTACAAATTTTAATACAATCTGTTCTCATACATAATTCATTATTATTATTATTATTATTATTATTATTATTATTATTATTATTATTATTATTATTATTATTATTATTATTATTATTATTATTATTATTGCTACTGAATATTTGAGACCTCAATATTAAGTCCTATTAAAATGGAAATAATTATACTGAAGTTAAGAAAAATGAAAAGAAAATTTGTGTATTCTCTATAGGGATGAATTGTCTTATAAGATATACATTGGATGCAAAAGAAGAGGAAGAAAGGTCTCAGCTCTTGGAAAATACGATAATCGAACCTTCGGATGCCTTAACAGAAACTAAGTAGAAATTGTCTCCATCACGATACATAGTAATGCACTTTCTTTGGGCAAAAGACTCTGGATTATGTACGCGTTATATTGATATTTTAACAAAATCTGTATACAAATATAAAAAAGAATACTTCCTATTTACAAATTTTGGTTGAAAAGATATATGGAACCAGTTTAAATGGATAACGAAAATATTATTATCATTTCTAGTAAGTGTGGAAGAACGTAGAGACAATTTCACAATGAAACAATAACGTTTCAGATAAATTTGTGACTCATACTTTGTGTATTCATGAATTGTTTGCTAAACAGGCTAAGTTTTCAGAGTGTACGAGTCGAGATTGAAGCCCGTGACGTCATGTTGTCAGTATTACCCCTGCGAAAGAAGTCGTTTTAACTCTAACTTGTAAGAACGAGAGAAGTTCACTATTTTTCATGTTGATATGTGTAAGAAATATCAACATTGTAAAAAATATTTTTTTCTTAATTTGCTCAAAAGGAATATTCCGCGGACCCCTAAGTTCCGCAACAAATGCTCAATCCACTACCCTAAGATTGCTGTGTTAAGTAAGAGTCAAGAAACTCTCATATATGGAGCAAATTGCACAAGTCTAGGATTCCAATAGTTTATTAACGATGGAACACTTATTTCGGTCATAACAAAATATTATAGTCCAGAGAATTCAAACTTCAATTAAAAAGACTTACAAACATACAAAAAACATGAAGGAGGAAGTGGTCTTAAGTGTAATTCGAATCTTTAACATAGAGCCTCAGACCATTCTTTTTTTCTGATTCACCCAAAGTATCTCCGTAGCTTATCTCTATTATATTCGGTTATTCTGGGTTTGCAGTTATTTCCAGTAACCTTGAACGACAGGGACACGAACATATATACATCGAGGACATTCAATATTTCAAAATGTCTCCCACAGGGAACGCAACAGACATGGGTTCTGATGGGTGGGGCACCTGGTTCTTTCCCAAGACAAGTAAGCTTGAGACAGACAACATCGTGCTCGTGAGTTTTCTCGGGACACTCGAACTTTCTCATTCCAGCAATTCTTACATAATAATTCACTTGCTTTAATCACAGTCATTCTCAAACTAACAGGCATAATCGTGGGACATTAGCAAACAATTCATGAATACATAAAGTATGTGTCATAAATGTATCTGAAACGTTATTGCTTCATTGGTGAATTTTTTGTAATTGTTCCACTCTTAATAGAAATAATGATATTTTCGTTCGACATTTCTAACCCGTTCCATATATCTGTTCAACCAAAATTTGTAAATATTAACTATTTTTTATATTTCTATGCATGTTTTGTTAAAACATTAATATAACGCATACGTAATCCAATGTTTTTCCAAAGAAAGTAAGTTCCTATGTATCGCGATGAAGACAAATTCTACTTAGTTTTTGTTAAGGCATCCGAAGGTTCGATTTTTGTATTGGCCAGGAGCTTAGACCTTTTTCCCTTCTTTTTCATCCATAATATCTCTTATAAGGCAATTCATCTTTATAGAGGGTACAAAAAATTTCATTATTCTTAACTTCAATATGCTTATTTGCATTCCAATAGGATGTAATATTGAGGTCTCAAATATATAATAATAATAATAATAATAATAATAATAATAATAATAATAATAATAATAATAATAATAATAATAATAGTAGTAGTAGTAGTAGTATAGAAGATAAATTGCGTATGAGGGCAGATTGTATTAAAATCTGTAAAATCGCCCCTAGCGTTAGGAAAAAGTTTCAAAATTGTCGGGATTGGAGAAAAGTGTCAGGATCAACAGACATACCCTAACTATATTTTCCTACAAATAGCTAAATGTTAAACGGAATGTTTCCAGGCAAATTTCATGTAGACATTAGGACTACTGAACGCACAAGAGCCCTAAGAAAATTTGTTTTTAAGTAATAGTTACGCCAGGTAAGCCACAGAAGACGTCGATGATGAGAATGAGAGAAATTTTGGAACAACGAAAATGTTAGCTGTTGGAACCCAGAGAAAAACTACACACACAGTATTTGTCTACATTAATGCTTACTAGACAGAAGCTGCGTGGAACAGGATGAACATTAAATTCACAACACTTCAGGTATAACAATAATAATAACACTGTTAGACAACGAACATGTAAATTGAACAATATCAGCTAATTCTTATTGATTTTGTGGTGATGATCACGAATTTGAAAGTTATTTTCGAATATTAGCTCTACTTTTCGTTTTACAGGCATGTCTAATAATAACGCTTTAAAAATAAATATATTCACCTCGTTTGGGGTAAAATGTCACACTGATCTGGCAACACTGGAGATACTATATGAACGCTTGGTTTCATTGTGTTCCTTATGTCAGTAGTGTTCGGCTATTGTTAGAAAAGACAGGTTTGGTGCAGTTATCAGCGTTTTGGGTTTGACGTTTGTGTAGTGCAGGACATAAAAATACAACTACAAGTACGCAAAAATACTGGTATTTCGAATGTATATTTTTAAATATTTGTCGGAACTATTTCAAGTGACATTTTGAGGATTTCAATAAACAAAAATGCCGTGAAATTGTGTAAACATTGCGAATAGCTCCTGCTACGGGTGTGGGGAAGTGACATTTTCCTCACAAAAGCAGACTATAACACCACTAATTAGAAAAGCCTATCAATATTACTTTGTTTGTAAAATTGGAGACCAAGATAAATTTCGGGCACCCCACATTGTGTGTAACACTTGTGCCAGCAATCTAAGAAATTGGATTAATGGGAAGGGGCGCTCAATGCCTTTTGCAGTGCCCATGATTTGGAGGGAGCCAAGCGACCACATCAGAGACTGTTATTTTTGTATGGTTCCTTCCGTCAAGAAGGGAATTTCCACGAAGAAGAAGCGGGCCTTGATCTATCCTAACATTCCTTCTGCAATGCGCCCTGTTCCACATGGAGAAGGACTACCTATTCCTGACCCACCTAAAGAATACGATCTTTTTTCTGATGATGATCAAGAAGTTGAAGCTCCTGAATCAAGTACTTCGAAGGACCCTACGTTTGTTGTAGGAGAACCTCCATGTGAACCACATAGACTTACTCAAGAGGAACTAAGTGATCTAATCAGAGACTTGGATCTCTCGAAAAGCAAAGCGGAAATTTTAGCGTCACGCTTAAAGCAATGGAATTTATTGCAGGAAAAAGTAAATATTTCAGTGTATCGGAATAGGGAGATGTTCACTTCATTTTTTACTATGGAAGACACACTTGTGGCATGTACAGATGTAAATGGTCTCATGAGAGCACTTAAAATTAATTACGAACCTACGGAGTGGAGGCTCTTTATAGATTCCTCCAAGGTGAGTTTAAAGGCAATGCTTTTACATATTGGAAATAAACTTCCTTCAATTCCTGTAGGTTACGCAGTTCATATGAAGGAATCTTATGAAAACTTGAAACGTTTACTTCAAGCCATTAAATATTACGATTTTCAGTGGCTCATTTGTGGTGACCTTAAAGTAATAGCACTGTTGCTAGGTATGCAGTTAGGGTATACAAAGTATTGTTGCTTTATATGTGAATGGGACAGTAGAGATCGTGGATCTCATTACCGCAAAAGTGATTGGAGTACCAGAGAAACTCTTCAGCCGGGGGTGAAAAATGTGCAGCATGAACCACTGGTAGATCGTAACCGAATTTTGCTTCCCCCTCTACATATTAAATTAGGTCTTATGAAAATTTTGTTAAGAGCATGAACCAATAGGATGAGGCCTATAAATACCTAACATGACAATTTCCTCGATTAAGTGATGCCAAAGTTAAAGAGGGTGTTTTCATAGGGCCAAAGATTAGGCAACTATTCAAAGATCACAATTTTGACGAAATTCTCCAAGGTGAGGAGAAAGCTGCGTGGGAAAGTTTGAAGAGTGTTTGTTCACAGTTCTTGGGAAGACACCGAGCAACAAATTACAAACATATGATAGCAAAGTTGTTATTTGTGCAACGAAAATCTTGATTGCAATATGTCTCTGAAACTCCACTTTCTTCATTCACATCTAGACTTCTTTCCCGAAGATTGTGGAGCAGTAAGTGACGAACATGGTGAGCGTTACCATCAAGATATTGCAGCCATGGAGAAGAGATATGAGGGAAAGTGGAGTTCTAACATATTGGCCGACTACTGTTGGACTATTGCAAGGGATGCTCCAGATGTAACCTACAAAAGGCAAGCCAAGCGAAGACGCTCAAAATAAAATAAACATAACCCTGTACAAGGTATCACTTGAAACTTTTGTCTACATTGTAGTCTAGTTCTTGCACAAAAAGGTATTTGTAGATATTTTTCATGTTTTGATGTTAATACTGACTTTTATTACGGAATTGTTAATGTTTAACTTGACCACGGTTACTTTATTTTCTGTATCGCTGTAAAACTGGTATTTGCGCAATTTTGAAAAAGGAAGTACAAGGGTATAGAAACCTATTCTTTAGGGTACTTCCTAACTCCTCAGCTTATCACATCACAGGGAAATAGATAAATAAAGTGAAATGTAGGTTTTTACAAGGATTTTGCTTAAATGTTCTATAAATATTAATACATTTGTATATATAGAGCTACTGTTGTACAAGGGCGTTTTTTTCACAACCCGAGCTAAGAAAATTTTTCTATTATCATTTCCTTTCATATTATGCTTAAATGAATGTAAAAATCGCAATTTCAAAGAATTTACATACTTTCGATCAAAATTTGTTAAACAGTGTAATTGTATTAGATGTTTTAAAATTTCCCTAAGATTTGGCAAAACTTATTTAAAAGCAGAGATTTCGGATTCCGTAACTTCAAAACACACCTCTGCAGCCACTCAAATTTTAAACTAAAACGTTCCACTGAAGTTTCATGTAGTAAGTATTCTACTGTATGTTTTAAGGAAAATATCTGTAATAAAAATAACTGAATATCACATAACAATAAGGCATATAATAAACTAATTTTTAGGATACACAGAGGTATTTATAAAAGATTTGCTACAAAAATACCTCCACAGATCATAATTCAATGAGCTCTGAAATACGAAGTAACAAAATAACTTATAAGATTCAGTCTACAGAACAATTATTACTTAAAGAATGGACATACACTATTTCCAGAATCGATACAAGACGAGAAATGTTTACAATGCTTTTCGTCTCGTCTCGATTCTCGTCTCCAAAGCTAGACGATAATTTTAGTTAGCCTTATCCGTCTCGAATGAAAATGTTAATTCTAGTGTTTTTTTGTTTAGTTTAGAAACAAGATGAGTAATTAGTCTTCTCGTGGTCAACATTAAACAGAACTGAACTCTTCTTTCCAAATGTCACGTTACTGCTTGTAATTGTATGACCTGAAAAATAATTAGCTCCTACCTTTTAATCTTCTACGAGATAATAATAATTATTATTAGTTTATTATTATTACTATTACTATTCCTGAAGATTTGAAACATCCTAATATTCAAATATCTGAATATAAAAAACGTATGTAATTGCCGATCAGTTGTCATAAAAAATTCTAAACCAAAAATAATGCCCGACGTGGATTCGAACCGAGAACCTCCATATTACTGGTCATGCGCCTTGACCACTAAACCTCGATCACTACGTGGTAAACGATTCGTCCTTAGTCGGGTCACGTTAGGCTTCTTTGCCTCCGCTTGCAAAGTTGTATGTTATATTTTTTCGACTTAAAACGTCTTTCGTATTTCTAATGATATAAGTGATTAAACTTAGGCAAAGTTTATATTAATAACTTGAGTGTTTCTTAAACCTTTTGTTCACAAGTTTGTTTCTTATCCACACGAAACTACAGATATGACAGATTTAATGCTCATACTCTACATTTGTTTCAAAGTAGTCGCCATTATCTGTTCGAAGACTTATGTCAGCCATGATACATCTTATTTGTTACAAGATAGAGCATTGTGTAATAATGCTATTCCAAACCTAAAGATATTTAAACCAAGTTTTCCCGATGGAAGATAACGGATGATGATCCATAAGTTTTTTGGCTCTGAAAATCTCTCAAAATGAAAGAGTATTATAGCATTTCCAACTACCCGTGTTAAATATATAACATACCTATGAACAGACGACTTAAATATTTGTTTCACGCTATCTATATACTTATGTTTATTTTAGAGTATTGGACAATAATAGTGGGAGAATTTTTGTCAAAAATCGCTGATTTTTCTTTTGTCTCGTGCTTGTTAAACTATTAGCTTAACGTTGATACACTTCCTTATTTATATAATATACTAAGCATGAAACAACACATAAAATATATAAGTAACAAAGTGTATGACGATATGTAGTCATAGTGTAGAAGAACAAAATTTGTATCAGTAGGTAGTTACTGAACTAACGTAATGTAGCTGAAAGTTGCCTGGGAAGACCAAACGAAACTGCATTTGATCGTACGAAGAGTGTATTTGTGAAACAAAGTAGATACAGCCAGTGATTATAGGAGAACAGAAAGCATTGTCGTAACTTTGTGCGAAGCTCTAGAGATGTCTGTGTGGAGCAAAATATTAAAGTCAAGGGAGACTTATTCCAAAAATGTCGCATTTCTTACAAAGGAAAAAACGTCATACCGTACCGCAAATGAATCGAATTAGTCACGACTGGTTACATGTATTAGGAGGGTGACCGAAGCTGTCAACTGTTTAATTAAACGAAAGAAAGCTCTAGGACAGGTAATGTGGAATAGACAGATATCCATGATTAGCGAGATTCTTCAATTATTTGTGCAATGTGCAATGCGTTTCGACTTTCTCGTATCTCAATGATACTGCAAACGAGATCATCACCAACGGAATGCTACCCTTGGTAAACCAACCTTATCATATACAAATACTAGTAGAATCAGGAAACTGGAAGGAACGCAAGAGTATTTGGCACAAGATGTCCGCTGACATTTCGATGGGCATTCCAAGATTGATTATAAAGAAGTTGCGCGATATGACGCCTTAGGCGTATGAAATTAAGCAAGCCAAACAGGGAAACATTTGAGTGAATTGGATATTTATGAAATATTTTTCAAAAAGAGCGCGATGATATTGGTCATGCCCAACTACAATCAGGTTACACTTGTTGCAAAATACACAACGCATGGATTCGGTACGACAATGGTGTTACACCGCCAATTCATGGCTGGTATTGTAAATGCAAAGTTAGCATACATGTGGTTGGTTGTTGTCCTCATATAGCTGCTGTATTGTGGTATTTGGGTCATTAAAGTTACTTACAAGTATCAGGTCCTTCTTTACTTCCACACGCCTTCTATATCCAAAATGCTGACGTTCCTCGTTGGTGGGAAAGTGCAAAAAGCTGTGACGACAGTTCAGACTAATTCCTGTGTAGGGTTTCAAATAGTTTATTTTGTTATTGTAAAAGCCACATCAATGTTTTTGAATTTCTTGCACTAAGAATGTTTCAGTGTATTCAGCTCGGTTATTATCAATTTTCTCTTCAATTTGTGCATATTTTTAATACTAACTTTATAAATACACAATTCATAATATTTAACACCTTAGAGATAAATACCCCTTATGGTTCCTCATCCTTTCTGAATCCCACTTACGAGGAAGGTCCATAAACCGTGAGAGTTGAATTTTGATGAAAATTTGTGACAAGATTCAGTTCGAGTTGCTAAGTAACGTAGTAATAGTCACTCGATGCGCAAATGCTTCGTTGAGCTGCTACACCGACGCCATCTTGAAATCTAGTAAGCACTGTCCAAGAATATCGTTTTAGCACAAAAATGAATAAGCTTTTGATAGATATGACTTCAGTATTGTAAACCAAGGTAGAGCATCTATATGTGGGAATACTTCCAGTGCACGATCGCCAATTTGAAAGGCGCCATATTGAATCGCGGTTAAATATGATAAATGGCAAGGCGGACATGTGAGGTATCAATTAGCACTGGAATTTACTCCTGAATCCATTCCCGCGACAAAATTTTACATATCTTTTTTCATTTCAGAGTTAAGAGCTCTCTTACCCACAGAAACATATAAAAACTGTGTGAGTTAGACTTGTATTATGAAACACGGTCGTGCGAGCACTTGCAGGGTTTTAACTAATGTAGTACAATAGCCACTATACCAAACAAATTTTGAGACTAGTTAGAAATCCTTATTTAAATTGAAATGCCTGTAGTGAAAAATGGAATACCAGCATGATACAAGTTATAAATATTTCAAAGTGTGCTATATATATGAGTCTATGTGTGTTGCGATTATGCATAGCATTTAAGTGCTGTAATATAAGTTAGGTGCAAGGCACATATGACTTTACAAGATTATGTCTTGAAGTTATTAGAAAATTAATAGAAAAATAATATAAACTGATGCACATAAGCAAATATTAACCTACTAACCTTTTGCTCTTCAGTTCTGATGATGGAGATTCAAGACGAAGTGATTAGCTCACAGTATCTTGGAGCAGTACAAACACTTAACAAATGTACTTTCGTCACAATCTTCATGACCACAGACACTATTTTCTACTAGTCTCCAGAACACAGCTGGATTTATGTTTTTTGGGACCCTAAGCTATTGAAGATAATGGGGCCCTTTATGTGTCCAGATGAACGTAGGATCCTATATACAGAAATGAAGAAACCAGTGATATTTTACGAAGCAGACAAGCAGAAGGTGCCCCATTACTTACATCATAAGGGCCTACACAAACGAAGCACTGTTGCTATATGTAGATGTTACTTTATTTATTGTTTTTGTTATATTTTGAAAATGTACATTTAATTTTTTTCCTTGAATTTTTTGGGCCATCATGAATATGGGGCCCTAAGCTATAGCTTGTTTAGCTTATACGTAAATCCGGTACTGCTGCAGAACATTTTTAAATGAACCAACTATTGCTCCTGTGACGTACCCACATTTCTGCCATGCATATCCAAGCATGTCCTTTAGGACTGGCGCACAAAATCGATGACACACAACAAAATGCATTTTCATTATGAAAATTCTGCCATACAACTTGTACACCGAACAAGTGAACACCTGCTACAATTAGTTATTTATCACAGTTTTGATATGAAAACTAGTCTTGCCCTTATTATAAGCAACTGTTTTATCGTTAAAGGAGGAAGGTTGCAGATATTTAATTATTTAATATTGAAGGAAAAACAATAAAGACGCTCGTTTTATGGATTGCAACTTGGTATTGAATTATGTAATAATCTTTATTGCCATCTATTCTTAGCAGGTGTGAATTCATTCTCTTATCACTAATAGCAGAACAGACACAAGAAAAGTGAATTCTAAGTTTCCAGATGTATCTTGTTCTAAGAATGGGCTGTGAACTGATAATTTAAATCCCCTTAAATTGTTCAATGCGTCAGCAATAAATCGATTGTATTTAGACAAACTGGCAATAAATACATTAAAGTATTTTAACTTCGTAATATGCACGGTAAATTATAGGTTGTCAAGTATGAGTATTGGAAGAGAACGCAATATTCTGCAACAATGATGGTCTTTGCCTAAGGTTTCAAGATTGGAGAAGAAAACTTAACACACTATAATGGACCACGTAAAATTGCCTAAAATAGATGTTTGGTTTGATTCAGTCCAACGTCCCACACTTACGTCTAATACGCTAAAGGAGACATGGGCCTACTGATTATAGTGGAATCTGAACCATTTTGGTCGTTCAACTAATATTCACCCGTTTATATCAGTTTTCTAATATACATCCGAACAATCCCTTTGGTATTCTCTACTCGTCAGTACTATTAGGCATATGTTTCATCGACGAGCAGTCTATTCCATCGCACTTTGAAATAGGTATAACATGTATCATGCTGCTATTCCATTTTTCACTACAGGCATTTCAATTTAATTAAGGATTTCTCTCACTAGTCTCAGAACCTGTTTGGTATAGTGGCTATTGTACTACATTAGTTAAAACCCTGCAAGTGCTCGCACGACCGTGTTTCATAATACGAGGCCTGTCTAAAAAGTATCCGACCTTAATTTTTTCCACGCAAAGTAGTGATTCTCAGGCGGCGCCACCGTGCACGGTGGAAGGAGGAACCTTAATGCGCATGCTTGAATTTTTTCACCGCGTTCGCGTGTGCCAATCGTGAGCTGGTGGTCGCGAAGTGAGGTGCTGTTGGTAGTGTTCGTCGGATTTAGTGTTTCTCGTAAGATGACTGAACGAATTGAGCAAAGATACTGCATCAAATTCTGTCAAAGGCTGGGTGATTCTCAAAGCCAAACAATTCGTAAGATTCAGCAGGTGTTTGGAGAAGATGCGATGGGTGTAACACAAATTAAACAATGGTTCAACCGATTCAAAGATGGCCGCACATCAGTCGAGAGTGAGCAGCGTAGCGGCAGGCCCCAAACTGCTCGGAATGCAGCTGTTGTTGAGCGGGTGCAAAAATTTGGTGATGGCAGATCGCCGTTTGACAGTGCGGGAGATTGCAGAAGATGTTGGAGTGAGTAAAGATTCTGCACATGCAATTTTGCGTGACGATTTGAACATGAAACGAGTGGCTGCTAAATTTGTACCCAAGTTGTTGTCTCAGGAACAAAAAGACACCCGTTTTGACGTTGCACAGGACCTTCTGGACACCACTAACACTGATCCTGGGTATCTGAATACCGTGATAACTGGAGATGAGTCATGGGTGTACGGGTACGACCCAGAAACAAACCAACAATAGTCTCAATGGAAGCATCCCGATTCTCCAAGGCCGAAGAAAGCGCGGCAGGTGCGAAGCAAAATCAAGGTGTTGCTGACTGTTTTCTTCGATGCCCGTGGAATTGTGCATCACGAGTACGCACCGGAAGGACAAACAGTGACAAAGGAGTATTATCAAGATGCTCTCAGGCGACTCCGTGACGCAGTCCGGCGCAAAAGACCAGACATGTGGACAGCGAAGAACTGGCACGTCCATCGTGACAACGCCCCAGCACATTCATCCCAATTGATCCACACGTTCTTAGCCAAACATGAAATTACAACCGTTCGCCAACCTCCCTACTCTCCAGACCTGGCTCCTTGTGACTTCTGGTTGTTTCCAAAATTGAAGACGCCTCTGAAGGGATCCCGTTTTCAGAGTAGAGAAGACATAATGCGGAACACGACGACGGAGCTGAACAACATTCCAAAAGAAGACTTCCAGCGGTGTTTCCAGCAGTGGAAGGATCGGTGGACTAAGTGTGTGGAAGCACAAGGGGCCTACTTTGAAGGGGATTAGGGTCCCAAATCTGTCAGGTATTCGCAACTATTTTTCTGGCCAAAGGTCGGATACTTTTTAGACAGCCCTCGTACAAGTCTAAATCACACAGTTTTTATATGTTCCTGTGGGTAAGAGAGCTCTTAACTCTGAAGTGAAAAAAGATATGTAAAATTTGTTCGCGGAAATGGACTCAGGAGTAAATTCCAGTGCTACTTGATACTTCATATGTCCGTCTTGTCATTTATCATTTTTAACCGCGATTCAATATGGCGCCTTTCAAATTGGCGATCATGCACTGGAAGTATTCCCACATATAGATGCTCTACCTTGGTTTACAATACTGAAGTCAGAACTATCAAAAGCTTTTTTATGTTTGTGCCAAAAGGATATTCTTGGACAGTGCCTACTGGATTTCAAGATGGCGTCGGTGTAGCAGCTCAACTAAGCATTTGCGCATCGAGTGACTATTACTACGTTACTTAGCAACTCGAACTGAATCTTGTCACAAATTTTCATCAAAATTCAACTCTCAAGGTTTATGGACCTTCCTCGTTAGAGTTTGTCAAAATTTTCGATAGTAGCTAAGAAATAAGGGAACAAACATTGAACATTTTCAAAACGAAAATTTGCAAATGAGAATACGAAGCATTCAACTCTTACACTGCATGTTGAAAGAACTTACAAACTATACAGGTCGTGTCAATGAATATCTAGCATATTGTCCTTGAATCTTTAAATTGTTTTATGACTTAAACGACCAGAATCTCGTGTCATGTAATGGAAAATGTATAATTTCACTTAACATTATAAATTGCTACAATTATATCCATAAGACATTACGTATTATATTGAAACATATACAATTAGTTTATAAAGCAACATTGAACGATCAACGTAAAATTGGCTAAAATTAAGGAGTACTAAAATGAATCTTGAAGTCTACAGTATTCGTGCTAGATACAAATAAATAGTAGTTCAACTGTGGCGATCAGTTAAAAAAAACATTGAAAATAGTCTTGGATATTGTTAAATTTCTAAGACTAAGTATTGAAAGCGAGATTGAATAAGACAATGAAGATTCTAGAAAGTTAGGTTCCGGTTAAATTTGACAAAGTCTTCATAGACTTTCACGGATCATTGAGAATTATCAAAATACATTTTCCCACAAGCATTTGTTTATGCGTACATCAGTAATAGACTAGCAACATAACTTACGAATGTTACAAAAGTATATTTTTCTAGGAGGTAACTGAACCCTCAAAATATTTGAGAATCAACATGTTTTTATTTCCAATGTTGAATATATCTCCTTTGGGTAAAATTCAAATTGCATTGGACTTAAAGAACGTATCACTGTCAGAAATATCTGCATGCAAATATAAAATTTACATCCCCCTGTCTTAGAAAGTATAAAGAAAGGCCAAAGCAGAATATGTAAAGGTAAGGATAAAAACGAATATATATAGCCTTTTGTCAAAATTCTGAAGCTAGTGGGGACATTTACACTCACTTCTCAGAACAAAAGAGATCCTGATCTCCATGTGCTTTGTTAAATTTGTGGGTCAGTCATTATTTTTCCCAGTTCCACCTCTTACCCCTTAAGATTCTTACAGCTACTTTCGTAATAGCTAGAATAATTATAAAAAAATCCAAAATAGTGATACTGCCTGACGCATTTACTGGAGAAACTTCACTTAATGCGAGGTTCTATGTGTTAAACATATCAGTATGTTGAATGAGATCGGTCATTTGACGAAGAAGATTCTCTGTAAGGATGAAGGCATACAGTCGCAGTAGACTTTCAGATCTATGATAATCAACAATTCAGCAGAAAGAACAAAACTCATAGAGAATTAGAATTAGACCAGCTGCCGTAACAACAAATTATCAGGTAATATATCAGCTGCAAACTCTTGATCGAGCGAGAAGAAAAATAACAAACTCTAAGCACGATTACTTTGCAGCGTGAAATGTGGTTCATTTGCACATGATTAATGGTATTAGGAATTCCGATTACGGCAACGTTAACAGCGGAAACTCTACCATAAATTGTTAGTTTGCATAGATTGTAATTAGATAATAGAGAAAATAACACTACCAAAAATTTGTTAATTGCTGGTTAGTGATCAGATAAAGGATATTTACATGCTCCATCTGGAATATTGAAATCATTAAATTTATTAATTCATTAAGGAATATTAAAATGTGTAACATTAAGAACGAACCGTGCCGTGTGAAACAATTACCGGCTATTCATTATACATCAGCTTGATCTTCTGTTTACCTAATTTTAGTGAAATCGAAATTTGTTTACGTACAAATGGATGGAGATTTCTATTACTTCTTAGATAAAGTAGATTCTTTAGAATCGAAGACTACAGTCGCAAATTGAATTTTGCTGGAGATGATCACTCTCCTTAATAATCAATCATGCTTTAGTAACGGCAAAATTCTGTACTAGATCATATATTGTATAGGTTTCAATCATCGAAATGATGGGAAATATCTAATTCAAATATGATTACACGAATATTTTTCGTGAAAAAAGTCCCGTTAATTTATCCTACTTCCCATTCTCGAAAAAAATCTTCATGTTGCATTATATTAAAAATGTTAATATATTTGAACCTAAAACATCAAAGGGACTGAGAATATAGAATGAGTTTTTTCTCCGATTCCGGAAGGTTGAATATACTGAAAGGTAAGGTTATAGAAATAACAATAACCAGACGTAATACGTTTGATCTGAGCACTTTAAACAATATGTTAGGTAATTGTAGTTTAGCTTAAATTGATCTAAAGATTGTTTTAAAAATAAAAAACAATTCTGCTTATCTGATTTTTTAGTAGGTTCTAACCCAATGAAAGTGGGTTAAATTAATTGTCATTTGAGAAGATTCTCTAAATTTTCCTTATCACGTGTCTCTATGTTAACTTTTTATTTGGTAGTTTAGAACAGGTTTAACACTACTAAACGGTTTATGAAGTTACATTAATAATAAGTAATAATTCACGCACTTAGTATTATATAGATTGGATGTTTAAACCTTTATTGGAATATCATCATTTCTTTCTTTTAACATATAACCTGGATACGAAAATATCGTTGATTGTTCTTTAGATATGTTTTCTCACTTATGTCACATTTGGAATTTTTGCGTGAGGGTATTGTAGAAACATACACAATATTTATGTATAAATTGTGTTTATAAAATATCAAATATAAATTCTACTTAACACTATACCATAGCATTTACGATTAGGACGCTAACTCAGAATTTAATGCTACACCCTTACTGTAGCAACTTAATGATATTTTGCCGAATAAACAAAATATAGGCTACCTAAATGAAACATGTAACGTTTTACTTTATAAGAACGTTGATTTAAGAAAATATTTGAATCGTGTTACTTGTTTTGTTATCATTTATATTAGCCCCTTTTTCTTTGTGCCGTCGCTACAGAACCAGACACCTGCACTACGGGATGAAACATATCAACTACATCTAAAGGAAGACTCAAGATCATACTTTTTCCGCTGATTCCGATTCATCACTTGCGAGGCCTTCAGCTGTATTCGGGTCTGAGAGGAAGGGAAAAAACGCTTAGCTGATTGATGTTACGAATAAGCGACATAGAAAATCTGATGTTTGTAGTTTTCTTAATAAAGAGAAGTAGTAATAATAAATTAATTTCCCCCTTTCCTTCTCCCTATGTTAATAATGATTATTACATTTAAAAATATATCCTACTTGTGAGTACTTTGATGCTGTGCTCTATTCTTCACTAAAGCATGAAACAAAGATATATATTGAAAAAGTGCATTGTATAACGTTACTTAAAAGGAGTGGTTTCAACACATTTGTTTAGAATAATGCTTCTAAAATGCTAACATTGATTCATTTCTATTGATAAAGTAGTATAGAGAAAGCGAAAAACGTGTGGATAATAAGTATTTTACAATTTTCTAGAGACTAATCAGTTAATTGAGAAACATTATATGACACATATTGGCGTTATTTCAGATTTTTAAACTGTTGTTACCTCTAAGCTATAAACTATTGTGCACATTTCATGATTTATCATCTAGTGACAAATATAAATAATTGGTTATTTATGAATCTACTTAATAACGTTACACCTTTTTATAAATAAAATATACAACAAACAATTAAACTTTCTAAGCTATTTTCGATTCAAGTATAGGAAGTTTTCTGGTCAATGAGTATCAGATGTTTTGTACTTATTTATTTGGCTGTGAAATTTTAATTCAGCTAAAGTAATCTTTAAAATACTTCTGAAACTGACGTATTTCTAAGCTTAACAAATTATCATTGAATCGAATGTAATGTCCGTTATCAATAACATTTATTTCTAAAATACATTTTAACATTAACTTTCAATGTTCATTTGCAATACGTTTCTGTTAAACATATAATACTTACATCGTCATGTTTTTTATAAATGAATTGCACTGAGTAAATTATTTTGAAGAACTGTAATAAAAAAAACTTACTTTTTTGTAACATTAAAATCAAAATATTTATATTTTACTAGAGTACAACAAAACCATTCCATACCAGCAAAATCCATTCCCCTCGGTGGTAAGGAAATAGTGTTAACTGCATCAGTTAATTCGAATGGTTCTGAAAGCCGTAATAAAGCGGAGTCGTAATAGATATATTCTTGGATTGTCAATTTGCCTCTGAAATAAATAACTTAGGAATTTTAATGGTAATGCTAATTTCCTATATCTTGTAAGTCAAAAATAATAATATATTTGTGATGCTAATTTTAACGTGTTTAACTGGAATAACATGTAGATAAAATTTTGAAATTAACTGAAATTGAATATTTACAAGAAATTCAGTCACTTTCCATAATTAAAGGAAATACCAACATAACAAGTAAGGTTCGTTCCACTGTGTGAAATTACAGTAAACCAAAAGGCTATGCTAATTCAATAGTCAAACTTCAAGTAGAATATGTGTAACTTTTGGTTGAAATAGACTAAACAAATAAAAAGAATGAACTTGTTATTTGGAAGCTAAATCCAGACCTAAAACCCGTTACACATTACCCTTTAATATTTATACTCACTTAACATAAACATTTAAAGCAAAAAAAAAATAATTTAAACCACTTTCGGTGTGATAGAGGGTTAAAAGAGTAGATATAATATATTAAGGGGCGCTCAATCAATTATATGAGTCCCCTTATCGGTATATATTAACGTTTTCCCACCATAAATAAATATTCACACCAAAAGTAGTAGTTAATTTAACAACTTCCCGTCTCGATATATTGAAGTAAGTTGTGATGACACACACACACACACACACACACACACACATATATATATATATATATATATATATATATATATATATATATATATATATATATATATATATATATATATATGAGGGTCATTGCAAACGTCATGACAACTATTTTTCTCGAAAATAGCAACGAATAGAAAGATCTGAAATATGGGAATGGAAGCTTAGTTCATAAGTAAACATTACACTTTGGGACATGGATCAACACACAGACCTCCAGAAAGATACAGCATGGGAAAAATGACGAAAAAATGTCTTTAAAAACGTGTTTTTCTGTTAATTGCATCAGTACACAATAGTACAGGCAGGAATACTAACCTATGCCATCTTAGACAGATACTTTGTGATTATGACCTCATACCAAAGCTGAAAGAGCCATTGCGTGGAACACGCTTTCGAACATGTGAATACTGCCACAACAGTCAAGCGTGAGATCCGAAGATTCTCTCAAGGTGAGGCCATGGGTAGCTCTATTCGGTTTCTTTTAGAGCGTTGGCGGGAAGACTACTTCGAGGGACTCTAAGATGTCACAGGTACGTGTTTCTGCCCTGTACTATTGTGTACTGTTTCAATTGAAAATAAAACACATTTCAAACGACAAAATTTTGTTGGTATTTTTTCTCGTGCTATATCTTTATGATAGTCTGTGAGTTCATCCATCTCCTTACATGTAATGTTTACATGAACTAAGCTTCAATTTGCATATTTCAGAATTTTTTATTCGTTACCATTTTCGAGGATAAACATAGTTGCCACGACTTTTGCACTGATCCTCGCATATATATTAGCGTGTTCCTTATTTTCGGAAATTTTGTGTTGCGATGCGCACCGCCAAATGTATTCTATGTGACCTTAAACACGCATTAGTGAAATAGCGGCTCTCTACGAGAACGTTAACCCGTGTCGACTTTACGACAAAGTCATTAAATGAGTTTACATTATAAAATAATTTAGAATTTCCATCCGTAATAACGGAGAAACTAAAAGACACAAAAAAAGCGAAACTTTGCGCGAAGCAACTACAGAAAGGGCGACATTTGCTACTTATTGACAAACAGCACTGGATGAACAGTCTTGCCAATTAAAGAAGAAGTTATGTTTTTGTAAAAGGGATGACCTAAATTCAATATCATCATTGGGGGCAACAATGAAAATAAAGAAAAAAAGAGATTGTAAACGCAGATCAGTGTTGCAAAGGTCTCGGGAAATAACGTTTAATATATGTTGACGAACACAGAGAGTTTTTTACACCTTAAATCAGATATAGACAAGAACTGTTTGCGTTTAGTCTACGTCTAGAAGGATCCGCTGAACATTGTTGCTATCAACATAAGAGAAAATTTGAGTTTCGAAAACATACAATAAGTCGGGAAAGGTCACTTGTGCTGTATGCTTTATAACCTATAATGCAAGGCGGTAGATCATGAGGAGTAGAACCGTGATATGTGAGATCTATAACTGATCTAGATATATGGTACTTTGCAAAAGCTGACGAGTAAGCTTTATGAAAGGTGGCAACGCTGCACAGGTTGTTGGAATGCCAACAACCTGGTCAAATTATGAGAATAGGGTTCCGTTTTTCATGGGTTTTTGTACGCGTGGTCTTTTAAGGACGCTGATGACCATGATCACATCAAGAGCAAAAAGGCCGCCTCTTTGCAGCGTAGAAATCTTTTACAAACCTTAGTTCTCTGCTTTGACAAGATACCAAATATATCTGTTAGTACATGAGTTATCAATCTGACAACCACGGCGCTAATCCTCATGTTCTTCCTCCTTGCATTATAGGTTTTAAACTATACAGTAATAGTGACCTTTTCCGAATTATTGTATCACTTCCAAACTCAATTTCTCTCTTTTGTAGATCAGGGGCCGCGGTGGCTCAGTGGTAGAGCGTTCACTTCTGGTGCTTGGGGTCCCGGGTTCGATCCCAGCCCCCGCCAAGTGAACTTTGTGGTGGACAAACACGGTGTGCGTGGGTTTTCTCGGGGTTCTCCGTTTCCTCCTACTTTCTTCATTCCACCATTTCTTTCATTACTCATCATCAACGTCTCCTTTAGCCTAACCGGCATAACCGTGGGACGTAAAACTCAAAGATTTCATTTCATATTCTCTTTTGTAGATGGACAAACTGTTCATCGGATCCTCTTGGACTTAGAGTAAGCGTAAACAGTTCTTGTCAATATCTTATTTTAGGTATACAAAACGTTAGTACTTCACTCCTTCTGTGCACCAGCACATGTTTCACCTTATTTCTCGAGAAATTTGCAACACTGATCTGCGTTTACAATCACTTTTGACCTTATTTTCATTGTTGCTTCCAATGATGACACCCGATTTAGGTTTTACAAAAAACAAAATTTCTCTTGGATTTGCAACACTAATCACGCAATTATACACGACCGTACAGACACAGATGTCGCCCTTACTCTAGTTCTTTCGTGCAAAGTTCCTTTTCTCTGTCTCTTTTAGTTTCAGTATTATCATTGTTGAAAATTCTATTTTATATTTTAATATGAAAATGTCATTTCATGACTTTGTCTTCAAGTCGGCACGGGTAGAGAGCTGCTATTTCACTAATGCCTGTTTACGGTCACTGTAGAATACAATTTTGTGGTGTGCGTATTGCAACACGAAATTATCCAAAATAAGCGACACTCTAATATATATTCAACCCGTTATCGTTATAGAACCCTTTAAAATTATATTTAATATGGCAACCGCCCTTTTATGACGACCGTATACGGCACTTGTATCATTTTCCATGCTTTTCATACTCTTCCTACTTCAGGCTTCAGCCATCGCTTGTCTACAGTAAACTTATACAGGCATCAATTTTAATTCTGTTCCTCATGCTCCTCATGTCCAAGTTATCAAAAAAACAAACCTCAAAAACTTGAACTGGTAGCCATAAAACATACAAAGTATGAAAAATATATTGATTTTTAGTTCGCATACTTTAAGCGAGTCGCGTTTCGATTAGAAAATATATGCGTATATCGCAGACAACGAATGCACGGTAGCGGTTTTATTGAAACAGATGAGACTGTTGGTACTCTTGCCCGGCTGCTTGAAATGGGCTTTAATCGTTTTAAACGAGGGAACAGCGATATGCAATTAAAAGACTGCACGGGCACACTCGATCTACGATTTTCTCCCTTCATCTGTACTGCCCGTGTGTGTGATTTCATTCCACAGCAAGTAGTTAGTTGATAGGTGTTAAACGTGACATCATACTATGAAGAATCGAGGCTAACGAGAGACAGAGGCCTCCGCGCCTACCCGATTCAATCCACGAAATTCACTTGATCAACTTACGTTAGTGATATCACTTTAAAAATACAAGTAAACTCGCGTTTTTAATTTTATATCATGAGTTTTCAGAATCTGATCGGCCGACTCTAATTGTTTTTAACAGTAGAAAGATGATTTAATGTAGATTACGATATATTCTAGTTTATTCCGAAAAATGTGTCCTTGGCCGCTGGAGGCGTCATTTCTCCAGTCATTATTTAGAAAAACATTTCACAAACAACTGAACCGATTTCGAACAATCTTTAGCTATTGGGAAGCTATTTATAGTCAGTGAAGGTACACTATATTTTACCCCGCACAATGGGTCCTTGGGCACTGGGCGCGTCACTTTTTGATTAAATATATATAAGAAATATATAGAAACTACTGAACTGATTTCAAAGATTCTATCCCCATTAGAAAGCTTACCTAATGCAGATTCATGATACGGTATAATTTATCCTGGGAAATGGGGCCTTGGGTGCTGGGGGAGTCATTCTTTGTTTCATAGTATATAAGAAATTGTAAGAGACTACTGAACATATTTAAAAAATTCTTTCGGTGTTGGAAAACTTATTTATCGCTAGTGACGATACCATGCATTTTATCCATGAAAAGAAAAAAACGGATGCGTGGCATTACTTTTGCTAAAAATGTATTTAACAGACTTTTCAGAAATTACTAAACCGATTTCAATGTTTCTTTCGTTGTTGTACAATATACCTACTGTCAGGTATGATACACTACATTTTATTAATAGTAACTAAAGATATCATCTAGAAACTCTATAACAGTACTATAAGGTTCACATCGTGACCTAATTACTAAGAAATGTTGTTCAACGTAGAGATTCACTTATACAAAACCTAGAGTGGTATTTGTATTAATCCATTTCAGAACCTACTAAAGTTTATTCACTGAAAGCTCTATAAAAAGTACTAGATACATAGGTTAAAAACATGTCTCAGTTGCAAAACGCAATAATGAAAATTCAAGGCTAATATCTGAATTAATTGTAAATAATATAAAATGAATATATGCGCAAATTTATCTGACTATAAGCTAAAAGCTTTATGTAGCATAAGATCGGTACTAACTAGCACCTGCCATTCTCTCCTGATGGAAAATAAATTTATGTAAAGACAATGCAGATGCAAAGAAGCTCAAATACAAAATAAAACTATCATTACATAACTCCTGACATCTTACATCTTAGTAGTAATATTATTAGTATTCTTCATTCGAAACCTTCATGACAAATTAGGTTAATGAATACTGAAAAATAATAATATTATTGCACATTAAAGTAATTGAAATATTATTTTAATTTTCGAAGTTTGAAATAAGTGGAAGAGTAATCACCGCTCATAACTTCATAGATAATATAGATAACATAGAAATAGATTAGGGATTCGTTTAAAAACACGAATTCGGAAATACGCTTCTTGGGTATTCATACAATTTACAATCTGATAAGTAAACTACTAAAAGACAATGCAAATTTAGATTTACGATAAGTAGAAACTTATCCGTGAACTGTTACGTTATACGGCTTTCGAAAACTATTATAAATTTTAAAGTTATTCCTGTGCCGTTACAACCCCTACTAGGTTATGTAGTTATTGCTTTTCTTTTATTCTGTTATGGAATTATAAACTACCACGTAAATATTTAATTTATCCAAATCATCTCTCCAATAATTTTAAATAGTATTTCTTGACATTGTAATTGTATGCTCATATGTATTTCGAATTATGTGTATGTCTATGTTCATTATAAGTTAACGTATGTTTTTCTAACAGAGCAAAAGAAATATGTTAATCACAGAATATTCATTATTATGTAGCCGAAACTCAAACATTTTCAGTGTTGTACTTACAGCTCATGGACAAAAAATCTTTTTTTCGTAAAACGAGGATCTATATATACGTTTGAGACCAATCTCTCCTGCACAGAAGGACTGGGATCAAAGAGGCGATTTGTTCCAGCATACACCTAAGTAGAAACATATTTGGTATTGTTTCACATACATAGTAAATTACTTTATGGAAATATAAAATTGTTAGAAATTTTTATACTACGCTTTCACTAATATCTCACAAAATGCAAATTTCCTTCCCTCTCTCTCTCTCTCTCTCTCTTTCACACACACACACACACACAAAAGAATCGGTGAATTGAAAAACAAAAATATTCCAAATAAAATTTCTGTATAATTAAATATCAAATTCCAATACTTTTTGGTACAGGAGAAATAAAATCTCGTACTGTAAAAAACAATAAACATTTCCTATATAATCATAATCACTTACATTTATCAAGTCGTTCTACTTTCTTAATTTTTTTTAACTTACCAACCCAAAGCGTACGCATACAAACTTTAAACATAAAATCAATGGTTTAGTTGGAAATTTAATGTAAGTGACATTAGCTATCTATCGCATTGTATAAAAGCGTAGAAGTGGATGCTCATTACAGTCCAGGCCAAATAACATAGAATAAAAACGTGGAATTTTGTAAAGAATAATCTTCTTCCTGGCTTGATAGTTAATGAAAGATCTTCTTGATAAATACATTCTAGAGAGGGTGAATACGACTCAAATGTCCTCCTAGGATACGGAATGTCTAGCGTTAGGAAAACGAAATTCGACAGATAAACTTTTCATTAAAAATAACGGAATATGTTCTCCCGTTGTTGAAATTTCAATTCAAAATAAAATGAGGAAGAGAAAGAGTCAGCAATAAAATACTCAAATTCCGCTTTTTTTAATCGGGTGGTGCCTCGGTGAGAATTTGTTTAAGTTGGAGATATAGATTTCGAAATATACACTTCAGGATACAAAATGCATTATGTGCTTCAGTGTTTTCGAAAATTATATTTTTAAGTGGGAGAATTTAGCCATTTCTATAACGCCCGAATTTTCTATTTCTTACTGCAAAACACTAAAAGGTTTGGAGGTGTTCAAGATATGATTGTCGGTATATGAATTCTTAAATAAAAAATAACATATTGAATGCTTAAGCGTTCTCGAAAATTTCACTCCAAAGTGGGGGAAAGTTATATAACTTATTTTATCTTAATAAATCACACAATATGTCAAATCGGATTATCAGTTTAAGTTAACGATGTGAAATTCAGAGTATACATACTTAAATGAACATGAAATATTTCCTAATACTAACAAAGAAATGTTTCTAAAGGGAGAAATGGGTAAATTTATACAATTTATACAATTATTTGAAAACGGATGTGCGTGTGCAGATTTGTAAAGGTTTTTTCTGTGTGGAATTTGGTAACTTGTATAAATATAAGGTAACCTATTTCACAATGTTTGAACATATATTCTTTATGAATAGAAATTAATAGACTCAATAAGAATAAAATGTTCATTTCTTTGTTGAGATAATACCTCTAGTGGGAATTTGCTTAAGTTGGAGATGTAAAATTCTGTTTATGAACTATTAAATAAAAATAAGTGTATGCGTGTTTTAGGACTTTTTAAAGTTTTTTTCTAAGGAGAAAAAGTTATATTACTATAAAATTAAAAAATCCCTTTATTTACTCATATGTAAGATTGTGCCTGAGTTAAAGTCGTTAAATTCAAGATAAACTCAGAAATAGAACCAACGAGATATGTGTTAATATTTTTGAAACAGTTTGCATGTTAGGGTGGAATGGTGTTCATTCCTACAATATTCTAATGTAGCTTTTGATTCGGAAAGTATCGATTATCAGGATTTCCTTAAGTTGTAAATGCAAAATCGGCTTCTAGTCACATATATATATATATATATATATATATATATATATATATATATATATATATATATATACTGGCATTTTGGAGTAGGCAAAAGTTTCGGTTCTAATGTTTTTTGTAATAATATCTTTTCTCATTATTTATTACGAGAATTCTTATTAGAGATTTTGCATAAGTCAAAAGTGTAAAATTTGTTATATAAAGCATTAACCTTTGTTTAAACTTATATGTGTGTACGCATGTAGAAGCATAACTAGAAGGTCTGAATCAATTTCAATTAATGTTGGTAAATTTAACATTTACAGCCTCAACAAAATTACTGCAGAGTTAACATCTAGCTACAACACGGGAAACATTCCGAAGGATCATTCTTGTTACAAAATGTAAAGAATCGGAAAAAACTGCTACTAATGTGAATTCTTTAAGGCAAATGAAATTCTTTTTAGATTAATACAATATATACATGCACACAATTTCATCATCGTTGGCATATAACTCATACTTGAAGCAAGGAATAAAATGTGATGATGCATATTTTCATAGATATATTTTCTAGTTTCACTGTATTGTATGCCTCTCTCACTAATCGTGTTACAAAGAGTTTCATTTCTTCTTTTTTTTAAATAATTTCACACCATTATCACTCCCTTTTCTTTTTGCTTTCTAATTCCACTATTTCCTCATCACTCACTTGTTGAATCACCTTCCCCCTTAGCGTAACATGCATAAACCTTGGACGTTAAACTACAACATCAAATGATAGACCAGACTTACTTCTGCGATGTTCAATCTCTTACAGATAAAAAGTTACATATATTTAGTAGTAGATTCTATTATACGCGCTTTGTGATAGTAAGTTTACTGGTGTTTGTTCTACGGCAATATACACAATTCGCAGAATGCAACTCAAAAGAAGTGTTTCTAATTCTATGTTTTACACTGGACCTTACCAACCCACACATGGTTCATTAGCAAATGCCATATCTTCCTCCACACAAAACGAATACTAAGCACATCTTTATGGCATTGAAGAGCAGTGCTGTATGTATGATCTGGGTAATTTGTATAGAAATCGAAGTAGATATTTCGTATAGTCAAATAAAAGAAATATATTTTTTTTTCAATTGAGTACAGAAAACATCCGAATTATGTAAACAACATTCATTTTTCTAGTTTCGCATTTTCTAACACTTTGTGTTTATTCTCTAACATCTGTTTGGTATGATTTGAAAGCTCTGAAAGCATTGTATAATATAAAATATTTCTATCTCAATGTATTCTCGTTGTATAAAATTTTGAAACCACAACTTCCTCACTTCACTGCAAGGATAACTCAATCTGATAATTTTTCAAGTGGTTGTAACAATGGCAAAGCACTATGGTCATGCGCATCTTTAACATATGCATTTTAATACAAATTCAACATGGTCATAGTACAAATTTTACCATCGTATTTATTATTTGAAAGGAAATGTGCCAGCAGAGAGTTATTAATGAGAACATTGGCCAAAATAATGTACCCCTCTAAGTTTGGTTCGTCCATCGTATACTTAGTTATGGGTAGAAATGACATAAGATGAAATTTAGCAGAATTTTGAAGTCGTTTATGCTATCTTTTGCTACTTGATGACTTCATATGATTGACTCATCCATTTTAAATTTCGATATATATATATATATATATATATATTAGGGTGTCACTTATTTAGTGTAATTTCGATTTGTGATACCCACACCTTTAATGTATTCAATGTGACCGTAAACACTCATTAGCGAATAACATCAATTGGATATCACCATTGGAAGCAACAACGAAAATAGAGACAAAAGAGATGGTAAACTCAATTCAAAGTGGCAAACTTACTTGTGATCTACAGTTCAAAAAAAAAATCAAATTAATCTCTACTAAGCGTCTAAGCGTCTAGTGTCTAAGCATCTTTTTTTTGTGGAATATTTCGAAGCATTTGTCGTGCAGGGTTACTTTGCATCTTTTGCAAATTTTCGTTGTATGCAACTTGCATAACACACTACTCAATCCTTTGATTTCATTACCTATCATATGCTGTCCCTTATCATATCTCATTTCGGTATGCACTCTGTTTGATGTACGAGTTTTGACTCTTCCAGCTTTACACTTCTAAGTTTTGTATTTCTGAAACAAACATAGTTCCACACATTTTCTACATACTAGGAAATCGATTAGTTTTTCACCGTATCTTTGTTCCACTTTTCGATAGAGAAAAAAACATTTAGAATAGCAACATCAATTCCCCAAGTAAACAAATACGACCACCACTTCTTACTACTTATATTTGTTCTATAACACGATATGTTTTGGTGCATGCGGTCAGTACCTCCCATATATTTGCCAATAATATGCGGTTGAGGAATTTTGATCTTCTTCCTCTTAGCTGCCGAGTACCTCGAAACTTCTTTCACTGGCGCCACGCTTTCGTAGTTTGAGATCACACACACCACTCCATTGTCGTTCCAATGACAGTCTTCACATGTTCGGAAGTCAAAATAACCTCTATCCTCCTTTCCTAAAACATTGCAATGCTTAAGAGGGCATCCTACTATTCTGTCATTTGTGACTGTCCCAGTAAACCCTATACCACGCAATGTGAAGGTATCCAGAACTTTAATACCTAAGAAAAAGTTGTCTGCAAACACGTGAAAGGGTTGCTGTCTCGTGGCAACGTGTCTGCAAATTACATACGTACCTTTCCAGCTAGACCGAAGTCAGCCTTGTATTGGTTTTAGGGGCCCTTTGAAACTTCGTACACTTCAAAATCAAATGTATATCTCAGTCCAAAGTTTAAGCACCAAATCTTATACCCTACACGTATGGGGTTTTCCCTTTGTGAAATGCTTGAGAGTATTTCTTTCATAATATGGTACCGTGGCTTCGTCGATACTTACTTCTGTTTCCCAGGGAGTGTATTCAATAAAGAAATCTCTTAGGGAATCGAGATACGGTCTTAGGTTTGAAACTTTATCAGTCACATCTAATAGTGTATTATCGTTCAAATGTAAATTCCTCATTACTTCTTCAATGCGGCGTCTTCTCAAAGCATCACTGATCGGCTCGTTGTAAGTGTCTGAACGCTCCTAACAATACATCCGTTTCCTTGGAACTTTAACATAGCCACTCACAATAAGTATACTCAAGAAAGCTTTCAGCGCTTCAGCACTAACTACGAAGTCTTCCCTATGCTTTTGTACTGCGTAAATAATTGATTGCTTTACAATATCGAAGCACAATTTTCCATTAAAAACAACTCAAAAAACTCCAAAAGGCTCATTATTTTGTCACATGTATGTGGGCGAAACACTTTGTACTGATACTCGGGAACTTTCTCATGTAAAGAAATATTTCTATCATTGAGATAACTACGAGAACACTTCTTTTCTTTCCTTTGCTTCTTGTTACATTTCGATTTCATTTGTGTCTTCTGCACACATTGCATACCCTCACTTTTTGACCTGGATCTACATTGTTTTCATCAACTACATTTGCTGCTACTCCATTTTCCTTCCTTTCTTCAAATGTGATAGGGAAAGATATAGCCCTATTACATGACGTTTACTTTTCACGTGCAAGTTCACATCCCGCTAGGAGTTGTGGACCATTTAGCCACTTGGGTTGTTAACAGTACCACCTTCATCTTCATCTGCATTGTCTTCGTCAGGGGGTACAATAAATAGGTCCAGCTGGTTAACGTCTCTTAACATGTCTACATCAGCTTCTTCTAACATTGACAATATGCCATAAACATCGTTCCATCGTTCCATTGGCCTTTCTTCAATATAGTAAAAGTAATATGTGTTAGAGACAAAGTGGACATTGGTACTTTATTGGTCTAGTTTTTCGGAAACTCTGCTGTGGCCAATGTTTAATCTTTGTATTGTTTGTTATTTCTTTAACTTGAAACCCCATCAGGATCCTGTCGCCTATAGTCGGACAATTTGTCCATGACGACCAGATGCCGCCGTCGGATTGCCGACGTCAGAACCGACGTCTTTCCGTGTGATTTTCGACCTCGACAAGCAAAAAGAAATTCGTTCAGCAAAATAAAACAGAAAGTTAGAAGGTAATTTGTTGCTTTAAAATACGACTTAGGGCTTATATTTCCCTCGTATAAAGCTTTCTCGAAACAGTCGGCAGAAGGTCGGACGATGACTGCAAAAAAAAAAAAAAAAAAAAAAGACTGCCAGCAATTTCTTGAAAAACGACGTCGGCGAAAGTTTCAATATCGCGTACGAGCGGCAACGAGTGGAATTTTGGAAAGTGAATAGACCATGTATCTTCTTTAATGATGAAGTAAAAATTGAAACTCTCCGAAGGCTTTTCTTGTGGTTGGACACTAATACCACTAGATATGTCCTTTGAAAGCGGAGTCGGCAGAAAGTCGGCATACAGCGGACGGAACTACGCAGCAAATGATGGTTGTAAAGACGTCGAAACGTTGACGGCGCGGGCCGACCATAAAAAGGTAAATGTATGAAAAGAAATGTAGTAAAGGGACTGCACGTAAAGGATAGATATGTGAGAAGTAAATATTCTGAAGTAGTTATGTTTTAGATGTGAAGTGACCATGCGATAATTGTGTAAACTCGTAACTTAATTCGCTAAATTCCATTATTTTATTAAATTCCATTATTAACGACAGAATCATGAACTTTTTAAAATTCATCGGAAGAAAACTTTGATCAAGATTGTACATTCTCAGACAGATTTTGTAAACGCATATTTGTTAATAAACTCGACTAGCTTCCGCATTACCCTTCCGCATACCTTCAAGCATAGCCTGATACTTCCCGATTCAATGGACTCTCAAGTCATCATTCTTCAGCCGAACAAAACCACGAGGGACACAACAACAAAGGGTATTCGACACACGGTTAGAATAGGTGCAGGATCGACGAGAGAAGCGGATCGCACCGTTGGAGAATAACCAGCTCCATAAGTCAAGAGTCATAACTCTTTGATATTTGATGATAGCGTGCTGTATTCCCACTCTCAGTGAGAACCTGTTTATTAATGAGGCGGGTGTCCTCAAATCGAACTGTAGACGGTTATTAAATTGTTCTGCTCCCACTAAAAGTGAGAACCCGTTTGTTAATGAGGCGGGTGTCCTCAAATCGAAAGTATAGATGATTATTAAATTGTTCTCCTCCCACTAAAAGTGAGAACCCGTTTATTAATGAGGCGGGTGTCCTCAAATCGAAAGTATAGATGATTATTAAATTGTTCTGCTCCCACTAAAAGTGAGAACCCGTTTATTAATGAGGCGGGTGTCCTCAAATCGAAAGTACAGATGATTATTAAATTGTTCTGCTCCCACTAAAAGTGAGAACCCGTTTATTAATGAGGCTGGTGTCCTCAAGTCGAATGTATAAAGCTAGTTGTGATTCCCCTGTACTCTCAATAAGAGAAAAGAACGGTGATGTCGATCTTACGATCCTTCACAGTGTAAGCTCCTTCAAAAATATAGATTTTCTTGTGGCTCCCCTGTGGTCTCAGACGACAAAACACGGTGATGCCAACCAGAGACTGATTCTCCACAAAGTAAAATTTCATCTCATAAAAATAGTTTTTAATGCTAGCTTGAAAGCTAGCTACCTCTAAGAAAGGTACGCCCTCTTTCAGGGATGGGAAGTTAAAGGAAAAGTTCGTTGTATGGGTTGTTTGTGGATGGTCTAAGGGAGGCTAGAGTACTGGGTTATAGTTTTCATTATATACAGTTATTTATTTATTTATTTATTAAATCAAAATGACATGGACATTATGATCTTTGCGATCATAATTATTATGACATCGGTAGTGGAAGGAATTTGGGAACATAGACATATTACAAATACAATACAAATATTATAGTACGGTACAAAAAATTAGCACATAATGTAAGTAGGGTATAAGAAGGTATTGATGGACAAAGTTCAAAGATGCATGGTGATGGAAAGGACAAATCAATGTGTGAAGCAAAGTGAAGAAAAAAGCGTTAAGATTCTATTTGTTCGGCGAGTAAAATATGTTATGAGCATGATAGATGACATGAGGTGCAGACACGTCACAACACTATGAATGTGTTAAGTGAACGAATGCAGTTAACTTCTGCCTAGGGGCGGCTCTAGGCTGATAGAGACATGGGGAAGCCTGTTAGTAACAGAGGAAAGCACTGTGCGATATAAGATGGAAATATATGAGGTAGATGAGCATGAATACAAAAGTCCTCTATGAGCGCATGAGCTGGATGATTAGGAGGTAATGTGTAATAATATAGCGTGAAGAGTAAATGTAGAGGTGTATAAGTATAGCGTGCTCGGTAGAGATGGAGTGTAAGATAATGAATGGTATCAAAAAGAAGTGGCTGGTGATGAGTGAAGCGGTTAGTAACGAACTTGCAGCGTAAGGCTTCTAGGTTATACATAAGAATGGGAAAAGAAATACGAGAATAGAGATCTTGTGTAGGACTAGGCAATGAGATGCGAAAGGCAATTCTAAATCCATGACGTTCGAGAATGGCAAGTTTTTCGTAATAGGAGGTTGGGGCAGAGATCCAGGCGGAAAAACCATATGTCAGTACTGGCCTAACGAAGACTTTGTATGTGTTAAGAACAAGATTCAAAGAGAGACCCCATGTGGTACGTGTTAAACGTTTCAGAAGATTAAGTCTGTTGTAGGCTTTTGCCTTGACTGAATTGAGATGTGGTGTCCAGGTGAGGCGGGGGTCGAATGTGATGCCTAGATAGGTAACTGTTTTGCTACGATGTAACGGTACGTCATTGATTTGTAAGGATAGCTTAGAAGGATTCCGATGGACCTTCGTACGTTTTCGGGGTGGAATGAAAACGATGGCTTGTGTCTTGGCTGCATTGATGGTCAGTTGCCAAGTGTGGCACCAGTGCGTGAACTGATTAATTGCTTTCTGAAGAGTAAGATTGATTTGTGCTATTGTGCGACAGAGGGCAAGAAATGCAGTATCATCGGCGTATTGGAATAAAGAGTCGTTCGGAGGTAGTTCACGAAAGTCGGCGACAGAAAGCAGATAGAGGAGTGGCGATAATGCCGAACCCTGTGGAACGCCTGATATTAAGAAGATCGGGTGGGACAGCTGATCGTTGATGGCAACATAGGCAAGACTGCAAGTAAGGAAATGAAAGATAAGCCGGATATATGCAACAGGAAGTCGTAATTTGATAAGTTTATAGATGAGTCCGAGGTGCCAAACTTTATCAAACGCCTTTTCAAGGCCGAAGAGAAAAAGACTAGATGGCTGAATAGTTATAATGATTGCTGACAAGTGACGTAAGACGAAAGAGTTGGTCGTTAATTGAATGTGAGGGCCGAAAGCCAGCTTGATGTGTTGGAATGAGATGATGATCATTTAAGTATGGGTGTAATCTTTTAACCAGGATCCGTTCGAAAATTTTGCTGAAAGTGGAGGTGAGTTGTATTGGCCTATAGGATGAAACATCCGATGGTGGTTTTTTAGGTTTCAGAAACATGAGTGTTTTCGAAACCTTCCACTCGGTGGGAAAGAGACCTGTGCGGAGAATAGAGGAGTATATAAGAGCATTTAGTGAGAGAAGAGCAAAGGGACATTCTTTAATATGTCTATAAGTGAAGCCATCGAATCCTGGAGCGGTGTTTCTCTTGCGGCGTAGTACAGCGGTGATTTCATTAGGTGTAATGGGAACAGTGAGAATATGCTCCGGAAGAGTGTGAGTGATGTTGGGCTGTAATTGAGGTGAATCAGTGTTGACTTGAGCAGTAGGATGAGCGCGGTAAGTATGATCGGAAACGGATGGTGTAAAAATGCTTTGAAGATGATCAGCGAAGGCATTTGATATGTCTAGATCTGATTGGAGAGGCTTATCATGGACAAGGAGAGGATATGTTGTCTTAGTGGTTTTGCCACATAAAGCGTTGAAACGTTTCCAATAGAGTATTGGATGTGATGTGTCTGCTAGATTATTGCATGTTTTAATCCACTGACGTTGTTTATAGGCGGAGAGATAATTCCGGACAGTACGCTGCAATTGGTGATGAAGTATAAGTGCATCAGGATTATGTGTGCGAAGGTAGTCGCGATAGCATTGGCGAGAGCGTCGGACCAAAGCAAGATAATGGAGTGGAAGTTTGGGGCGATATGGAACGGATGAAGATTGTGGGATATAGAGGGTAGATGCGAGTAGCTGTAGTGAGAGTGCCAATTTGTTTAGCAAGATCATCAGAAGTGACTGGGCCTTGGTAGGGTTCTATGGTAGAAGAGATATAATTACGATAGCTAAGCCAGTCGGCCTTGTCATATCGAGGTGTGACTCGAGAAGTAGGCAAACGTGATGGACATGCAAGACCCATATGGTAGGTCAGTTTGATAGGGGCATGATTGCTACCGAGCAAATCTAAGACTGTGACAGTGCAATGAGTAGCTAATGTATTAGAAGTAAGTGCTATGTCTGCCGTGGTGTTTGAGATTGGTCGAGTAGGAGAAGGAAGTGCAAGCAGTATGCCAGTAGTATGATTGGTGATGAAGTCACAAAACTGAGTGCGTTCCTGGGCTGATCGACTGTGAAGGTTTACATCTGCAAGGATAATGAAATGTTTGTACGTATCGCATATATATGAAAAGAAGGCGGTTGGAATGGGATTGCCAGGTCGAACATAGATTGTAGCGAACGTAATTGCGATGGACTTGAAATAAATGGTGGTGATGACATGTTCAAGTAACTGGAGGTGAGGACAAGTGCTGTCTGTATGGCAGGTTATTGCGAAACCCAATAGCAGCTCCACCGTTAGCGCGAAGGGTTGGCAGGGTATTGTCATGTCGGATCAAATCATAGCCAGGGATTCTGCACGAGATGAACTTTTTAAGAAAGGTTTCGTTTAGAAGAAATACAGTGATATGCTCTTCTAATAGTACTGCCTGGAAAAGGTCTTTGTTTTTAGGGAGTGATCGGATGTTGAGAAATAAAAAGTTTAAATCCATGATGCGTCTGAAGTTAGACTGTAGTTTCGTATCGAATGGTATGAAAATGAACGTAATTATTTGAATAAGTAGCATAGAGAGAAACGTTAAAGGTTTGTGTTGCTGCTAAGGTGAGTTATTGGACAAGGTGCTGTCTACGAAACAGGTGAATGTTATGAAGAGCAAGTGTAAAGAGTTCCAACAATTTGCCTACTGTCACAGGATCATCAACATGCTGATCGGTGTTTGGTGAGGTTGATTCTGTGCGTAACGGAGCTACTAATTCAGGATGTGCCTGGTCAGGAAAAGGTTCTTTTACGTTTGTAGCTATAAGAAGGATACTGATCTTTGCAGGTAGAACTCTAAGGAGGGAGCTGCGTATTCGGACACAGGCGTGTTTGGTGCGGACCGGAGCAATAGTCACAAACAGCAGGGTTTGTACATTGGGCGGTTGAATGACTGTTGTACGCCTGACATTTCTCACACCTGAGTGATATAGGTGCAGGTGACCGAGAAGGTTCCACGCGGTGTCTGCGTTTATAGATGTATGCACCTTGGGTAAGAAGGCGGTCAATAGTTTCCTGTGAAGGTGTAAGGACACGCACCATGTAGGTGGCACCGCTGTTGTTACGAATGCGGATGAATTTGTGAATCGTGTGCCCTTCGGACTGTAATTCATCCGTAATTTTCTCATCTGAATATGCAGAATTGACTCCACGAATAACAACAGATAACATGGGGGGTTGCTTCGGAGGAGAGGTTGTTTACGACAGGAACACGTGAGGTTGGTGAGGATTGATTATTTACCGAAGATTTCAAAGGATGCTTTGTTGCGAACAGTAGTGGCGAAATTTGGGTCGGGAGATTTGAAGATATAGCCATTGCATGTTTTTACAACTTCGTTAAGTGGGAGGCTAGGTAGATATTTTCGTAATTGCAACGTGATGAGTTTTTTGTTAGAGAACTTAGAATCGTAGTGTTGGAGTAAGAAAGAGTGCAGAGATGGAGTAGTGTTCGATGAAATAACGACTTGGTCAGATGATTTGCGTACTATTGAAGTGCCTTTGGCTTCCATATCGGAATGTTCTGAGGCGGAATCAAAGTGTTATTTCTTAGCTGGTGGTGAGTGTTTTACCTTGGCAGCAAAACTCGTATGACTCTGAGGTGATTGAGACCTCGTCCGAGTTGAAGTGCCAGAAGCTGCGGAAGCAGTAGAGCATTCGGAGTTTTGGCGATGTCTATCTCTGCGGTCTTTCCGTTTCTCTACCTTCGCAGTGTGACCAGCGGGACCAGGAATAACAGGCGGTAAAAATCGTGACGACATTCTAAGGATTGTCCAGTAACTAAGCCAGGGTCCGCCGTCAGAGAAGCCGATCAAGAGGCACAAAGCCGTGCTAACTGTGTAAGGATATGATGTGATGCTATGAAATGAAAAATGTAAGGTGAGACGACCCGTTTGGATAGCCGTCAAGGTTGAGTAGTTTCGGATGCCAAACTCGTAGCACTGGACGAACTTGGCTTGATCAGTCTGACGTACAGTGCTCGGAAGTAAGGCAAGAGAAAAAAAACCGGGATGAGGAGGAGGAAGGTAGCAAAAAAAAAAAAAAAAAAAGTAAAAATGTAAATAACGGAGTATTCATATAAATGCAAGATTTCGTCAAAACTTATTGCAAGTTTTTGGATAAAACTTCGTTAATTGCATCCAACAAACTTTTATTTTAAGCAAAACAAGGGAAAAAAAACGAAAGTATGTATAAACTATAATTAAAATACGTGGTAAGGAAATTCTGCAACTACACGCAAAACCTTTTGTTTTACAAAAATACACTGATATTTCTGGTGCCATCTAGCGAGAAATTGGAAAATTACAAAATAATAAAATTACTGAATCAAATTCCATTTGAACCAGTAGAAGTGTGATTTTTTTAGAAATCATACTGAAAGGCCGTGATTAGCACATGCAAGAGCAGCGATCTTCATTAAATTTGCATCAATTAATTTTTTGCCCCGCCCTAGTATATATATATATATATATATATATATATATATATATATATATATATATATATATATATATATATATATACATGTGTTTGTGTGTGTGTGTGTGTGTGTGTGTGTGTGCTCTACTATGTCATTTTTCACATCAGAAAAGTGCTCGTACAAGAGAACGAGCCATCCCTGATATAATGATCAAAAAGAACTACCGGCATTGTCATGGTCGTTCTGCTATGTTCATTGTCTTGTTGTTGGGTGTAATTGAAATTGTAATCTTTCTGCGCATGCATATTCCGGTGTGGTGTTCATGCTTGTGTAATCTATACAGTAGGTCAAAATCGTAAAAGGCTACTCGTTGCATAGTCAGCTCCGGAGACCGAACTGGTACTGACACATGATCCGAAAAAGAAATCGGAACGGAACAAGAACCGGAACAGTTTATACATGTGCAGTAGGTCAAAAGGGTCTGTCAAGTGCCATCAACCTAATATTGTGGTAAATTTCACAATACGATAATTATAAATACGGAAATTAGAATAATTTTTAAAAATGTTGCTAAATGGACATGGACGTTTTATTTTCGTTTTTGTGTTCTTATTTACTGCCATTTTGACATGAAATATGCCACATGCAAGTTTTTGCGCATTATACACATACTAACATTATAAGAAATACCTGGCGAATTCGTTATCAAATTATATTCGTACAATGACATATTTAAATACATGGGCCCATAATTTTGGACATGAGTGTACATGACCCAACAGAAGGTAAGTATGACGACTTCAAGATGGCCGCTATAACAATACTGTAAAATATTAGGTGTGTTTCGTCCATTATCCAAGATATCTTCGTATTCCTTTAAGCCGTTTCTAAATTAAAAGACTTTATTCCAGATTTTTTCCATATACTATGTATTGTAATGGGATTCAAAACTTTAGGTCGCTTGAGGCACCATTTAATATTATTCAATATAGCTAATTTTTATCCTGGATTAACTTGGTCTCATATGGAACCATTTTAGGGTATTCGCCGAAAGAAATTCAGAAATCAAATATAGATATAGATAGATAGATAGATAGATAGATATATAGATATATAGATACATACATACATACATACGTACATACATACGTATACTAAAAGGAATCATCCGGTTTGAAACAATAATATCTATTCTGTCCTTTCAAATTGTGAGTGAACAACGTACTGTTGGAACGAGGAACATCTCTAGTTGTGCATGGTTTCCGCTAGCTAGCAGCAGTGTGCTTGAGTGAACACCCACTACGGTTCTGGTTAAAATGGCATCTGAACAACATAAAGCGTTTTGTGTACTACGTTTTGCAGAGTGCAAGTCAGTGATAACTATTCAGCGTGACTTTCATACTAAGTATGGTGTGGATCCTCCTACTCCACAGAGCATTAGACGATGGCGTGAACAATTCCGAACAACAGGTTGTTTGTGTAAGGGAAAATCACCGGGACGTCCTCGAGTGCTCGACGCAGACGTGGAGCGCGTCCGTCAATGTTTACCACGCAGTCCGAAGAAATCCGTTCGTCGTGCAGCTCGACAGCTCAACATGCCCTCAATGTCTGTCTGGCGTGTGTTGCGTCGTCGTTTACACATGAAACCATACAGAATTCAGCTACTGCAAGCTCTTTGTGAAGGTGACAAAGAACGACGTATGGAGTTTTGTAATTTCATTATTGGCAAGATTTCTGAGGACGACAGTTTTGTTCAACGTTTAGTGTTTAGTGACGAGGCAACGTGCCATTTGAATGGAAATGTGAACCGCCATAATATGCGAATATGGGGAACGGAACACCCACATGAAGTTGTACAACATGAGGGGGTCTCGCCAAAAGTTAATCTGTTTTGTGAAGTTTCCCGAAAAAAAAGGTGTACGATCCATTTTTCTTTGCCGAGAACACTGTGACGGGGATAACCTACCTTGATATGATTGAGTACTATTTTTTCCCACAGTTGGAGACTGATTCGAATGATTTCATCTACCAACAGGATGGGGCACCGCAACACTGGCATAGGAAAGTGCAGGGATTTTTAAATCGAACGATTCCACAACAATGGATTGCTCGCACTTGACCAAATGATGCAGCGTTAAATTACTGGCCTCCAAGGTCACCTGACCTTACTGTATGTGATTATTTCTTGTGGGGGTTTATACAAGACTCCGTTTATGTACCTCCGTTACCAAGCACATTGAATGAACTGCGACATCGCATAACGGCAGCTGTGGAAGCTGTAACTGAAGACATGTTAGTGCAGTTTCGGTCGAATTTGAATACCTCATGGACATATGCCGTTCATCTCACGGGGGGCACATTGAACACCTATGAACAGGTGCAATAAAAACTTTTTTGAGTTTCACTGTCATGCAAAACAAAAACTATTTGTATATGTTTATTAGTTTCAGAAATACAGACTTGCCAAAGTGGAGAAATGTTTTTGATACACCCTGTATATATATATATATATAATTCTGGCTGATTATATTCAATCTTCAAATATATATTTATTATAAATCTGTGTACTTGGCACTCTTGGATCCACATCTAGACCACATTTATAAGATCTATATCTTCCTTGTTACAAATATCGAAAACTCAACTTGAAATATTCGAAATAATAAACTGTTTTAATTTAACATAGTGCTTCTCTAAGCAAAATACCGGTAATTCGGATATTAGCAATCACTGCCGCCAGAAGCTATTTTCTAATAGCCATCACGTGCGCTGATACCGAAACCGGAAGGAGCAGTTTCAGTGATAATTATCACAAATCGTTCCGTTCCTTTGGTGCGGCAGATTGTCTTGAATTTCCACTAACATTTGTTTAAAAACAATAAGTTACTTCTCCATTTGTAATGATATAAGTAAACGAAATTTCGTGTAAGGAGCAAGAAGCTGAATCATTCGTATCATAGTATTGTTCTACATTAAAATTGATGGTTAGTAAAACAAAAGTTTGAAATCTTTTGCCTTTTTTCAATACCTTTGCTTTCTTAATTTCGCGCCAACCAAGACTTCTTATGTCTGAGTTTTATGAAACCTCAAAGGCAGCAGGAGAATTTAAGAATGGGCGAAAAGTGGGTTTTTTTTGAATGACCATATCAATCAGATCTCAAAATTGGTGTTGGATAAATCGTGGCAAATGAATCATATTCCAGAAATAGCGTACAGTAAGTTTTTGCTGGTTCAATCTATATCCCAAACCAGACATGTGCGTACATTCTCTTTATGATTTCCACTGATATAATTACAATTATACGTCACGAATATAATTCACAATATGACTTACAATTACCGCCTTAAATGTCAGATATAATGGGTACCACAAGATTAAAAACTCATTTCATCCCCATTCCCCAAATATTTCATTTGAAACAATCAGGTTAAGGTTGATTCCATCATTTTTTTTTATTATAAGGTCTTTCGTAAGATTGGACTCTGTACCAAAGGTTTCTACGGTGACCGGATAATACGTATAGGAAATTGTAGGGTGTTTAAGTGAGAACAAGTTTAGATAACAGTATAATATTGTTCGAAATAATTGTGATTCACGAAGACGTCAGAAAGGTTAAAAGTGCGATAGCAACCTGCAAAAAAATAAAATGTTGTCGCACCAGATTTGGTATCCTTGGACATTTTTCTGTTCCTGGGGTTAGTAATAAGTATAAACTACCATGACCTGATGACGAAGGTTCTGTTCTGGATTATAGTTATTTTAAACTCAAGAATGTCTGATTTTTCAGATTTATGAAAATATTTTCGTCGTGTAAAACATGGCTTTCATTGTGAGGAAATTAAGTTAAGAAATATAGTAGAGGTTTAAATCCTGTATGTCTTTTCAGTTTTCGGCAGAATAAAAATTTGTCGAACAGATCCGTGTTATACATATAATTATAAACTTAAGGCATTAACAGCAGAAAAGTTAGAGGAAAATAATTTTAAGTAGCATTCGAACAATGTTCAAAAGAATTGAAATCGGAAATAACCATAAAAAAATAAATGCATTGCGATCGAAATACTTGTTATTTTATAGCTTTATTTATAACAGATTAAGAACGTTTCTTGCCTCATAATTATTATTTATTTTTAATAAAAACGCATATGCGCATTCTTTATATAAGACAAACTACTCAATATTTACAATGTTACTGCTACGTTCTGTAAGCAACATTGCGTTAAGCAGAGAGAGAGGTTCTAAATATAAGAAACATTAAACGACAAACTAGGTTAGGAACTCTCGCTAAATTTTCCTGTTTAATCTCCCTGTTTTCCAGGTCCGTGAACTTGGCCCCCCCACTTTGAGCACTAACGATAAAATTAGTGTCAATCGTTAGTGCATCGTTAGTGCTTCTTAGTGCACCAACCCCTAACGTTAGTGCTTAATTAGTGTAGGAGCTACAAGCAAAAAACCTTTGGGGGGCCAAGTTCACGCTGCCCCCCCACTTCAAGCACTAACGAAATAACTAGTGCCATTCGGTAGTGCATCGTTAGTGCTTCCTAGTGCACCAACCCGTGACGTTAGTGCTTCATTAGTGTAGGCTCTAGAGCCAAAACAATGGTACACGCTGGCCCGCCCCACTTCAAGCAATAAAGAAAGGAATAGTGCCGTTCGTTAGTGCATCGTTAGTGCTTCAAGAAAATACTAAAAGTTTCGTTAGTGCTTCACTATTAGTGTAGATATAGCACTTATAAGTCACGAAACTCCCATAAGAAATGCATGGGGAATTTTTCATTGCGTCAAATTACCGCCAAATTCCAAAGCACTATTGACCTCTTCTAGTGCAATCGTTAGTGCATCGTTAGCGCTTCTTACTGCAAAAACCGCTAACGTTAGTGCTTCATTAGTGTAGGAGTTATAAAGAAAAAACATTTGGGGGGCCAAGTTCACGCTGCCCCCCCACTTCAAGCATTAACGATAAAATTAGTACCATTCGTTAGTGCATCGTTAGTGCTTCTAGAAAACACTTATAGTTTCGTTAGTGCTTAAATATTAGTGTGGTTATGACTTATTACATGTCACGAAACTCCTATAAGAAATGCATGGGGAATTTTTCATTGCGTCGAATTACCGCCGAATACAAAAGCACTAATGAATTCTTGTAGTGCAATCCTTAGTGCATCGTTAGTGCTTCTTAGTGCACCAACCCTAACATTAGTGCTTCATTAGTACAGGAACTACAAGTAAAAAACACTTTGGGCCTAGCGTAAACTTGGCCCCCCCACTTTGAGCACTAACGAAAAGATTAGTGCCATTCGTTAGTATATCGTTAGTGCTTCCAGAAAATACTAATAGTTTCGTTAGTGCTTCATTATTAGTGTAGATATAGCCAATTGTAAGTCACGAAACTCCCATAAGAAATACATGGGGAATTTTTCATTGCGTTAAATTACCGCCAAATTCAAAAGCACTAATGAATTCTTGTAGTGCAATCGTTAGTGCATCGTTAGTACTTCTTAGTGCACCAACCCTAACGTTAGTGCTTCGTTAGTGTAGGAACTACAAGTGAAAAACCCTTTGGGCCTAGCGTGAACTTGGCCCCCCCACTTTGAGCACTAACGAAAAGATTAGTGCCATTCGTTAGTATATCGTTAGTGCTTCCAGAAAATACTAATAGTTTCGTTAGTCCTTCATTATTAGTGTAGATATAGCCAATTGTAAGTCACGAAACTCCCATAAGAAATACATGGGGAATTTTTCATTGCGTTAAATTACTGCCAAATTCAAAAGCACTATTAATCTGTTTTTGTGCAATCCTTAGTGCATCGTTAGTGCTTTTTAGTCCACCAACCCTAACGTTAGTGCTTCATTAGTGTAGGAACTACAAGTAGAAAAACCTTTGAGCCTAACATGAACTAGGCCCCCAGTTTGAGCACTAACGAAAAGGTTATTACCATTCGATAGTGCATCGTTAGTGCTTGTAGACAATACTAATAGTTTCGTTAGTGCTTCACTATTAGTGTAGATATAGCCAATTATAATTCACGAAGCTCCCATAAGAAATACATAGGGTATTTTTCATTGTGTTAAATTCCCGAACGTAATAGTAATCATTACACTAATATATTGTTATTAGTGCTTTTACATTTGGTGGAAGAATTTTAGAGAGTGGAAAATGCTACGTGTCTAAATTTAGCCCCACACGCATCTCAAATACTGAAGAAACGTTTGACATGTTTAGTGCATCGTTTGTACCCATTAGTACACTAAACTCTAACGTTAGTGCTTTGATTCAACTCTATATTAGTGAACATTATTTGCAAGACTAAATTGAATTTTTTCTAATTCTACAATTATTGTCCTACAAAGGTGAGATAGACGTCAAAAGTTAGTGCATCCTTATTGCTTCCCGAAACACGAAGCATTAGTGTTAGCGCGATTATAGTTTAAGAGTTATAAGTGAATAACTCACTCTGTGCTAAATTTAATTTTAGCAAATTTTACAATAATTGCCTCACAAAGGTTGAATAAACGTCAAAGATGAGTACATCGTTAGTGCTCCGAAAGACACTAAGCATTAATGTTACTGCTATCTTAGTTTAGGGGTTAAAAATGAATAACTCGGGTGGTGAAGGGCTACTTTAGATCTTTAAATGTTGTACAATTTTACGCTAATTGTCTGACAAAAATGGACCAAACCAGCGTTTAGTCCTCCGCTGAATAAGCACTAATGCTAGTGTTATCATAATTTAAGTGTTATTAACGAATAACACGCACGAGCCTAAATTCAAATTTGTCGAATTTTACAATAATTGTCAATCCAAAGGTAGGATAATCGCTAAAGGATCGTGCTTTTTTAGTGCTTCAAAAATACTAAGCATTGACGATAGTGCTATCACAGTTTAGGAGTTATCAGTGAATCACTCGGACGGATCTCAATTAAAATTTATCGAATTTTACAATAATTGTGTAAAAATTGAAAAACCTGAAGTAGCCCCGCTCGAGTTATTTGGTAAAACTCCTAAACTGTGACGGCACTGCCGTTAAGTGATTAGTGTTTCATGAAGCACTAACAGTCACTAACCTTCGGCGGTTATCTTACCTTTGTGGGACAATTAGTGTGAAGTTCGAAAATTTAAATTCAATCCTATCCGGACTATTCATGAAAGCACTAACGAGAATTCTTAATGTTTTATAGCTCTAGCAATGCAGTAAGCGCTTGTGTTTGTCCTACTTTTTTGTTACAATTAGTGTAAAACTGTTTAAGTTGAAAAACCTAAAGTTAGACCGGGTTGAGTTTTCATTAATAAGTCCAAAAATATGACAGGACTAACGTTAGTACTTATTATTGTTTGAAGCGTTAAGGATGCTATCCTTTAAAGTTTGTCCTACCTTTGTGAGAAAATTAGTGTTTTTCGATACTTTTAAACTCAGTCTCGTCCGAGTTATTCATTAATAATTCCCAAACTAATATTTCACTAACGTTAGAAATTTTTGGAGTTTTAACGCTGTACTAACCTTTGACGATTATTCCACATTTGTGAGACAATTATTGTAAACTTCGATAAATTTAAATTTAGCCCGGAATGTGTTATTCACTTATAACTCCTAAACTATGACAACAATTAGTGTTTAATAGGGCTCTATTAATGCACTACCCACTGGTGTTAGTCCCACTTTTGTGGCACAATTACTAAAAAAAATGTGTAAAAGTTGAAAAATCTAAAGTTAGCCCCGAACGAGTTATTCATTAATAACTACTAAAGTATGATAGTGCTATCGTTACTGTTTAGTGCACTAATGTGAAATTACTTAGCACTAAACATGTAAATAGTTTTACTAGCACTTGAGAATCGTGCGGGGTTAATTTAGACACAGCATTTTTCATTTTGTAAATTTCCCACATATTTAAAAGCACTAATAACCACATATAGTGTAATGGTTATAGTATAGTATAGTGTTAGTACCTCTTATTGCAGAACTCCAAACACTAGTGCATCAACAGTATGGACGGTAGAAAATAAAACTTAAGGGGAGCTAACTATACGCTAGCTAATAAAAGCATTCACGATGAGAAGCATTAATGTTCGGTCTTGGTGCACTAATGTTACACTGACTAATGGTGCACAGAGATCACTAGCAAGCAATAACGAAACACTAACGATGCCACTAGAAGAGACAACTACTGCATTTGAATTTCGTGAGAATTTGACCTAATGAAAAAATCCCCATGTTCTTCTTATGAGAGTTTCGTGACTTATAATTGCCTATATCTACACTAATAGTGAAGCACTAACGAAACTATTATTATTTTCCATAAGCATTAACAATGTAATAACGAATAGCACTAATCTTTTCGTTAGTGCTCAAAGTGGGGGGGGGGGCAAGTTCACGCTAGGACCAAAGGGTTTTTCACTTGTAGTTCCTACACTAATGAAGCACTAACGTTAGGGTTGGTGCACTAAGAAGTACTAACGATGCACTAACGATTGCACTAAAAGAGATCATTAGTGCTTTTGAATTTGGCAGTAATTTAACGCAATGAAAAATTCCCCATGTATTTCTTATGGGAGTTTCGTGACTTACAATTGGCTATATCTACACTAATAATGAAGCACTAACGAAACTATTAGTATTTTCTGGAAGCACTAACGATATACTAACGAATGGCACTAATCTTTTCGTTAGTGCTCAAAGGGGGGGGCCAAGTTCACGCTAGGCCCAAAGGGTTTTTCACTTGTAGTTCCTACACTAATGAAGCGCTAACGTTAGGGTTGGTGCACTAAGAAGTACTAACGATGCACTAAGGATTGCACTACAAGAATTCATTAGTGCTTTTGTATTCGGCGGTAATTTAACGCAATGAAAAATTCCCCATGCATTTCTTATGGGAGTTTCGTGACTTACAATTGGCTATATCTACACTAATAATGAAGCACTAACGAAACTATTAGTATTTTCTGGAAGCACTAACGATATACTAACGAATGGCACTAATCTTTTCGTTAGTGCTCAAAGTGGGGGGCCAAGTTCACGCTAGGCCCAAAGGGTTTTTCACTTGTAGTTCCTACACTAATGAAGTGCTAACGTTAGGGTTGGTGCACTAAGAAGTACTAACGATGCACTAAGGATTGCACTACAAGAATTCATTAGTGCTTTTGTATTCGGCGGTAATTTAACGCAATGAAAAATTCCCCATGCATTTCTTATGGGAGTTTCGTGACTTACAATTGCCTATATCTACACTAATAATGAAGGACTAACGAAACTATTAGTATTTTCTGGAAGCACTAACGATATACTAACGAATGGCACTAATCTTTTCGTTAGTGCTCAAAGTGGGGGGCCAAGTTCACGCTAGGCCCAAAGGGTTTTTCACTTGTAGTTCCTACACTAATGAAGCACTAACGTTAGGGTTGGTGCACTAAGAAGTACTAACGATGCACTAACGATTGCACTAAAAGAGATCATTAGTGCTTTTGAATTTGGCGGTAATTTAACGCAATGAAAAAATCCCCATGCATTTCTTATGGGAGTTTCGTGACTTACAATTGGCTATATCTACACTAATAACGAAGCACTAACGAAACTATTAGTATTTTCTGGAAGCACTAACGATATACTAACGAATGGCACTAATCTTTTCGTTAGTGCTAAAAGTGGGGGGGCCAAGTTCACGCTAGGCCCAAAGGGTTTTTTACTTGTAGTTCCTGTACTAATGAAGCACTAATGTTAGGGTTGGTGCACTAAGAAACACTAACGATGCACTAAGGATTGCACTACAAGAATTCATTAGTGCTTTTGTATTCGGCGGTAATTTAACGCAATGAAAAATTCCCCATGCATTTCTTATGGGAGTTTCGTGACATGTAATAAGTCATAACCACAGTAATATTTAAGCACTAACGAAACTATAAGTGTTTTCTAGAAGCACTAACGATGCACTAACGAATGGTACTAATTTTATCGTTAATGCTTGAAGTGGGGGGGGGCAGCGTGAACTTGGCCCCCCCAAATGTTTTTTCTTTATAACTCCTACACTAATGAAGCACTAACGTTAGCGGTTTTTGCAGTAAGAAGCGCTTACGATGCACTAACGATTGCACTAGAAGAGGTCAATAGTGCTTTGGAATTTGGCGGTAATTTGATGCAATGAAAAATTCCCCATGCATTTCTTATGGGAGTTTCGTGACTTATAATGTGCTATATCTACACTGATAGTGAAGCACTAACGAAACTTTTAGTATTTTTTTGAAGCACTAACGATGCACTAACGAACGGCACTATTCCTTTCCTTATTGCTTGAAGTGGGGGGGGCCAGCGTGTACCATTGTTTTGGCTCTAGAGCCTACACTAATGAAGCACTAACGTCACGGGTTGGTGCACTAGGAAGCACTAACGATGCACTAACGAATGGCACTAGTTATTTCGTTAGTGCTTGAAGTGGGGGGGCAGCGTGAACTTGGCCTTCCCAAAGGTTTTTGGCTTGTAGCTCCTACACTAATTAAGCACTAACGTTAGGGGTTGGTGCACTAAGAAGCACTAACGATGCACTAACGATTGACACTAATTTTATCGTTAGTGCTCAAAGTGGGGGGCCAAGTTCACGGACGTCTATTTTCCTCTTATTCGTTGTAAAGTTTCCAAATAGAATATCTTTTAAAAATGCAAATAGAATCTTTATACATTTTGTCTTAGTGCTAGCGATAAACAAGCAACAGGGTTGTCCATCGGTGTTGTGTGAAGTCAGTGGTTTTACAAAAGTTCATTCATATTTAATTCTTTGTCATTCAGATTTTTATTTTTATTTTCCCTTAGGCCTATACAAGTTAAGTTCTAAGTGTGAGTTACAAGAAAAATGTAATCTAGTGTACGAGCAGGTTCTTCAGAAACATTAAATTTAAGTAGCCTTACATAAGGTATTACAATTACTGTATGTAGTGCGTAACCACTGTTTCGATAAAAGAGCATAAGGTACATTATATTTAAGCCTAGATGGCAGTTTCTTAGTCACTTTCGAAAATTCAAACTATTTGAAAATCCGAACTACCCGTGGCCACAATTCCTTCGGATTTTCGACTTCTTACTGTATTAACACCCACAATTAAGGTCGAAAACGAACAATTGCTGAGGCTGGAAGGAAAGTACTAAACAGCTGTTTGAGCCTAACTTTTCAAGAGCTTCTGACAAACCTTTTCAAATATGTGTGCAAGTAGTGTGTTTGATATATGATTCCTTTAGTGCTAGAAGTACCGGTGATAGCAAATACCGAGAAGACCAAGCAGTCACATTGAATGCGTCTGCGTTTTGGGATTCTTCTCATAAATTGTATAATTGTATTTTTTGTGTTGTTGGAAAACATATTTAATGTTTCGCACATATAAACACACACACACACACACACACACCCACACACACACACACACACACACATATATATATATGTGTGTGTGTGTGTGTGTGTGTGTGTGTTTGTGTGTGTGTGTGTGCACTAATCTATTTTTTATTTAATTAGTTAATAATGTTGTAAACGCTATGTTTATTTCTCTATTAAAAATATACATTTTTCTCTTGAAAAAATATGTATATTCGCCTTCTGCTACAAAGATAGCTGACATATGTTTCTTTACCATTTCGCCTACGACGTTTACTGTATAATTGATGTTATAAAATAGAACAGTTTCAGGATTCGTTTTTGGGGTAGATGTCATAGACACTTACTGATACATACTATTAAGTATACATACACTTATACCGTTTGCGTTTGTATACACTCAAGGTGTTTCCTGACTCTTCACTTTATATATCAGTATGATACAACTTCTTTTCTTTCTGTTTAAGACACTCCTTGGGAATCTTCCTTTTTTTCTTGATAATACCAACTAAATTCATACCAATGACTTTAAGGTCTTCTACTAGATTTCTTGTTGTAATATCTAGACACACAAATAATGTTTAGATATTATCACAGGTGGTACTTGGACCATAGTCCTTGAAAACATCAACCAAAGCTTTTGCAACATGCTTATCTAATTGCATTCCCACTGGACGCCCCAAGCCTTTAACTAAGTAGGGAAATCCATTGAGTACGTATTTAGACTTTACCTCAGACAACAGTGAAAACTTAATTCAAAATTTGTCTCACTTATTGGGAGAATATTGAATAAATTTACATCTCACATTGCCGGGGTATAATTGTTAATCTGCTGAAACATTCTCATTGAGATTATAGCACCTTTTGGAATTTTCAGTAAACGTGTTCCATAATCTGAGGCCAAAGCAAATTTACATCTTTGAAGTCGCGTTGACTTCTCATCAAATAAGAAACGAAAAGTACTAAAATATTAATATTCAAGAAGACGTGGTTCGCATGTGTTTTTGAACCATGTACCTTTCGAATAACTTCTGTTTGGATCCCAACTTCCAGTAGGAATGTAGTATTCTATAGTGCTTCCCGTAACGATATGCTTAAATTGTTGTTTTACTTTCATAATTCACCGAGATATGGCTTTTCAATAGTTTAGATACCAGAGGAGAATGACGTGTTCAGCAATAGCCGTGCAATCAAAAGCAATGGCATGATGGTTGAAAGAATTGAAAAGTTCATCACATTATGACGAAAGGATGATATTCTTTAACAAATAACTGTCAGGTTTTATACGAAATAGATACAATATTTTTTTCAAGTTAAGGTAGTAAGCATTTCCTTGCATGAGATTCAGCGAAAACTTAAAACGTTTTGATTTTAACAATAATTTACGTAATCCATTTCCGATGTAGTTATATATCTTTAAAGTATTCAAACAATTGTTTTATTTTGCGAGGAAAAACAATATATTATACTCTTTACGATATTTTAGTGTCAAAATAAAATTATAATGTACATTTCTAAATGCTATAAAACTTAATGACTGTAAGCGTGTGTATGGGTTTTCTGGAAATAATTAAATAATTGTCGAGACAGTTAAAATACTTCACCAGGCATTCTAAGTTAGATTTTCCAATGCACCCTGCTATTAATACACTGCAAATACGCCATATTGGACAGACCAAGTTTAGGACGAGCCTTGTCACATGAATCAGGTATTGCCCCTTCCATATCTATAGCTCTGTCTTCTACTGTGCCAGCATTAAGTATATCGAAATAGTATAGCAAACTAATACAACATTCTAGTTTCTATTAGAAAGACTGGAAAACTAGGAGAACTGTCATAGTTGCAGTTACTCAGTAATGATGTGACTATATTTAAAACTCCTCATCATACCTTCCACTTTGCAAACATTGCTTATCTCAGATTCCAGAGTTATGTCTAAATTTGAAACGTTCTACAACTAAGTACTTCTTGGAATATCGCGATAAATTTCAGGCAATGACTTCCACACATAACAAATTCTTCGAGCTTAGTTTAATGGTAACGAGAATTAATAACTGAGTTGGTGTAACATATCATCTGAGATTTTGCTCTTCATCTGAATAGCGTTAACACTGGTCTTACAACGTTCATTGTATATTTTCATCAATGACGTTGTGGATATCTGAAAGGATTATAATACCTCAACTGAAATGCCTTAATTAACATGTTTCAGTATAATATAGAGTTTGTCAACGTTTCAGAGTGGTGTCTTCGAATTTGCAACTAGCTGTCACTGTTGAACTTTCTAAGATATGAAATCATTTTGAAATGAAGTCAATAACTTACTTACTGAAGGACAAAAATATGCTTTTCGGACGAATATAGTTATTATGACATTGTTATATTTATACTTTAACCTAAGGAAGAGTGTCTTAGCACTTGAAGTATGACACTTATATTTTCCTGTGTCGCTACAGAGAAACACACATCCAATGTTTCTCTTGTGTTTTGACATCTTTCGGGATATCGATGATACAGTGCAGCTAACTTGTATCTCAAAAATAAAATACAACTTTACGGAATAACAAAATGTTTGAAAAAGTTGGAGATCAGTTGAAAGTCAGCAACCTTTCTGATGGAAAAGTCTATCACGATAACAAGTTAGTTCTCCACCAGAATAGTGGCTGACATTTAACTAATCCATAACCTTTTCTAACGTTTTCCTTCTCTTCTAAATTTGTGTTTCCTTGACATACGTGATAGTTGCGAAGTACCGTCTATATCCAAGAAAGTTGCATATGATATGCCTGAAATAAAGTGTCATTTTTTACTAATACCTAGGTGTAATAAACTTAAATGTAAAATTGCCACAACTCCACACCGTCACGTTCGCATGAACAACTGACCTAACTATCCAATAGAAATATCCTTACTACGTACTAAGCTTCAATGTGATGTGATCAAAGAGAATGTTAGTTATACTAAACCAACATAACCATGGACAAATACCCTACACTCATATCATGAATACCATTAACTACAAACGTCCAGTGAAACATAGAAAACTGAAATACAAATTGAAAGTAAATTACTAAAACTGGATAGAATACACAGTTCCAAAATGAGTGAATTCCTTATGTAATATTGATAATTTTGTACTTTCATTTCTTGGCTTTTTCCATACATCAAACAAACGTAATACTGATTTTACACAACATTATATTAAAGTTAGTTCAAACCCAGCTGTCGTCACCTTTAAGCTACATCACTTCACCGTAATTGGAATCTGCTTCTTAAGAGTAACTCTCAATTTGACTGCATATGGGTATGTTTCAAACATACGAATTGGCTACCAAAGCATCTAATAATCAGTGTTAAAATTGTTGAAAAATGTATAATATTAGAAACAGGACCATAGCATAATCAATAAAACTTTGTAAGGACGTAAATTAACTCTTCGTCTTGCACTTTATCAACAGGATGCAATACTTATTAATATTGACCAAAAACATGCTCAGCAAAAATTCATTATATCAAATGGACTTGGATTAATATAGTTAGAATATAATTGAAACATTAGCACTAGTCAATTGCATATGAAAAATTGAATAGAAATAAATCTAGTTCAACATCACACAGAACAGTAGTATTCAAGCTTACCTTTATTAATGCTGGATCGCTTATTCCAGTAATAGAAGGCGCCACGCAATGCGCTGCGGTTAACACAAAATTTTCTTTTATAATTGAGCCTCCACAGAAATGGTATCTACGAAATTGAAGTGAAACTTGGTAGGGGATAATTCCTGCAAAGTATGATACTACTTTTAAATAATATAGAAAATTGTTAATAGTTAACAAAAATAGTCATATTAGTTTTCTGCTTTAAGGAACAGACCTGAACAGGACTATGTATTGTTAACATAGTTCATAAGCGTAACAGTGGTCAATAACCTTCCTTTATTATAATCTTTATATAAATATCGGACGTAGAGCACTATCAATCTAAAAGTATTAGTCTTGCTTGCAAAGCAGTATTGTAAGCAATTAATTTTATAGTACGAATTTGAAGAGCATGATGAAAAACATCCACTCTTGAAGCAGGTGAGCTGAGTACGAAAGAAGAATGGTAAAGTTATATGACCTAAATTGTGAAAAGAAAACAAAGTTACAAAGAAAAGTATGCTTAATAAGCAAATGACTTAAACTTGAGCTCTTTCTGCAGATCAGCTCAAATAAGTGTTCACATGATTTCTTCTACTCATGGCACTCATCTTTAAAATTGTGGTTTCCATTGTATTCCCCATGCTCTTCGTTGTTTGGTGTTAATTTTTATTCTCGTTTTAATTTAGATTCAATACATAATGCAATTGTACATTTGAGAACTCTGTACCTATTCAACTACGAGGACAACAAGTATAAAAGCTTTGCTTAATGTAAAATAATCTTGCAAAACTCGCAATTTATACAAACGGCAGTCAGACATTTATTACACTCTCATAGTAGGCATGATCTCCAATTAGATCCACGAACGCGAATTTCAACAAATATTCTCCTCATATTGTCTGCTTATGAATCAGTTCATTAATACAGTCTGCACAAAAGTCTGAGGAGTTGAACGGCAATTCGGATTCCTCCGCATTAATGGCATCTTCATTATTTTCAACACGCCTACGCTTTAAACTGTTTTTTAAGTTTTCGAAGAAAAAGGAATCGGACAAAACTACTTTGAGTGGATATAATAAGCGAGTAAACGATTTGTAGTCATATTGATACAAAACGTTGATTATTGTACTACTTTTTGTGCAGATGTATTATCTGCTATTACCAGCGTGTCATTCAATATCAAAACATATTTCTATGACTTGATAACATCCTGTTATTTGTTCAGAAAGTGCCTGTAAAACTTTTCTGTGACGAAAAACCCATTTTGTACAGATCCAACTAGTTTCACAACTGTCTAGTATCAAAACTACGAAATTATGACGTTTTTACATGAATCGTTCACTTTAACCATCTCGAGAGTAGAAGAGATGGTATGTTTCCACGTTTTACTCTTATCGTAAGCTTGAGGATCAATGAGGTACAGCCAGTATTCATCTATATAATCTAGTCAGTTTTAAAAAAGTATCATCGTCAATACGTACATTAGATAACATACATTAGATACATTAGATAGACATACATTAGATAAACGCGTTTGCAAAGAATTAAATATTAGTTTCAGTTCCTTTAAATTAAAATCAAAAACAATGGTAATGAAAAGAATAAAAAAGGAAACAGGGATAATTGTTTAGAAAAAGAACCTGATTCAACGAAATCGGAGAGAAGTATTATTATTCTTTCAAAAGGATGTAAATTTATAACGTAATTCAAACTAAATAATTTGCCATCTAACGAGGGAACCTATCCAAGTGTAACGCTGACTTCAAGTCAAGACTATGCCCGTTGGATACCTTGTCCCAAAAGAATATAACACGAAAAGGGATACATCCTCAATCGCAACCGTTGCGGAGATATAAGCGTGAAAAGATAGAAATTGAGCTCCATATTATACATTACAAAGTCAGATTCCAGGTCAGATTTTTCGGAAACTGACAGGTAAGGAAACCCGGCGAATACATATCAAATTAGTGTGGGGAGCAGAGAACCTTTTGAATGAAAAATTTATGTCCCCGGGGAACTCGCAAGGTCGCTAACTGGGTCCAATTCAAACTTTGCAAATGGAACCGGAGGTCAAATAGCATATTGTATAAAAGCTATTGTTAAATAAAAGAAGATAGAAAAAATCTGAACTCTGTACGAAAACCCTGTGCAAACGTGCAACTTGTCAAAATGTCAATAAAACCTACACCAGAAAATCTATGACCACGTTTCTAAATCCGTTAAGTTGCGACAATAACAAAGCAGAAAAACACGTTTGAAAGTAGAAAGTATTGAAGTAAAGCAAATTGCTGCAGAGTCTCTCACAGAGTCGTACAACGGACATTATCCAAGTATAAGTGTGACTTCGAATGACCAATGGACCATAGAATAATCATGACCATTGGATTTCGTGTCCTAGAAGAGAAAGGATACATTGTCAATCGCAATCGTCGTGGAGGGTGAGAAGTTGAAAAGGCAATGCTATATGTTTCGCAGATCGGGACTCCAAATTCACAGATTGCACTGTGAAATTTCTATCGGGGATTTGCTGAACGAGAAACATTATGGTAAAGTATTAACCTTGAAACTGTGAATCAACTTGGAGATTAGTGAGGTTGGAGAAAACTGGAATAATGGTGCAGAAATAAAATATATTGAAGGATGCTTTTGAGAGAGAGACTCTGAAGCAATTTGCTTTACTTCAATACATTGCACTTTTAAACGTGATTTTGTGTTTTGTTATTGCCGCAATTTAACGGATTTAGAAGCGTGGTCATAGATTTAGTGATGCAGGTTGTATTGACAGTTTGACCAGTTGCACGTTTGCACAGGGTTATCGTATCTTCTTTTATTTAACAATAGCTTTTATACAATATGCTATTTGAATCTCGGTTCAATTTACAAATTTTGAGTAGGACCCCGCCAGGGACCCTGCGAGTGCCCCGGGGACAAATTTTTCATTCAAAAGGTGCTGTGCTCCCCAAATTGATGTGTAATCGCTGAGGTTCCTTACCTGACCGTTTCCGAAAAATCTGACCAGGAATCTGACTTTGTAATTTATAGAAAGGAGCTCAATTTCTATCTTTTCACGCTTATATCTCCGCAACGGTTGCGATTGAGGATGTATCCCTTTTCGTGTTATATTCTTTTGGGACAAGGTACCCAACGGAAATAGTCTCGACTCGAAGTCAGAGTTACACTTGAATAGGTTCCCTCGTAAGGTCCCAATTCAAATGCAATAAATAAGGTCTAGTTATAACTAATTATGTAAGAAAAAAGGTGATTTATAATATATACTTTATAAATGGTAAAATAGAACTAACTTCAAAATTCAAGCAAGTGAATTCTCAATAATAAGTAATTCCAACTGAATATTTTCAATAATAATTGAAAATTGATATCTTTATAACAAATTTCAAACATATATTAAAAATATTAAAATTAATTAGGAAAATATCAAAAAGACATAACCAATATACCGAATTAAGTGAATAATAGGAGATCTTCCATAAATATACCACTAATTAAACCACATTAATTGACTGGCTATACTTGTTGAACGCAATCAAAATGGGTCAAGATAATGGACTCGCGTCGGTATTATTTTACCAAACACTCTTCACCATAGGAAGATATACATAAAACTCCAATATATAACCTAACTTCCTTACAATGAATTAGACGAAGTAACATTTCTGGATAAAACTTCGCAATTAGTTAAACTTGCATTTTTGATTAAAATCTCAAATATCGCAAGTAGTAATGACAAATCTCCACCGCTTTTTTCTTGATTCACTTCTAGGTGATGTTGCACCTATCCCATTCCGAACAATTATGCTCAACCCAACTCTCCGAGATTTCAAACGAAGGACGAATAATTCCACAAATTGCCAGTTGGCGCTGATGGCTAAGTATATAGACACTCAAGACACTCAACTTCCTCCAAACAGTAGCTAAAATACTACGAGTAGGAAACTAATCCAAATTATCAAGAATCTCAAAAGAACCTTAAAGCTGCGGAATACAGATCAATATCTCTAACCGTTACAACGTCCAATATCTTTTGGACATATTTCGTTTAGTTGGAATTTTTAAAAAGGTGTGAAGTAACTCGGATACCATCTTGCTAGTTCTTACATGAAGAACGGCTGTAATGATAAAAAAAGGGGGCCTCTTAGTAAAGTTTTTTTTCTATCTTAACAATTGCAAATAGCATATGCACTTTCAATCTCCGCAAATATGGCTACCGAGCGTAAATCTGCAGTATTCTCTTCATTCAATTTATAGGCAATTGGGACCTCATTTGAACTCCCTTTTCCAGCGTTCGTGGTGTCAGAAAATTATCATTTAACTAGAATCAGAATTATACCAATTTAATGTTTCATTTCTACAGTTTCCATCAGATGAAAATATAGTTCAATATCTAATTATGTTGTAAAGACTATCGCCGTTTAGTTTTATGCTTTGTACATAAATTGAGCGGAAACTTCAATGATACCAATTAACATACATGCTACCAAGATTCAACGCCCAGTGTAAAACGTTCATATTAACTGCATATTCTAATCATTGTAAGACGAGAATTATTTGGAAGTATCTGATATAGTAACTAACGATTTGTATAGATTTGATATCTAAAATATTTATCAAACAAACAAAAATTCGAACTTAATCACCGTTCTTCTGTACATAATGCTGAAACGTTATAGCTATGTATAAAATATTTTATTTTTCTAAAACTTTCCGCAATGTAGAATATGTGCTCGTTTGCAAGTGTAACGGATATACTGTCGGCCGTTTATTATTTTTCTACTGACAATGTACTCGTTGAAAATGAATATATTTTTATTTCAATATCTTTTACGTGTAAGAAGAACACTAATATTTCATCAGTTTTAACTGTTTACTAAATTACATCTTGGAACTCTTTGTAACTTGTTGAAAGAAAATAAGTAATTGAAATGTTGTAACTTCTGCTTTGCTACTAGAAGCCTTTTAAATATCATAAAGAAATGCCATAAAGAAATGACATATATATATTAGGGTGGTCCATAAATATCAATTTTCAGATCGGGCTGGTCTCACCCCCTAAAATGGTTCCATATGGGACTAAATTAAGCCAGGATAAAAATTAGGTTCATTGAATAATATTAAATGGTGCCCCAAGCCGCCTAAAATTTTGAATTTGATTACAGTACATAGTATATGGGAAAAATCTGGAACAAACTCATGTAATTTAGAAACTGCTAAAGGTAATGCAAAGCTACTTTGGATAATAGAAATATATCTAATTTTGTATATTACTGCCATTGCGGCAATCTTGAAATCCGCCATCTTGGATTTAGTTCAAAATTTTTAAATAGAAAGTGGGTCATGTGGCATATCGTTTTGAGGTATCGTTTTACTAGAAGCACAAATCTGGCACTATTTTAAAGATAACTTTTTTCACGTAAGAATTATTACCTGTGAAAAGATTTCTCATTTTCAGATTAATAATTCTTACACTACTAAAAGTAAGGACATGAGTTTCGTGTGAAAGAACGAAAGGGATATGCACGGCTTCAAACAAAAGAGGAACGCGAAAGAAAATGCACTTCTGAAAATAATTTGTTTGAATTTTATACGCCGAAAGACATGGAACAGTTCAAGTAATGAAGAGGAAAATCCAGTTGAGAATGTTCAAGAAAATTTAAAAACGTATGCGTGTGTGCTCGGACCGTCCAAGAGATGTAAAATGGGGAAAGCTAATTTTATTACTCAAAGACTGGTGTTGCTCTTAATCGATAAAAATTTCTCATAGAGCAGCAATACATATTCTGACAGCGACGGCAGAGACATTAGGCCATAATGTAGAGGAACTAGTAATAAATGGGTCTTCCATTCACCGATGCTGAGAGAAAACCTGTAGTGAAGTTGCACAGGACTACAAGAAACAATTTCAGTGTCCATCAAGTGCGTTAGTTGTGCATTGGAACGGGAAACTACTGCGGAATTTCACTGGCAGAGAGACTGCCGGCAGGTTACCAATAATTATTACAGGAGATGGTCATGAGAGGCTAATTGGTGCTCCCATTTTGTCGTCATCAAGAGAAGAACACATTGATTCTACTATAGTACATTCGCTTGAAGAATGGAACTTGGTAAAGTTCGTGCAGGCAGTTTATTGTGACGCTACTTCTTGCAATATGGATCTCGTCAAGGGTGATTGCATTCTGCTAGAGCAGTAGCTCCAAAATAACCTTTTATACCTTCCTTGTAGACACCACATTTATGAATTAGTTTTAAAATGTGTATTTGATAACTGTTGTGTTTCGTTTGCATCTGGACCGGACGTTCTCCTATTGAAGTGTTTTTAGAACTTGTGGTCTAGAATAGATAGCACTAACTTTATTCCAGGAATTGATGATGATGATGTAACAAACAATATTTCCGACGGAAGAAATGAAGTGTTGAATTTTGCTATCAAACTTGTAGAAGCAGGACACTGCAGAGAACATTACAGGGAATTTTTAGAACTGACCATCATATTCTTGGGTGGTATACTTCCTTGAGGAGTTTTCTTTCGTTTGCCTGGAGCAATTCACCATGTAAGGTGGATGGGAAAAGCAAACTACTATTTAAAATATTTCTCTTTCGCCAACAATTTCGTTTAACGAAGCAAATAGAAACGGGTCTTTGAAGAGTATGCACTTTCTGATCCGACTATATTTTCACAGTTGGCTTAAATATGATCAAACATCCTATTCACCATTAAAAGATCTACAATTTTTGAAAGATTTGTACAGTTAAAGACAAATAGATGCTGAATTATCTGAAGTGGCTCTTTCTAAACTTTCACACCGACTCTGGTACTTGACGGAGGAACACGTAGCATTCGGGTTTTTTGACGATGGAGTTACCATAATGGAAAAACAAAAAATGGTTGAAAGAATTAAAACTATAAGGGGAAATCGTGAAGCAGCAAAGGGGCTTGACGCAAAAGATGAAACCATAAAAATTCTTGTGGAAAGAGAAATCAGTGATTTTGTTACAACAAACAAATTTTCCTCGAGAGATTTAAAATACCCAAAGGGTATCTTGAGTGTGATCCGACTTCATGGCCAAATAATAATGACTATCTTCAAGGAAAGACAATAGTTTAATTCATCCACGTAACAAACGGTATGCAGAAAGGGATTACAACAAGTAAAAGATTACAACAATGTTCTTACGAAAAATGAGGAGCACAAACACTTTCTTTTGCAGATAATAAAAGCCCACAGACAATCTTTTCCTATATGCGACAAAGTGAAGTATATAGCAAATAAGATTCATAACTTACCAAAAAGATACTACATAAATAAGGGATATTTCAATTTCCTTTAAGTTATATTTTTTTTCTTTTTCCTCATAATGCTCTATGAATCATCTTGATGGAAAAACACTTATTGTAGTTCAAAGCAAAAGAAGCAGTTTGTTTCAGTTTATGTAAGACTTCCAAAATTCTTACATGTCTGTGTTAAATAACTGCAATAAAATAACATTACATGAAGCATTTTGTTTTTCATACGTAATAACTCTTACATGAAAATAGGTAACTTGAAAATAATACCAGATTTGTGCACATAGTGAAATGCTACCTCAAAAAGATATGTCACATGACCCTCTTCCTATTTAAAAATTTTGATCTGGATTCAAGATGGCGGACTTCAAGACGGCCTCCATGATAACGTATAAAACATTGGGTTGGTATCTTCCTTGATTTCCATTATCCAAAACATCTTTTCATTCCCTTGAGCCGTTTCTAAATTACGAGAGTTTATTCCAGCTTTTCCCCATACACTATGTTTTGTAAACACATTCAAAATTTTAGGTCACTTGGGGCATCATTTCAAATTATTCAATGGGTCTAATTTTTATCCTTGCTTAATTTGGTTCCATATGGAACCATTTTAGGGGAGGATTCCAAAGAAATTCCTAAATTTATTTTTCCCCATATAAATTATATATATCACGGTAGAGGCATAGAACACCGAAAAACTTTGGGAGAAACTTTGAGAAATAACACTTATATGAAATGACACAAAATAACTCTAATAAATATGAGTAAAAAAACGTCTCCTTTCAGAGCTATGAACAAAAAAATATTCTAAAAATCGCGTTTCTTAACGCCCCTATTTAGTAACTATAGGGTCTACCATAAGCTGTTTAAGGAATTACACAGGAAATAGTATGTAATCTGCCTAAATATCCATGTTTTAGAATTCACTGTTAGCAGCTAAACGAATGCAACATTAGTAATTAAATGAGTCTCCCTATACCTCAACTTATGTTTTACACTTCGTTTCGCCAATAACGGAGGATGAAAAAAACATGGATATTTTGATACAGCGCATACTAGTTCCTGTGCAATTCCTTACAACGCTTTCGACAGGTCCTATAATTTCTAAACCATTGCTTTCTGAAATGTGATTTTTCGTGTTTCCGGCGGATCATAACTCTGAAGTGTGTACAAGTGTATATTGTCCATTACATGCTCGCTCGTGCTCATACCATTTGTCTTGACTTTTTCAGAACTATCAATCATAATGGTTCATTTGTCAATCATAATGGTTTTTTTGTCTAAGCTAGGGATTTTTTTCTTAAGTTTTGGAGGATAATGAGTCATACTTAAGAAACCAAAACCACTGTATACCATATAACAGTTTGCAATGCTAAAGTAGGTTTAGCCCTCGGTTCAAATTTGTTTCCATTGTTTCTAATATTATATGTTAATTATTTGTCTTCAAAATGAAAATATGCTGATTGTCGAATGAATACCGATGACTTAAAAGATATCTGAATATATTCGGAATGTGCATGACAATCAACAATTGCAAAAGCATATATCACTGCGTTTCTTCAGTCGTGCTTAACAACTTTAATCCAATGTAATATAAAGAAATGTTGCTATATGGCACTAATGAAAAAAACAAAATTTTACATTATCATTTTCCTTAAATGATAGAGCTAAAAATAATTGTAGGAAGTAAATTCATATCAAACAAGCATATGCAGTATCCTGTAAGTAATTCTTATAAGCAATTAGAATTTATAATAAGAAACACATTCCTGAAGTTTCTTTTTCCAATATTATTTGCAGAATTAGATTGTAATGTGGGTCAATTGTATGGTCGTCTGCCAACAAATCTCATACTGAGAGAACAGAGCAAGTTCAAGAAAGTTTTGTGTATTCCTTATTCTTAGAAAAACATCATGTGTATGCACTTCTGTTCAAAATTTCTCATGAAATGTTACTTGATGTATTCACGTATAACTGTAAATTAGAGATGCTAGTTTGGCTGAGATTTTATATATATTACTTGTTAATTATCTTGATAATAGGAAGTTATATAACCAATTGTTACAATATTATAAATTTTAATTAAGTCCAAAATTATTTTAGGTTTATCAAATGTCTAGCAATTAAATTTTTAAGAATTTACCTGTATCTCATATGAGTCCAAAAAAAATCTTACAATTCAAAACAAAGATTTAGATTTCCTTCACCCGTTTCTCAAATATCTACATTTACTTAAACGAACTTTTGAAACCTATACAAATGCTTTGTAATATTCAGAAATACTCGTTACTAGTTGTGTAACTTTACTTTTTGTAGTTTTAATGTTCATCTGCATTCATCTGCATTATTATTAGTATCGTTATTTCCTGTATATTTATGTTTGTACCGTAAAACGGGGCTACTTTGACATTGAGGGCTACTTTGACATAAAGCGGGGCTACTTCAACATGAGTGATTCTTCTTTTCTGTGAGCGTCGTTGCATCTAGACGCATCTGCTCCAGCCTCTGGACGTGAGTGTGTATAGGAAACCAAAGAAGTGGAGAGCCGTACTAAGTTCATGGCAGAAAGAGACCCGACAAAGTGGATTGTTTCCCAAGGAAAAATTCCCTGGTGTACAGTCCCGACTCGTGGATTCCCTGGCTCCCACCGTAGGCGAGAACCTGAAGCTAGGATTCCGCGCGACAGATCTTGTTCTCCTAAACATTGAAGCTTCTCTCTCAAAGTTACCCAAACAGCCCGACAGCACACAGGTCGAGAAAAACAGGGACGCAAGTCTCCTGCAGTTTCTTCACGATTCCAGAGTGGGGCCAAGCACCAGAGCGAGCACGAACAGAGGGAAGTTAGGGAAAAAGATCTTGGTTTCTTCTCGAAAATAGTTGCTCGCATGGGAAGAAGAACCGGATACTGGGACCAGATATGAGAGTGGAAGAGTTTGACATCTGAGAGACCTTGGTGAAGGAAGAGGTGGCCGTCGAGGAACCCTTGATAGAAGAACTGGAAACCGGACAACCTGTGACAGCTCCAAAAGAAACTCCCCAGGGAAAGAAGGGATTGTAATGTTGACGATTAAGGTTTTCATTCCGTTGTTACATGTAAAGGTGTGTTAAAACTAAAGCTTTAAGAGAAACTTGTATAATGGTGTATAATGATGTAAAACAATCAACATTTCCTGGTTAAAAACATACAGGATACATTACGCATGACCAAAACATTGTTTTGCACTGGATTTACATTAATTCCATGTTAAAATAACCCCATACGTCGGGTAACTTTGACCTTATGCAGGAAATACATAAGATGTCAAAGTAGCCCCACCCGAGGGGTTACTTTGACAGGTATTTCTTTAGTTTTTCCTCCAAAATTTACTTGCGGAATCTTAAGTTCAGTAGTGGATGTGATAACCTAGATACCCAGTGATAACCTAGATATTATTCACGCTTATCTGAGGAAAGACGAAAATTAGGTTATAGAGCCAACACAAGACTTTCATGTTAAATCCAGAGAACCAATTCAAACGGCTACTAATAATAGGTCATAGAAGTCTATAGCAAAAGTTTTTCACACTTATTTACGGTGAGAGAAACTAAGTGAAGGTGTGAGAGGGGCAACTTTACTTTTTTGCCCTCAAATGTCAGCTGTTGTTCCGACTCGTTCATTAAATCCACAAATTCTTAATACTTATTTAAGGAAGAGAGACCAAATTAAATACCGGGCCTAATGTCAAAATTATAGACTGAAGGTTACAGAATCAATCCAAACCAGTACCAATAATAAGGCTGCAATTTGTTAACTACGTATTTATCATAATTTCCGGGCTAAGCTGAAATGAGAGAGACGCACAACTTCATATTTGCACTTTCATATTTTTTTCCATGTTAGAGAATAAATAGAAATCATTTCAAATATTTTGTTTCGCAATATATTAGAATATTTTTTACAATGCCCCACTGTTTTTATTTAAGGAGACCGACATCAAAAGATGGTGGGACACGCTTTACATTGTCGTGATATCAATCGAAAATATAACCGATTATTAGGTGATTATTGATTCATCGTGTCATAATTTTTGCATGTGTATTTAAACAGTGATAGAGCTAAAGATGTTGATGTAACCAATATCACACTCTAATTTTTATTGCCACAGAATCAATCTCATACAATAATAATAAGTATGACGCTATGTATTGAGATGTGTTTATAATAACTCATAATCGGTTAACGCTTATTTAAGAAGAGTATACATACTCAATAACCGGATAATCAATTGAGGCCACTAATAATAATAATTAGTTCCTATTTTTTCATTAATTTCCATTTTTTATTCACGATTATTTAAGTAGAGAAAGATCGAATCAAGTTAGTTGAAATTTCATATTTTCATCTGTAATGTCTCAGAACGAATTCAAACCTGTATCAATAATTATGTCATATTTTGTTCATACATATTTGAGGAGAGAGTGAGTGAGTGAGAGAGAGAGAGAGAGAGAGAGAGAGAGAGAGAGAGAGAGAAGAACCAAGTTGTGTACAACATTTGCATTCCTAATATTAGAGAAGCAACCCAGAAGGCTACCAAAAATCATCTCACAACTTGTTTTAAATTTTTCACTATTTGTCATAATTTTGTATAAATTTCGTATTGAAGGTGAGTGAAATAAAATAAGGTATATTGAATATCAAAGAATATTGGTATATTGAATATCAAAGAATCCCTCCAAACCAATACCTAGAATTAGGTGATAATTTGATAGATATGCCACATAATTTGATAGAGCTTGTTTGAGAAGAAAGGGACCGAGACCAGATAAGGGCACAACTTCACATTTTCACATTCCATAGGATCAATATAAACGACTTCAATCATCATGCCATAATTTGTTCCAATTTGCTCACGATGTTTCATTATTTATTCACCCTTATTAAAGAAAGGAAGCAAAATAAGTCGAAATGTCAATTTTACGCATTCGTACACTTTGTTGCAGATTAAACCAACACCATTGGTAAGAAATAGGTTATATTGTGTTAATATTTGTCTACTAGGTTACATAAAATGATCACATTTACTTTACAACGATATTGTATATCTATGTGATAAATTACTTCCATTTTCGTATCTTGATTTTGGGCAACGGTGCTTAAAATTACATAATCTGTTGAGTAGAAGGAAAAGAAGAAAATAGATAATATGTTGTTGATTCTAAAGAAAACCAAATAAGAGTTAATCATAGCAGCTGAAAATCTATATTGATTTTATATGTGCAAACTGTATTCCTAGATATGATAACAGCAAAGAGTTATTTATTAAAATATTCCTATGACATCCATAAGAGAAAATTATTATTAATGGAGATGTGAAAAAGAATGATAAAAGCTAATGTTGTTACAAGTTGACGTGTTTGACTTATTGTAATTCGATCGTGTTGATATATTTAAAAAATATACGAACTGTGGGCTAAATGTAACGTGTAAAATATAAGAATAATATGCTATACTCGTTACATTTTAGAGGGTGCTTTACGGACCAGGACCTTGAGATTAGTCTGAAGCTCAGTAAAGCAGTCTCATAATAGAGTTCAAGATGGAATATACTTTACTCAGAAGTGGGAAAAGAATTTATGGAAACATTAAAATGAGGTTTTGTGGGAATGAAAATATGAATGAGGAAGGTGGTAGTGTACAACTACCAGGTACGAACTCATGAACAAACGCGGATGATCTTATAAGACAGTTTTGTCACCAAATATCACAACAGCTTGGTTAGGAAATATCGCAGCAACAACAAAAAATGGATACCAAGCTAGAGCAAATGTCCCACCAAATATCGCAGCCACAGCAGAAAGTTGATATTCAGCTAGAGCAAAGGTCTCATCAAATAACTCATTCCATAACACCAACTTACACAACAGGTAGATGTTAAGTTTGAGAAAATAACCCAACAAATACATTCCAAATTAGTACAAACAGATCATAAGATGGATCAGATTTTACATCGATTTACTGATGTACAGAGTTCAGTAGAAGTTGTGGAAACTTTGGTTAATGAACATACTAATCAGATCAGGGAATTGCAGGAATAAGTAAATGCGATCAAAGAGAAATTTAATACTCAAAATAGTGATCGAGTTCCGGCTATCAACAGTAAACATGTTCCTTATGAATCCAGAGCAGTAGTAGAAGATAGTAACTCATCGGATGGATATTCAGAACAAGAATGGGAGAAATGGGAGAAGAAATAATTCATGGTGGCAGAAGTTCTCAAAATAGAAATCCGAATACCGTTCCAGTACATAATAGACAGAACTGTATACAAGATTGTGGCGTGCAATGTAAACTTGACCGAACTCTTTGGCAATGCAACTTAAGCTAATGGCGTCTGGGAAAAAAATCAATTGATTTTTGTTTCACTTCGCTTTAGGTGCTGTAACGATTTCATTTGCAATTCGTAGTCTGTTAGAATTCTATACTGATAATATAAATTAATCGTTACATTTAAGATCTTCAGAAGTTTTATCCAAGATTAACATAGATAATGTTGAATTTTCAGATGGATTCTTAATATAATAATTTCTTTACTTGTATTAATACTTGTTATTATGTTGATTATTTTGTTTCAGTTTGTATATTGTTATGATTTCTTTGTAAATAGTTTTACCTTTCAGTATTGTATTTTTTGCCCAAATAGAAAAAATAAGGTTTTTAGTATGTCACCATATACTGAGTTGATTCGTCAATGAGCTTCCATAATATTGATTTAAAGAGTCTATTTTTGGACCAAAATAATGATCCTATTTCTGAATAAGTCCTCTTCGATGATAATTTATAGAATTAAAATATAAAGTTATTGTTAAATGAATATAAGAATGAAATAAAATGAAATTATAATATATATACGAGGGCATTTCGGAAGGTAATGTAACGATATATGTAAAATTATGTAACGGTCCAGGATTGTTTCTTAAATTGTAACCTATTCAAGAAGTCATCATCGGATGCCATATATACAACGATATTGTATATCTATGCTATAAATTACTTTCATATTCGTATGTTGATTTTGGGCAACGGTGCTTAAAAGTAGATAATCTGTTGAGTAGAAGAAAAAGAAGAAAATAGATAATATGTTGTTGATTTTAAACAAAAAAATAAGAGTTAATCGTAGTAGCTGAAAATCTATATTGATTTTATTTGTATAATTTGTACTCCTAGATCTGATAACAGCAAATAGTTGTCTATTAAAAGGTTGCTCTGACAACCATAAGGAAAAATTATTATTAATGGAGATGTGAAAAGGAATAATAAAAGTTACTGTTGTTACAAGTTGACGTGTTTGACTTATTGTAATTTGATCGTGTTAATATATTTCAAAATCATACGAACTGTGGGCTAAATGTAACGTGTAAAATATAAGAATAATATATTGTAATCGTTACAATTTAAGAAGAGAGTTACAAATGCATGGGAGGGAGTCAATTCCACAATGGATTAGTCGAGATCACAAAATCAATCCAAACACTATAATTAGGATATTTATTCCCATTCATTCCTGATGTCAAATAATTAGATCATTCTTACTTCAGAAAAAAGAAACCAAAACAAGGTAAGGGCCAATCGTCCGCTGTCACCCTCATTGTGGCAGAATCAATAAACACAACTAACAATTATTATATCTTAATAAAGTGTTAGCTATGTCACAGGATTCGTTAGTGCTTAGTTCAGATGGGAGAATAAATACAAGACAACGATCAAATTTCTCCCTTACATCGTGAAATTCGAAGAATCAATCCAAACCACTACAAATTTGTGATATAATTTGTCCCAATTTGACCACTCTGTTTCATAATTGATACTCTCTTGTTTCAGGATAGAGAGACCAGATGTTGTTTGGGGGATCAACTTCATACTTGGGTAACTAATGTTACAAAATCACTCAAATTAATGTTACTAGTAATTAATGTTATTAATAACTTGTCCATAGCTTGTTTCAAATTGTTCACTACGTCCTATAATTTAATCTTGCTTGATTAAGAAGTGAAAGACTAGAGATGGAAGGCTTTGACAGAAAAACACTCTAAAAGAAATGTTTTCTTTCCGCAAGTTCCTTTTTTGGAGGAATGACAGAATATTCACTTTTCTGTTTGCATTATGAAAAGAAAATATAACTACATTACTAAGAAAGGTTACGAGAATTTTAATAATCTGTTACTTGATGGCAGATAAAAATGAAGAATTATGAAACAAATTATTTGTTGGTTAGGAATGAATTTGCTATAGATATTAGGGTCATGTACTATGACAGAGATGTCTTATTGAAAATTTAAATATGTTCGTAAAACCAGTTCTAAAATTATAATGGGCTTAGTGAAACTAAACTGTTACGTGCAACGTTGCATCAATTATACTTAACGCTTATAAAACCAGGGTACTTTTAGAAAAAATACCCAGAGAACCTTCCATTTCTGAGGCTCTTAATTAAAGAATTATGAAACATTATACTGCTCAGTAGGTGTGTTTACTACATCAATTGTCGCCTCTACACTAACAAACAACCATTACAACCTACATGTATCCTTAGCCGAGCTGTGAGTGTCTAGTTTCACATTATTTTCAATGTAAGAAAAAAGTCCGTGTGTTGATTTGTTAGGCTTACATATCCTTGGCATCAAATAGCGTGAAATATTCTGTCATAGAAAGACACATATTACATACAGAACCCATTCACGTTGTGCTCTTTTCCGTTATTTTGTCATCACTTGTCTTTTTCTGCATCAGTAGAGACCTTACATTATCGACTGGATTTTGCTATTTTCTCCGTGATGGGAATTTTCTGCGCAAAATGTCTCACAGTCAATCTGTTATTTCCAGTTGAGATTTGGGAGACTTGTTGAGCATCAATCCCTGCATTTTCACTCAAGACTTCCCTTACTTTCTGCTTAAAATGTGATAAATTAGTGCTTCTCAAAGTTGGGTCCGCGATGCCTGAAAGTTTCAAAGGTGTAATAAAATGGAACTCACAGTTGTTAAAAAAGAAGTATTTTTTAAGATTAAGAAACTGCAGCTGTCTGCAGTACAAGTACAAAACAATAACTATTCCTCATTTTCAGTGCTCAAGGATTTCATTGATTCTTCAGGTGAAAAACTCTCTGCTGAAATGCGCAAAACACTTGTAGGACACTTGACAGCATTAGCTGCAAGTTTTCGAAAATAGTTCCCCATTCCACAACCTGATAATGCTTGGATTGACAATCCTTACATTAATGTAGCAAGCCATGACATACAAGATATGAATCTCTCTAACACCGAACAAGAACAGATATTGGAACTATCTTGCGATACTTCATGTGAAAACGTTTTCAAAGAATATGAATTTTGCACTTTTGGTTGCGCGTGCGGTGTGAATATAAAGAATTGTCTCAGAAGGCATTGCAACACTTAATGCATTTCCCTCCCACTTACGGGAGCAGACCTTTTCTGCTCTTTGCAGTATTAAAACATTAAAGCGAAATCTTCTTAATGTGGAATCAGACCTAAGATTGATGTGACAAAACTAATTCCGGATTTGGGATGCAATTATGGAAAAATAGAAAGAATTACTATTCTCGGAGTAGTGACTCCGCATTTGAGAATATTGTTTATCAAGCGTATTTCCTTTAACAAACAAACAAACAAATTATTTTCAATCTTGAAAGTCACGTACTGCATTTTCAATTAAAGTTTCGTTCATTAGTGAAAAAATCATGTATCTTTACAATAATTTACTTATTGCATTATTTTTCTTTATCTTCTTCTTGTCAGTGTTAATACTAATTAGTTCAATTTAAATCAATATAATATTTTTTAATAATGTGCAATTTCATATAGCATTGCAAGGGGATTCTCAGATCACTTTCCGAATAAACAGGGTGTCCGCGTTATCCCATAGTTTGAGAACCGCTGTTCTAAATGTACAATTTTTCTCCCATCCACTTCTACTTTTCTTGTACAGAATCTCTGCTTTTGCAACTGACATATTAAAGTGAAAAAATAGTTTCTTGCACCACTTAAGTTGCTTCTGATGCAAGTTGTAATATGCCACTAATTTAGTCACTTTTGTCAACGCCAACTTTGTTTATAGCTGTTGGAACGTGTATAGCAAACAGGAAAGAATTGCCTAAATATACGGTTGTTCAAAAGAAATTGAAGTAGATGATACGGTGTATCAACGTAAATATCATCTCTTGTGTGTGAAGTGGAAATATACAGGAGATGTCTTGATGCTTTCAACCAAACAGATGTCACTGTGAAATCAAAGAACACTGTAAAGATATAAACAACGTTTGTGTTCACAAAAGTGACCAATTATTGGCATATTACCCCTATTATTGGATGCAACTAAAAAGGTGGAAGAAACTATTCTTCCATTTATATATCAGCTGCAAATGCATGAAATCTAAACAATAAAACTGGAACTGGATGGGAGAAGAACAATGTGCATTTGGCTGGTTTCCTGCAGGAATAGGGTGAGCTTTGAGTGAAAAATCAGGGATTGAAGCTCAACAAGCCTCATGCAAGCACATCTCCGAAAAAACTTTTATAGGACATGCTACGCGCTCAAATGAGCATAGTTATTGTTCTCGCTTTCTACGTGATTTCATTTTTTGCCCACAGAGGTATGTACATAGACATTGTAATTTTCTAATGTGTCGGGGATGCAATAAATAACACTACAAACTAAAATTAACCTGCTTGTGTTATGCACGCGCATGGCCAGGTTGGACAAAATATCACGCTCGTGCCATGCACGGGCATGCCTTGAATGTGTTAAGTCATCAAAGTATTTGGAGCTGAAAACAATTTATTTCGAAGTGTACGGGAAACAAGTTTATGTTTCTATCTCAATAAGTAGCATTTATAGGAGCTCTAAAAATTCGAGCAGGAGAAGCCAAACACGTTACATCAAACTTCATTATTTAAAATATTTGAACAGGATGTAACACTGAAGTAGCAAGATATTCTGTAAATAATGTACATTTACTAACACCATACCTAAAGTGCCAATTTTTCATTCCCGAAAAGAGGATAAGATGTGGACCTAATTCTATACCAAAATTGTAGTTCTTTCAGATATGTTCCTTGGTTTAGGCTACATTTTCTTGTCTGCAATTTTAAGTTTAGGCAGACAATAAAATACATATCAAAACTATAAGTTTCAGGCATATTGTGAGACAGAAAGCAACATGGCGTAAGATCGGGATTGACAAGTTGCATAACGTGCACTTTCTTAAAACCAAATAAATATAATTCCCAAAGTAGGCAAATTTAATCGGCAGCGACGAACTGAACCTCGATCTTATAAGTAATTAATGTTGGATTTCCTCGTTTTAAACGAGCATTCACTATAGGAAAATGTGCATGGCTTGGTAAACACCTACATTCCAAGAGAAGAGACTTTTTCATCTCTAGATGAGTCAAAAACAAAATTTTGTAGGAAGAGGGAACAACTTCAAACTTCCACACTCAATGTAACATAATTAATCCAGACCACAAGTAAAATTAAGTCTAAATTGGTTCGCTGTGTCCCACAATTTATTTCTACTAATTTATGGTGATCGATATGATGCTGAGATTTCTTTCACACTTACATAATGAATGTTACATAAACAATCGAATCCAAAACCAATACCTAAGTTTCAATTTTTTCATTGTGTACCATAAATTCTTCAGTTACATAATGACCACAGCAATTAATTAAGGATAGATTTGAAACAGGACAGAATTCTAAATTTCAAAATCTAAGACAGCCAAGTAGAATATCATTAAATATTAAAAAATTAGATTGTTCCCTATCTTGCAAACTATATAAAGAAATTAATTCCCGCTTATATTAGCGTTTGCATATTTAATTCCAAATTTTAATTATGGTGAAAATATTATATTCCAATTTCAAATTAATCATTATTAGATAATAATTTTGAATTTGTTCACTAAAATAGATAATTTGTTCCGAATTATAAAACGACATAGCTTACAATTAAAAGTTTATATGAGACGAGTAGGAATTTTATGTTGCAAGAGCAAGTAATTGGTGCAAACTTTACCAACTAGCTAGATTAAAATATGTTAGAACCTATTCCCTAATCCACGTAAATCGTTCACTTTATATTGGGGCAATTATTCTAAATATTAAGGCAAACTAAATTATATTGTGATGATTCAAACAACATAGTAAAACATTATTACATAACATCGGCATATTTTTCTCCAATTTGTTCATATTGAGTGTAATTTGTTAGCTTTTTGAGAAAAGGAAAAGTGGAGATGTGAAATCATTGAAGTTTCTGTACCATGACTCTACCACATACCTAATCTTTTTATTTGATGTCAAAATAAGCTGAAGGCCTCAGCTTCACAATTGCATAATCAATCCCATTAAATCAACCTAAATTATCACCTATAATTATTGCATAATCAACCTAAATTATTACCTACTTATTTACTATGTAACAGGTTTCACCCATGTTTATAGAAAAAGAGTTAAATACAAGTTTGTATTCCTGAGATTTCCTATAGTACTTAAACTTCTGTTTCATAAAGATTTGACATCAGATAAAATTTACGATTAATTGTATACTGTGAGTCAATATGAAGATTAATTAATTATTGGACATAGTGACCAAGATAGAATATACATAATGAAGTTACTACAACTGAATAATAAAGGTGTTACGACATAATGAGGTTTCATTCTATACTTACTTTGCAATATAAAAATCTGTCTTAGTAGCAAATTAACTTCTTAATTATTGTTTTCCAAATATATGACTAAAGAAAATGTGGAAAATATTGACTGAATTTAAACTATTTACGAGTTAATTATTGGGTGTGATTGGGTTTGATTTTGTGACATTGAGTATGCCAGCATCAACATGATCCCGTTCATTTTTACTTTCTCTTATTAAATAAGCATGAACGAATTTTAGGACACGGTGTTCGAACTTGAACTATTTTGATCGAATTGGTATGGCCCGAATTGTTTCTGTGACCTTAAATACGAAGTATAAAGTTTACCCTTCCCTAAGTTTGATTTTGTGTTTTTCTACTTAAATAACTATTAACAAATTGTGGAACATAGTTAACAAATTGGAATAAATTGTTACCTCAGCATTGATATTGATTTGTATTGACACTACGATATTGAGTCCGGAAATATAAAGTTCCCTGTCACTTCGTTTTGACACGTATTTTAAAATTTTTGGACATAATGATATTATTGGACACACTAAACCTTATCAATGAAGACTTATTCAATATGTAATGTAGAGGCGAGAGTAGTTTTCGTAGCAATGTTTTATTAAATAGAACATGAATCTTTGTCGTTAGTCCTCATTTATTATTGCAATAATAGTCTTTTACTTTAAGAGCACATGTTTTTTTCTAAAACTAAATATTTTAAATCAACACGTGTATATAGATTAGTACAACTTAAAGAGGGGAATTAAGATATTGAATTTAACTTATCCGTCAAAAGCGTGATGTGCAGCAAACTGTCAACAGCGACATAAATCTGATGTTTAAGATTATAAGTATGCCATAAGAGTTTCAGTTCTAATACCATATATAGCTTCGAGATATTGCTTGAATGTCAATCATTAGATTTAATAGCTAAATGAAGCTACATTTCAAACCGTGAGTAGTGATATTCACAAAAGTGTGGTTTTTGGAACTAATTTAAGGATATTTAGACGGAATAATGTGGACTTGAAACTTAAAAATATTTAGCATGTTGCAAACAAAATCCTTTACTTTTTCTCTTTTCGAAGGCACTGCTGATGATAGAATAACTAATTCTTCGAAGCTTCCAGAACGACTATCTCACTTCATAACAAAAAAAGATGAAGGAAATAAAGAAAGAAAGAAAAAGAGAGGGAGAGATAAGTATAATAAGTCAAATCCAATGACTAACCATTAGATTAATATATTCAATTAAAAAACAGAGTACCATTTTAAAGCAGAAGTATAATTACATTGACTAATAATGAGCATGCATTTTATGAAAGAATATAACAGCAATTGCAATACATAACATGATATCGAAATACATAAACATGTGTGTATATTTCATGCTTACCTAAATTTTTCGTTATCTACTAATCATTGATACATTGATTATTGTTAATTCCTTTCAAACGTGTTTATGATGTGTATATGCAAGTAAATTGATGATATGTATACATATAAATACACATACTTATAGTTTTTTCACTCCAAATAAATAATATTAACCCGCGTCAGGTACCATTGATTCAAATTTGACCCCAGTGATTTTCCAATCCTCTTAGTTTTAATACATTCGAAATAGCTTCACGCCTTTTTGTATTTTCACTTTTATGCTTAGTACACCTTTTACTTCGGGTTTACCTCATGAAAGGTGTTTGTTAATATAAGTTTTTGGGGTCAAAATTCACCCCATGGTACCTCTTGTGTTCGAAATTACGTAATATGTTACATTCACTTGTTATGACTTACCTCCTATATATTATTTTTTTTTACTAAAACAAATAACAGACAATGATAATATTAATCTTTTTTATAATTATTACAATCTTTAAGCGAACAGTTATTTGAATATGGGATCATATTGCTTCTAATATATTTTCCTGGAATATGGGCTATTTTCTTCCCGGACATGGCTACATTGCAACACCTAAAGTTGGCCATGCTATCATCAGTAGGCACATTGTTATCAAGCGGTAGAAAACAAAACGATATAATGGCAAGACAAAAGCTATCTGCTTTAGAAAAGTTGGCTTATTTGGAGAAGCTCAACAGTGGCTTATTTGGAGAAGAAGACACTATTCAGTACAGTTTGAGCTGGGATGAGAGTGACGAAGTATTCAACGAAGCGGTTGATTCCCAGAGGGACGAAAGTGCAAGTGGGTCTGAGTGCGAGGAAGAAAACGGTAGTGATGTGATACTTGGTAAGGATGGACACGTCAGGGAAACAAAATCAAAACGATCAAGAAGAACATCCGCAAGAAATTTGGTAAGCGAAAAACAAGAGATGCATACCACCTTCTTTGCTTGGAAAATCTGAAGAAGGGAAAGTGCAGTATGCATTTAATAATGCTAATGCCAAAACGTTGCTCTCCATTATACCAAAGCCATAAACAAAAGTGATCTTGTTTACAATGCATCCGGAAAGTAAAAGAGAAGAGGATAGTTGTAAAGAATAGATCAACCACTTCTACAACAAGAACAAGGGTGCAGTTAACAGCCACAATAAGAGGTGTGTTCTTTACACCACATCACGAAAGACCAATCGATAACTCACGCGCCTTTTCTATGGAATTCTGGATAACGCCGCTCTCAGTGCCCACTTAATCTTCATTGAAAACGTACCAGACTTCGCATCAAGAAAAAGAAGACCAAAGGTGTGTATCTGAAAGAATTGTCTCTTCGAGTGATCACCTCACAAGCAAAGAAAAGACTTGGTTCCCAGGAGCCCCAGGAAGTGACGAAAGTCATTGAAAGCAGTGGTATGAGCATAACCAACAATCCTTCACAACCAAGTTGTACAGAGCGGTATTGAAAGGTTGGGCGGTGCTACCTGTGTCCTCGAGGGAATGAGAAAAAACACGCTACATTCTGCATCAAGTGCAGCAAACAGCATAGCAAGAACCTTATTAAGTGCAAAGTGTGTATGGATGATTAACCTGAACTTCAAAGGAACAATTACAGAAATACTGAATATTTGATGCAAATGTGCAATGTGCTAAAGACGAGTGTACATAAAACATTTATATTAAAATAGCACATGGATATTGAAATATAATGAAAACGTTGTTCACATTCTTAAATAAAGATGCCTGGATAAAGAAATATAATTCTGAAGATAATGTTATTTGTATAGTTATTTTTTGTAAGTGGGGTCAAATTTGACCCTATATTACCTTTAGTGTAATATTTTCGTGGTACCAGACGGGGGTATATTTATTTATTTATTTATTTAGTTAGTTATTTATTGGAGTTGCAATAGTAACCTATTTTTCTACTTGCAAAGCTCATATTTTAGTCCAAAACCTGTAGTTAAAATATAGAGCTATAATTTCTCAATGTTTAAGAGGAAAAAGAATATCCTTAACATTTCTGTAACTCTAGCAGATGTATTCATAGTAATATATACATTATAAAAGTAAGTTAATCATACCTGGTTCTACAGTATCTCCTTTAAAAATTCTTGCTGCTGCTGCTGGAACATCTACATAGAGATACATATAATGTAAAAGTAATTTTAAATGTTATCTTAGACAAAATAATTTCACAGATTGGACATATATATTAAGTTTTAGAGATACAAAAGTTAATCCGTACAGTTCCACAGATGCAAATAGTTTAAACACAGAAAATGACCGGCGTAGCTGGCGCGAAAGTATGAACAAAACCAGTTGATGTGTGTGCTGCAAAACAAAAAGAGACGTAATGTAATGTGTATTCTAGGACCACAGAGATATGAAGTATTTGTGGAAGTACACAGTTTGCGAAAAAGTGTAAAACGTAAGGCGCAAGATAAATTATTTCCGGTAGTTGCTGTAGTATGAGCAAGTGTCAGCAATTACTGGTGCATCTGAGTGTGTAATCGATCTCGAAGGTTTGGTATCTTCCATAGAATAGAATGAAGTTGTTATTTGATGCCTAATATGCATGCATGCTTAACATTTATACAGAAAAAGAAACAATCTGTGATTGTAAAACTTTTAGCGGATGTGTACACTATGTAGTAGAAAACCCGAACTTTGGAATAATGCTTCTCTACAGAACAGATGAAAACGCAAATATGTAAGAACGGTTTGTTGTAGAGTACATTCGAAGTGATTTCGGCCATGATACAGAAGGAAACGTTACCAGAAGGAAAGACGTTGCTGATAGAATTAATTCCAGTCGTTGAACACATTGAAACAGAAGTTTGTTAAATACTCTATCATCATGAAAGAAACCATCCACAAAATTTCCAAACAATTACTTGACCGATGCATATAAGATCTATAGGAAGTATTCCAAACATACGTATCCTCAATATATGTCCTTCTGGTTTAATAATTGATATGTCGTAGTATCAGAACTAGGTAATTCTTATAAACACAACATAATAATGTTATATGTAACTATATCATCACAATACATTTCGCAACAACATTCTGCTACATTCACGACCGCACTATACATATTTTGGTGATGAATATTAAGAAACTTGTCTACCTAATAGCTTATTTTCAAAAGAAAGGAGCTTCAAACAAAACCAAAAAAAAAATAATAATAGCATGCAAGATTTCGTATCAAATTAGTACAAGAGTATACGTTGATGCCGCAGTAGTCCAAAGAACAAGCACATACTTTGATAATAAAATCAGCATTTCATTGAATAGCGCTAGATTGCTCCACAACAGGTTATTACTGCAGGTCAGTTTACATTTAATAAATAACTCTTTACATTAAGAGCGAAAAAGCAAACTTCGGTGTCGTGAAATGATTTGCAGCGATGACACATGATATATGATTATGCATGTAATTGGGTAGCACACTGCTTCCACTTACGTAAATTTCTGTTTATATGTTCAGTTGTAGTTTTCCAGCCAGCATAGACAATGTGTTGTGAAAGCATATGCATGTAGCCAGTTAGATAAGCGAATATGACTAAACGCGATTTGCAAATTTTCTGGAGGAACTCTTGTGACATGAGTTGAAGGGAAAGGATCGTGTTCAGATTTTGGTTATCCCCTGAGCAGCAGGTAAGGATGATAACCCTTACAACGTGAAGGCTCCTAACGGAGTTTAGCTCTATAAGACGTTCATTCCTGGAAAATGTACAAACATTATACAACATGTAGTTTTCTTCTGATTCGCCAATTCAGAAGCATGCACACTTTCGTAAACCGAAACATTGGACTTATCATATCGGATTTTACCTAGGTAACGTGCAATTTTTCTTTCGCCAGCAGTTGTTTGTTCATTACCACAATCGTCATACATTACTATTCCACTGATCATACTGGACATTCCAAGTGTCTTCCGAATGTTGGTAGAAGACAAAAACAAAAATACTGCAGGGGTGTGTATGATTGCTTCTTTCGATTCCTTGGGCTCACTAAAAGAAATGTATGTTTTTACCCCGCAATCATTATCGACCTTCACGTCTTCTGCGGTTAAATTATAACAGGTGAGAATTGTTCTGAAACACTTTCCTCTATTTGTTTTCTTCGTGTGCAATCTTAATAAACGAATATTGTTCCAACATTCTAAGCATGTCAATCAGTTTTCCATGTTTTCTTTTTTTTGTTACTTTTGCATTATCCACACCTCCACACTACTTTTTTATTTTTGTATTTCTAATAATATTTTTGTACTGAGTTAGCAATGCTGTGTTCAGGTTGCAACCATGAAATGAAATGAAATCTTTGGGTTTTACGCCCCACGCTTATGCTGGTTAGGCTAAAGGAGACGGTGATGATGAGAGATGAATGAAATGGTGTTATTAAGAAAGTGGGAGGAAACGGAAGAACCCAGAGAAAACCCATGCACAAGGTGTTTGTCCACCACAAAGTTCACTTGGCGGGAGCAGGTTTTGAACCCGGGACCGAGGTTGCAAACATATTTATGATCTTTCATACTTCTTGCTGTACTTCTTATGGTTGCCAACTAATTTGTGTATCTTACTCTCACTCCATGGAGTATTTTATATTTCACATTACTTCCTTTCTCCCTTTTTGGTGTCATTCAAACTGAAAATTTTGGTGATCTACATACCTATTCTTTTTCAATCAGACACCGTGTGCTGACATCAGATTTGGACTACGGTGAAATGAATGGAAAACAGAAATTAAATCTGAAACACCTATCTATCTCATTAATCTAGTAAGAAAAGCCTTTGCCGAACACGGATTCAAATAATTAATGAAAATACGTTATATTGTATTGTAGTTTGTACTATGGATTCGAAAACTGTGAACCTATAAAGAATACTATAAATAAACAGAAGAAAAACTGAAAAAAGAGCGCTATAAAAAAACGTACATTATGGGCATCTTTGATCATATTTCTGAAGTCTTCAAGAGGTTGTAGTTCCTTTTGTCTTTGAAAATTTTCAGATAGTAAATATTCTTAAATACCTGTTTCACACAATTTTAATTACTGTGTGAATACAAGAAATAAATATGTGTGCTCTGGAGACGAAATAGAGATTACCGCTAAGAAGGAATGTCTAATGGAATATTCGGGTAGATATATTTTCTTTGAAATCGTAATACAACCATTTTTTGGAAATCCAGACTCAAATGCAGTTAATAGCTAGTTAATAGGAAAGGCAGATGGTTATAAATAGTGGTTGTCGAGAATACAGCTAGAAGAGAAAAATGATAAAGCTATTGAGATATTGGAGAATTGATGAAAAAGAAATAAGAATCTTTCAAATAATAAGATGAAATAATTTCTATTTTGCATTAGTTCGAAATAAACCCTAGTATTAAAATTTAAGCTAAGTAAATAAAATGAATTAAACAATAAATTATCTAGATCTATGGGTGGACGTGAACTACGACTTTGTACATAACATTGAAACAATAGCAGAAAAAGAAATAAAATTTAAGATTATGACCCCACCAAAAAAGACGATTTAAATACCGTTACGAACGACTATATTGTACTTAAGATCAAGTTTAACATCAATAAAGGGATTTGTGACAAGCACATAAGCACATAAGAGTAGACATGAAAAACTGAAATCTTTGAGTTTTACGTCCCACGTTTATGCCAGTTAGACTAAAGGAGACGGTGATGATGAGAGATGAGTGAAATGGTGGAATGAAGAAAGTGGGAGGAAACGGGAAAACCCCGAGAAAACCCACGAGCACGGTGTTTGTCCACCACAAAGTTCACTTGACGGGGGCTGGGATCGAACCCGGAACCCCAAGCACCAGAGGTGAACGCTCTACCACTGAGACACCGCGCCCCAAGAGTAGACATAATACAAAAATAAAATAATGTATACATTGTGCAGAGAATAATGCTTCTAAGGGTAACGAGAAGACACAGAATATCTCCTGCTCAATGACCACATGATCAAGGAAATCTAAGTGACAGAAATTATGTCACCTACATGTACTTGATATCACGACGCAAAGGTGTTACTGGAGCGCCAAAACTGAATGCTGAGGATATTCAAATTCTACAAGATCCTAAATTACCTGATACAAATGCATATTACTTTTAAAATACAACGATATTTCTTGTCAATGGTGTCGGTATTTGGGAATTATGTACCTCGCTGGAACGTGTAAAATCTATCCAGATATTACAAAGAACCGATAGGTATTCGGTAATCTATGACAGAGCGATTAGACCAATCTTACCAGCAAAGACAATAGTGACTTCACATACATAAAAAATATGCAGTAATTTATAATTTCGCCTAATTATAAGAAACACAGTTGATATTTTTGTAACTTGACTTTAGATTATTTACTGTTGCTGTTTGTAAAAACGTCATGAAGTTTCAGCCATGAATCTAAATTGCAACACTTGATGTAAGACCACTGTAGCAATTGAAAGAGTGAAAGATATATGGACATTTTCCGAATTTTTTCGGTTATTTGCTCAGTGTTTGAAAATAAATTATCAAACGATGACGAAACATATGAATTTTGGTTTATCTTATAATATTGCCCTAATAGATACTCGCAATGCAGAACTACAAATATTTAAAACATCATAATATGTATATTGATAAATATGTTAAAAATCACAAATATATGAGGTACGTTTTAGACTAGCAAGTAAAATGACGAGCAAATTTAAATTTGTCTCGAGCTTATAAATTTCTTACAATATATTTCGAAACAAATAAAAATCAATAACAAATTGTTATATATTTTAGTCTTTTACGTAGACTGAAACTGCAATGCAATTATGTTTTGCATACAATAAATAAATTTGATGATAGAAATGATTTTCAATTTGTTTATTTTGAAGTTTAATAATTTTCGTAATAAAAAAGAGCTATCTTTTATTTTCACTGAAATCTTTTTCTTAGCTCTTGTTGTCTTCCCCAAGTACTCAAGCCGATTATCTTTCAACAATGTGTTCTAAATTGAGCACTATTTTCGAGAACAAAAAGAAGAGTGTGGAACATAATCATGCTTTACAAAGCATTTATAACATTAGTATTTTTATTTAAAGACTTAATAAAATAATATCTAAATTGCACTGACAATTAGAATTCCAAAAGTAGCCAAGTACCTTTGTATGTATATATGTAGTACTTGGAAGTATATATAATAATTCCTAAGAAATTATTAATATTATTTTGAATGCCACATTTTGTTCCACTTTAATTAATGTGAACATTGTTTATCACCTCTAAAAAGTACTGATATGTTCTGGGCTATATAATATATTCAGCTCTGAAATAACTGCATATATACGGTTCTATTTGTTGTCAGATAAAAATTGATTTAACTTCATTTAGGTAGAAATAAAAACATAATGTTTATTGTGGATGGAACTTCAGACTTATACATATACATGTATTTAGAGTTAACCTGTTCCAACACATTAAGAAATATTTGACAAGTATGTATTATATGAACTGAAAAGCGCAATTTTAAGTACATAATAGTGAAAAACATATGTGTAAATCTAAAAGCGTTAAATATTTTAAATAAATATCTTACCGCCATTGTTAGGCATTCCTAAAGTAAATGATACCTGAAATTACAAGAAGAAATTATGCTTTAACCTCGTAGCCATTTGTCGTCACTGATACTTATCCTATTCTGAGTATATTGAAATATATCATAGTAGTATTCCTAATTGTAAATAGGTTTAACTAGCGATATCAATTATTCGAGAATAATATTACCAATATTTCGTAAAATGGAAATTAATACACGACAATTACTAGGATCAAGACACTACTCTGTCTAATCAACTTCAATTGTATTAAACAATCAGCCATCAATCAATCATTACTATATTACTTTTTGAACATTCTTTGGAAACATATAACGAAATACTTTAGTTTGTATAATATTTACCTGTACCGTGGGCAAAAAGTGCTCATAAATATGTAATATACTTAGTGGAATGTTCATTTTAAATTAACAGAAAAGAAGAATGTTTTTAATATATGTAAGAGATTATTATGGGATAGTTATGGCTATGTACATGTTATGTGTTGACCTAGTCAAGTAAATTTATGTATTTTACGGTCTTAAAAACAATATTTAAGACATATCAAGCAATAAAGGTGAGACTAATAATCTTTGAATATCTGAGTTGATTTGTGCATAAAGAAAAAGTAATTATCGCTTCGTAACTGATATTTTACAAGACGAACCAGGTTGACGACGTTTTTCTATAGAGTCGTTATAAAAATTTGGTTTACCAAACCCGGGACTTTTGAAAATTCAGTTCCCGAAGAAGGAAAGTAGGGCTGAATTTACTTAGATATTACCATTTATGAATACGAACTTAACCGTATTACGAAGCGGTAAGGTCATCAAACGAAAAATGGATAGTGAAATAGTGCAACAGGAATCTAATACCAGTAATCCAGGTGAAATGAGTGCAACACCAAGTTTGTCATCTGAGGATCGACTTTTGTTAGCTGTGCAGCGACAAATTATGCAAATGACGACTGAGATAAAACAAACCATGGAACAGAAGCTCAATGAATCTAACACAAACATGGAACAGAAGTTCTATGAAGCTAACCAGACCATGGAAAAGAAGATAGAACTGAAATTTAACGAAGCTAGCAAGCAGTATGAAGAATTAAGTAAACGAATAGAACGGATAGAACTGAAATCTGACGATACGAAACAAACAATTGTCCAGGTGATGAACGACATATCCTCGCAGTTTGAAGAGAAGTTAAAAAGGTTAGCCGATGAGTGTCAAGAAAAGCACGATCATCAAAATCATGAAATCTGTGCTGTAAAAAAGGATTTAACGTTAATAGAATCTTCCGTTAAACATCAAAAGATCCAGTTGGCTACTATGCAGGAAGAAATTAAAACGTTACAGGCTAGAGATAACATTTATCGCAATAATCGGGGCAGTGATCGCTTCGAGTTTCCCCAATCACCGGATATAAATACGCCTTCGCCGGAATCTGAGGAGGATATTATATTAGAGGAAAATTGTCCGAAGATCACTGATGAACGAAATATAAATGGTATCATGACACAGCACGCTACGGACCGGAACAATTACACCACAAGAACAAGGAGTGAGAAAAGAAAGGTAAAGTTAAGTGTCAAGATGAGCGAAATCAAAGCCATGAGTAAATTTAGTGGTAAGTGCAATGAAAATGCTAGTTCTTTCTTAGAGAAGTTCCAAGACGAATGCAGTATAATGTCTATCGACCGATCACAATACATGAAATTAATACCCCATGTATTACTCCCACCTTGTTCCTTATGGTTTAAGGCAATACGTGATCACATTAGTACATATGAGGAATTTAAAGCGGCATTGATCGCGAATTATGAAAATGACTTTTTGCTGGCAAACAGAGATGCCACTCTTAGAAATCAACATTTCAATCCTCGATTGCACAAATCTATTGTAGAGTTTGTTGTAAATGTCTATAATGAATTAAAGGTCGTTAATCCCTTGCAATCGGAATCAAGAATAATTGCATCGATTCGCAATTTGCTTCCATTTAAATTACAGCAGATCTTATTTTCCACACAGTGTATGAGTTTCAGTCATTTATTAATGCTTGTACAATGCTACGAAACTCAATACCATGCTATGAATCTAACACAATCAGGAATGGGTAAAAATAAGAATAATTCAGATCATTTGGTCCCTGTTCGGAATTTGAATATCCGAAGTGTGAATAATAATAATGAACCGAACCTAAGACGAGTATACTCTAGCAACCAAAATGAACAAAATAGACAAAGTTATGTAGGGACTCCGCCTAACCTAACTAATCATGGTAATTATGATGTCAGATCACTCAACCGCAATAGATATAAAAATAATCGAAGTACTGAGCGAAATTCCAGAAATGCAGCGAACTACGTGAATAGACGTAATTGGAGATCAAGAGATGGGATTTCATATCAACATCAAAATCACGATGAAAGACATGTACAATATAATGTAGAACCTAATCATGATAGCGCAGTACAGTGTACGTTATTAGAACCGTAAGCAAGTGCGAATGTAACCTGATTACCGTTACTGAAATTAGGTTAAATTCATGTTAGTTATAGATTCTTGTAAATTTCATTTTAAAGTTTATGTGTTAATATCAATAATGAAAACGATTCTTAAAAATACTTGAAATGCTTAAATAGAGTTTTAAGTAGACTGGAAAATTGATTTTCAAATGATTTTTATTCAATTTAATTCTCTTTAATTCTCATTAATCAATGATAATTTTCAAATGATTTTTTATTCTTTCTTATTAATGTGAAGAATCATAATTCAATTTATAATTAGTTAAAGGCAAAAATTATTTTATATCAGATTGATTTGTGTTTAATTATCAAAGATTATGTTAAGAATAAGATCCATTCTATAAAATCAATTATTCAATGACTACCTTGAGTGAAATTCTTCTTTATTTTGGACATCTTAGTGCTACTATGTATACATTACAATTGCAACATCTAATTTATTTGTTATACAATGCGCCCGAAAAGAACAAATATTATTTGTCACATCATCGTTTGTAATAATGATCGAAACTAGTAATCTTGATAATTTGTGTTTCACCCTCGTTAATTATATTCCTAAGCGACGATGTTTTTTTTAATGATAAAGAATAAATAATAATGTAATAAAAGAGAAATATTAATGAAATCAAAGATTTATTGTAAATGTATTTATGTGAATGATAATAACTAATATTTTATATATATATGAGGGATAAACAAAAAAAAATAATGAAGATATATACGAAGTGTGATCAAAATATAAAGAACATATGTAATGTACGAACATTAATCTAATCAGACCAGTGGTTCTTGAATATAAAAGCCAAGCCTACTCATGACTTTTATATTCAGTCCCTTTGGCGGGCGACATTTTCTATAACGAAATACTTTAGTTTGTATAATATTTACCTGTACCGTGGGCAAAAAGTGCTCATAAATATGTAATATACTTAGTGGAATGTTCATTTTAAATTAACAGAAAAGAAGAATGTTTTTAATATATGTAAGAGATTATTATGGGATAGTTATGGCTATGTACATGTTATGTGTTGACCTAGTCAAGTAAATTTATGTATTTTACGGTCTTAAAAACAATATTTAAGACATATCAAGCAATAAAGGTGAGACTAATAATCTTTGAATATCTGAGTTGATTTGTGCATAAAGAAAAAGTAATTATCGCTTCGTAACTGATATTTTACAAGACGAACCAGGTTGACGACGTTTTTCTATAGAGTCGTTATAAACACCAAGCAAGCGGAGCATGAAAACAGGTATAACGCAAGGTTTACGTATTGTAAAAAGTACGGAAAATTCCGCCTTAGAAAGGAACACAACATATAATGGAGAGAGAACATTCAAAACATTGACGAAAGAAAACATAAAATGTAAGTTGGCATGGTTGCAGAGAGTTCTGCTAACAAAAATACAAAGTTTGGCTACCTTCATGATTATATAATGTTCACCTTTCAATGCCCACGACAATATTAGTAGAAAAGAAATCAGTTCTTATAGCAATTATTTCTTACTTAAAAGGTTTAGGATATGGCTAACGGGTTAGAAGGTTACTCTACTTATCCAGTCGTCCGAGAATATAACAGGCATATACGAAGAGACGTAAATTTATGAATCACTATCGATAATCTAAATCATGATGTAGATACTTTTTTGTTGATTCAACATAAATTGTTTTATAAGAGCTTGTGGTTTTAGCCATTTAAACAAAGACAGAACTCGCTACAGTAAGGAGAAAATAAACTTTCATGATGTGAATAGTATCGTGTTCCATTAACAGGTCCAGTTCTCAAGATTTTCGTTTGTGTTCTCTAATTTTCAGTTGGAATGAACAATACTCTAACTCCAGGGACATACTTCAGACACATTGGCGGATGCGTTGATAATAATATGTTTATTCTGATCTTAAAATGTGACCTCTAGATTAATTCTTTTCACAAAAGTATAATTCTTCAGAAAACACCACTAGATCAGAAACGTTCTCAAAGCAAGAATATACCTTACTATGTAATCTGGAGCTACACTTGGTTGGAAGAAATAAGCAAAGTTCACTATATATGAAGAATGCAAAAAATATTAAATTCTTGTTAAATGATTCTAAGACATAAATTGGTACAGAGGCGTCGACCTACACTTGAAATCGCTATCGATAATCTAAATCATGATGTAGATACTTTTTTGTTGATTCAACATAAATTGTTTTATAAGAGCATGTGGTTTTAGCCATTTAAACAAAGACAGAACTCGCTACAGTAAGGAGAAAATAAACTTTCATGATGTGAATAGTATCGTGTTCCATTAACAGGTCCAGTTCTCAAGATTTTCGTTTGTGTTCTCTAATTTTCAGTTGGAGTGAACAACACTCTAATTCCAGAGACATACTTCAGACACATTGGCGGATGCGTTGATAATAATATGTTTATTCTGGTCTCAAAATGTGACCTCTAGATTAATTCTTTTCACAAAAGTATAATTCTTCAGAAAACACCACTAGATCAGAAACTTTGTCGAAGCAAGAATATACCTTACTATGTAATCTGAAGCTACACTTGGTTGGAAGAAATAAAGCAAAGTTCTCTATATATGAAGAATGCAAAAAATATTAAATTCTTGTTAAATGATTCTAAGACATAAATTGATACAGAGGCGTCGACCTACACTTCAGCAAGTGGCAGTTGAAGCTCTTTTGACAGCTTGACGATGTACTGATGGTATCGAAGTGCTACAGAGTTCTCATAAGCTAAACCATTCGCGTGCAGAGAATAATGACTTTTTTACTTCATACATGTCATACCTTTATCATGCTATGATATTATTTTGATCTTAGTTGTGCTAATTCAATACAGATTCTACGAAGCTTAGATTGGAAAGTGATTTCCTGTATATACAAGCAACATCGAACTATAATAAAATATACAGTGTGCCAAATAATATGTCATGCTCTTAAACCTACTAAACTCAATATGGAAATTTCTAAATCTGTATAAATACCCAAGTAGAAAAAAAAATGTTTTACTTACTGAACGTTTCCAACATTATTAAAGCTATTTTCACTTCAAACTTAACGTCTCAAAATGTAGTAATTAACTTTATGTGTTAAACAAAATTTTAAAATTCCACCTTTATTACTTGGTGTTTGACACTAGTAGTGCTAAATTATTACAAATATTCAAGCAGTAACTTGAGACTTCTGCAACAATGATAACATGACATGGATGTAGCAGTGCCCATCCAAAGTACCGGAGCTGAAATATTGATATTGTTAATATATTTTAGATATATAACAGAAAATTAATTCAAATTAAAAAATAGAATTTCCTTTAATTCTACATTTAAGAAAAAAAGGTACAAGAATATAATCTAATGACGAATGCTGTTTTGAGTAGAGAAGTATATAGTAATTTTATTTAATAAATTTCGTATGTGAAACTACTCACGATATAAGACAAATATAGTTCCGTTTGTAACACTAATTAAACTTGTGCACAAAATTGTAGAGATTTATTTCAAACAAACGACGAAAAGTATACTGTAATGTCATAAAATCAACAATAATTTAATAATTATTCCCAAACAAATGTAATTTTATCATGCATTCGAAACGATAACCACGTTCTCTCAAACCTGGGAAAATGTTTGTGGTACTAAATTGCGCTAGGCAGAAGGCATATCATATTATATTTAAGAAAATGTTTATTTCAAAGTAAAGACTTATACAGTTTGATACTCCAATTCTTGAAATGTTACTCTAATAGGTTGTATCAACTTTTGAATTTAAGCATATCTAATATATAAAGGGAACCAAAAAATTTTGTCGCTTTTTCACCCAGCATCTCCGATCATTGATATGTCATCTAAGACGTACCTGGATGATCAAAAATAGTGCCCATCAGCATCAAACACCTTCTACAAACGTTCTGGAAGCCCATGGATTCCATCGAGAAGTCTAATTATGCTATGAATTATAACGACTAGTTGGTGCTCAAATATTAGACTTTATGCAAACTCGTAAACAGTGCTGCATGTATAGCAGCAAAGACGTGAGACACAGCAAAATAAATTATTCTATATTAACAGGTATCTTTCGTACAGCACGCAATGTAAGTTGAAAAATAAAACTATAAGACACATAAAATCAAACAAAGAAAAACTAACTGAACGGTAGTTTTTCAAAATCTCATCGTAAAATATTCATGAAAATTCATAGATGGTTTTTGAAATAGAGAGTGTAGTCTGAAGAAGGAAGTGCTATACTTCCGAAACCGTTACATTTCTGTTTTAAATTTTTTTATAATAAATATTCTAGCCAGCCTTGTAAGAAACTGTGTTTTTCTTTATTCAAGATGAACACAAGGCCATATTGTCATAATATTCATGTTGGAAATAAATTCATATTGATACGAAGTTGTTCTTTTACAAAAAAGCAGTTTCTGCAAGCAATCGAGGAGACAAAACTAAATAATGATTAACTTGGTTTTACAAAAATGACAACTAGAGCGACTTGGTAGCTCCGCGTGTTAGAAGTCCCACGCTAAGTCTCCTTTACTTCTTTACACATTTCCCTTCACTTTGTTAACTTTTATTTATTTTGTCACTTAAAATGTAAGTGATTTGATCTTGTACTTTTTTATTATAGGGCCACAACAGTTAACCAGGAATTCGGAAAGTCGTGGTTCTGATAACAGATCTTTAGAGTCTACATAGAAACGAAAGAATTTATTATTTAATGGGATGCAATTTCAGAGAGGTCTACTTGTCTTATGAGCCGTACAATAACGGGTATACACTGCCTCGATATCAAACCCTAATATATATATATATATATATAACTAAAGGAAGGAAGTGTTCTAAACGAAAATAACTACAATGAAATTAAAAACTGTATAAGAAATACAAAATCTTGGGACGTGAAAAAAGAAACACATCGAATAAGCAAATTATAAAACAAAAAAGAAAAGACGTACTAAGTATGTAAATAATGTTAGAAGAAAACTAAAGTTAAAGTGAAGACTCAGAGTAAACGTTTACTATATCAATTTCATAATTATATTCTAGGTGCAATCGCAGAAAAAAGATTTTGTAAGAAATGACTAATAGTATAAGGCAATTCTAAATGATTGTAATCTTAATATTTCCGATCTTATAGAAGAATGTGATGAATACTCTATAGTATCCTACGTTATAAGAATGTAGTAGATACAATGCGCTACAAGAGACTTTGCTTATTACGCGACCGATACGAGAATGCTCCATAATCATTTTATACAGACAATTAACATGTGATGATTTCCGACAATTAACTAAATCAGATTTTACGTAGTTGATCTTAATATTGTTAGGTTACTTCTAAATACCACAAAGTGAAGTGGCATCCTCTTCGTTTATTACATAGACTAAATAATAAGCAAAGTTGGTAACAGAAAAACAAAATAAGGGAAAAGTATAAATTAGCAAGAAACAACTAAAGAGTAGGAAAGGGAAATATTGACACGTATAGAGAAACAATAACCAATACACAGTATTTTCAACTTAATATAAAACTTTATATTTCTGAAGTGTTAGCACGTCACATTATTACACATTTGTAATTTTGCTGCTAAACAAAAGTTTCAAAGATATCGAGTCTTTTCCAGTACTGCAAACTGGAAACTCTGTAATATAACAAACAACAAAAATTTGGAAGTTTATATAACACTTAAATTACAATGCAGGTGGAAAAGGCAATGCAAATACATACCTTAACGTTGAATTTCATGGTATGATGTGATGTGTTTTCAATGATTAGGAACAAAGTTACAAGTATTAAATATTTGATTTTTAAAATTCTTTATTTCGAAAAGCTATTTAGATAAGTATAACACTTAAATACTTGTGTGGTTTGCAATTGACTAACAATTCATTTCTCGTTCAGATTACTTTGATATCACAAAACTGAGAGATTTCAGAGAAATTATCGTTTATGAAGTTTGTAACTCTGCTTAAACTATGTAATTGCGAGCACTTGTAGTTAGCTATTAAAAGCAATTGCTGTAATGTTATAAAAGGAAGAGAAACCAACAATAATTTTAAATATTTTCCACGACCAAGATATATTAAGCAGAATTGAAAAGTGTATCAATGTTTATTATATTTTCGGCACGTTTTGAAATATCTATGTGATGTAGAAAGCAAATAAGTTTCAATTACAAACCATACAAGTAAATAGATATAAATAGTAATAAAGTTTGTGCTGTTTTTTGAGAGCAGTTACTTCTGTTGTGTTATTGTTTTCAAAGTGATTATTATTACGTTTAAGTTCCTTTCAAACCTAAGTCTGTAGAGAGTAGTTCAGTGCATCGCACGCTTCGGTATATGTTTTGAAGGAAGATAAATCTCCGAAAGAACATGTGTTTAGAAAGGGAGATTTGAGGCCTAATTTGCTTTAGTAGTAGAAATTAGGGAATCAAGCTACTGAAGGCGCTAGAAGAATATGCTCGACGTTTGGAAATATGTCAGTGAGTGAGCAGACCCAAAAACCTTTCAGCCGCTTTATTTCAGGAGACGAAAGCATCGAAGCAAAACTCGTGTTTATCGTCCATTCACATTCCACAAAGTTCAGCTAGACGGGGAAATCAAAATACTCATCTAAACTTTTGTCAAATTCGTAGCTTTCGGAGTCGGGAACGTCTGGTTCGTTTTAAATAACTTTTGGTAGGTAGTTTGTACCAACTTAAAGTTGGACACTTTAATTATATCAATTTTATTAAAACTGTATTTTGTGGTCATGTATAGTATATCAAAATGTATACCAAATGTCCACGGAGTCTGGCCCGTTTTAAATAACTTTTGGTAGGTAGTTTTTACCAACTTGAAGTGGAACACTTCAATTATATCAATTTCATTAAAAGTGTATTTTGTGGTCATGTAGAGTATTTCAAAATGTATACCAAAAATAGAGTATCTTCTGAATCTTTTCGATTAAACTGTCATTCTTAAACAAGTGTGAGCAAAACCTTCCCATAAACTTATCCCGTGACTGGAACTGACATCTCACATATTAGATGCATCAATCGAATCCCCTCGCATCGACAAACAATCTTGTGCAGTTGTATGCTTTTTTTTCTCAATTATGTGAAATATGATATATAGAACTTGTATCAAATGTAGAAAAAGTATCATTCATTACAATACATAATATAGTATTTCGAAAATACAGTATTTATGCAGCCGAGCAGAAACTAGATTTTAGTCCTACATTTCCATACGTAAAATAAACTTTTCCAACTAATGTAAAGATATGAAGCATATAAAATAATTCATCCATAGTAGGACGAAAAGCACAAAGGAGGAAACAACAATAGCGAGAGATTTGAATGATACTCTCTTTGAATTTCAATTATATTTCGTCAGAAGGAACTCCGAATCAGTGTTGATGTTATCTCAGTGGTAAAACACTAAAGTTGTGTACGAACGGTCGGGAATTCTATTCCCATTTGGTTCATATTTTGATTATCTAATGGTATATTCCTCAATGCATAAAAATTTAAATATAATATTTACAATCAAATTAACAGTTATATGTATATTCATGCAATAATTTCGAATCCTTAGTATTATTATCTTTAAAATACGAGACTTGAGATATTGCCGGTGTTGACTATATACGAGATTGTTAGATATGAACGCAAATACAAAATAAATAAAACGAGTAATAGTAACACGTAAGTATGGCCTATGTGTTTTGTATTTGTCTGCAGCTACTTGTCATTTGGAAATTACTTTTCGATATTTTCTCTTTAAAAAATGGAATTTGCGTTCTTAAACATACAGTAGTATTATACATTTTATGTGTAGCGTTTAATTTGTTGTTAAAGTTATGTGCTATTAAAAACGAACTTCATTCGTCTAATGAAGTGATTTACAATCATGTTTCCTTGTCGCTCACGTGGTAAAACTTGCATATTTTACTCCCGCTAACGATTTTTTTTAAATCTAGGCCGTACATGGTTTTCCGCTGACTTCTGCTTTATCAAGTACAGCTTAGACTTTTCAATCTTCATAATAATAATAATAATAATAATAATAATAATAATAATAATAATAATAATAATAATAATAATAATATGTTCTCACGAGTTCATGTTTCTTTGCAGCACTACGTCCAACATTTATACAGACTAGGATGAAGGAGACAATGATGATGAAAAATAAATGAAATTGAGGAATGAAAAAAGTGGTGGAAAAGTAAGAACCCCGTGAGTGCCCACGCATATGGTGTTTGTCCAATAGAAAATTCACTTGGCCCAGACTGAGATAGAACCAAGGACCGATTCCATCGCAGTTTTAGGCTATGCCACTGAGCAACTGCAACTCTACTACTACTACTACTACTACTACTACTACTATTATTATTATTATTATTATTATTATTATTATTATTATTATTATTATTATTATTATTATTATTATTATTATTATTATTATTATTATTAACACCAACATTGGTCTTTATGAATAAATTTCTTACTCAATAGTTATTATGCGCTTCAAGGATATTTGATTTAACGCGTCTTTTGTTATAACACATAATATTATTTCTAAGAAAGATGGTAATGTAGTATACATTTTTGGCTTCACGTAAATTAGGTGTGACTCCTCTAAATGTTACTTTTAATTTTTTAGTACTTCAAAATAAACCGACACTCTTTTCGGAAATTAAGAAGGAAATGTCATTGATAACAAACATCTTCAAAAACGAAGAGTTGCGAGTAATGTCAATAGAGACTAGAATAATATTTGGTCTTTGCTTTTGACATTGATGTAATATTTAATATGCGAAAAGCCTACTTTGGTTATTATTAAGTTGCCTAGTGATCGATTGATAACAGCATCTCTCTTCTTTTACGTGTGTCACTACTACGCTTATGAATAATAAACAGAACGCATAGTGTCTTAATTTGCAGTATTTGAGGCTTTCACAAGATGTTCATTTTATTAATATACTAGGCTAGTGTTCTAACTGAGAAGTTTATTTTGTCATAAGAATGTTGTATTAACTTTCAAATTTCTCATTTACGTCTGTGTGTGAATGTAAAGTAAACTGGCAACGTTTAGTTCAAACAGAAGTTTCTATATGAAAATCACATCAAGTATGGTTTTACGTTCATTTATATAGACGTTACTCAACTACCACAGTGTTTTGTGTATCATGCTGTTCTTAATAATGACGCTCTCCGCTCTACTGATTTGAGCAAAATTTGTCAAAAGCGCATCCAGCTCTCAGATCAATATTATTTATATTTCTGTGAAAATAAACTCCTGAACATGTTTGACGATAGATTCCTGTGGAATCTTCCAGGACATAAATGATGTGGTGGAAGTAAGATGTGAATTTTATCTTCTAGTAGCCGAAAATAAATAATCTCATGCTATTATTGAAACTCTTATCAATGCACACTATTGTTCACAGTCTTGAGTGATTCGCCTACTACCTACAGTTGTAGTATAGACCTCCAACTTCCATAAGGTAATTACTGCTGAGCGTCTGCATATGATCGCCAATTCTATTGTTTTCTGCGGATATTGTTAATGTAGTAATATTCCGAAACACAAAGTATTTTAGTAGTAAATATTGGTTCCAAAGATAAGTATACAAAATGTGGATCATTTTATGGTTAACTACATCTTCGGTTAGTGAATTCTTTAAGAATATTTAATCCTAAAATACGCTAGTTTTAAATATGTACCTTATTTCGTCAGCAATTTGTTAAAAGGATTATGAGGAATAAAGAAAGTGATGTTTTAGCTGTTTTTATGTATAGGGTATCAGACAAATTGTGTTATATAAATTGAAATAAAAATATTTAAAAAGGTGATAAATCAGAGGAGGTGCATAGAAATTCTACCACGTATAGCTTGGGAGCACAATTAGTTAGTGAATATTTATTTTTAATTCAGTCCCCTTAGGTTTATTCAAGTTTTTTGAAATGAAATGCTCCTTGAAGTGGTTTTAGAACTCCCAGGTCATTTTGAATAGAATGCTGAATAATAGGGCAGAAGAAATGTGTTAACAGAAAGAAAAGAGCGAAAAAATATCATAAACGACCCACTAAACCAGATTGCAAAATAGGAAGCAAAGTTTTAATTCTAGACAACTCGATAAAGAAGGAGAAATGAAGCCATTATTGAAATATTTATACACATACTTTAGCAAATTTCAAATGAAACGTATACTTCCTGTAGTTGAAGACTATTATATTATTGAAGAGAAATAAATTACAAATTTAGTGGAAGGAGGAGCAGAAGCTGCCAATATCGGTAACAGGAAAATAAATTGTAATTTATTTGGATTGAAGCAATGCTGTGAAATTATTCTGAAACTTGCTTTTGAACTAATGAAAGAAAATAAGTAAACTCATTCGTTTAGTAACAGTCTAGTGTTTGTCGCGAAACAGTTGACTACTTGGACAAAAACAAGAAGGAACTGCGCGAGAAAAAATCAGAAGTTTAATATTATTACACGTCTCACTGAGAAAAATAATTTTATTTTGTCATGGGACATTGTCATAAGAGCTCGTGTTATTGTAAACAAAAAGAAATCTTTAACACCTCTATGGCCCTGCATGCAAATTAAAATGCTGTAAGTAATGAATTGCGTAAAGATTACATAAAAAAACTAGTGATCTTTAAAAACAAGACAAGATTACCTAAATACCTTACCTTTCTGTTGACTTTATCGTCTCATTTCTCACCTAGCCAGAGGTAGTAACAAGAAAGGTTTTGTGAAATTACTACAACAGTTGTTTTTAATTTATGCTGAAAGAACAATTAATGGTGATACTTTTTCTTTGTGTAGCATCTGTTGCTTTAGCTTTTCTCCGTCAGAATGCAAACCGTATAGCACATTTGACGATGTGAAAATTCTCTGAAGACGATTCGGATGGTGTCCAACGATATTTAAATGAGAAATTAGATTGAGAAACATATGAACATTAGCATCGAGTATATCTTACTTTGAACGTCGAAGAGATGAATACTAGTTTTCATACCTAAGCTAAAAGAAACAATTATTTCTCTTAACTGATGGATTAGAAACTATATGTAATTTGAGACGAATTTTGTATTGCTACTGGCCATATTGATGATAGAAGTGTCATGGATTTGATCTGAGTCTAAGTTTCGTTTAGGGGCAGATATTAAAACAGGACTATCTATAGTGACAACCCAGTCACTCAGTGCCTAATTGGGGATGCAATTTGAGTGATACTGAGCGCCTTCCACTCACCATCTAAAATGAGTGGGAACGATCTTATATTCATGTGCGAGAGGTTAACTTAATTATCATTTACTAAATGGGGATTAATACAAATAAGAAAACAGTAACTTCATTCTATTGACAACAACTATATTTCTTATAGATAAAATTTATGACTGTAAGTGTTGTGTTAATAACGGATAATCGGAATATTTCCCAGACGAGTATCGCTTTGATCGAGTATTGAGCCTTTGAGCCCTGAATAGGAGTAACACATACCTGATGGTTCTGATGATGCTCCAATGATGACCTAGGTGATGGATGTAGTTCCTCCAAGTTGATACTCCCAATTAGTGGTTGATGTAGACGAGCATTGAGTTATGGAATACTCCCAAATGCTAATGATGACTCGATGTTCTCCGTGGATAGAATAATGTATTCTATGATGACTGTCCGTTGACTGACATTTGACTGTCCCGCTGTCTTTGACTAAACTCTCAAAGACTTGATCATGTAGACTACTAAGGACTAATTCTCGCTGATTCTAAAAGCTGTTTCCAGACTCTCGAAGACGGTGTCCAATCTGACTGTCCTCAACTGTCCAAGACTGACTGTCTCAACCACTGTTCCAATCTGACTCTCTTGAAGACCTCTCGTCTCCCAGTTTTGTTCAACCTGGTCCTACTCCTGTCGTCTGCTGGATGGCACGTGCGACCCCCTTTCACTTGGAAAAACAAATTCTTCCCATGTGTCAAGACTCAAAAACTGCAACTCTCGAGACACTCTGATTTCTCGATTCTAAGCAATTTCCTCATATCCGTGAATGTGTGAAATGTTCACAAAAGCTTACAATCTCTCTTTTCATAATGTACAGTATTTGGCCTATGCAAGAATTGACGCATTGTCTGCATTACCTTCCTGCATTGCCAGACTCTCAACGAAACATTTTATTTACATTCTATTTACATCATTACGCTGACTATTGAATAATAATATTCCGCAGCTTGCATTATACTTAAATCGTAACACTTAATCACCTTAACCTTAATATTTTATAAAACCGCGATCCTTGCAACATAAACATTGATTAGAAATAAAATTAAAATTATACATAATTATTGACTTGAAAAACGAATACTGCCACAATAGTTTTACAAGTATATTTTCATTCAAGAATTTTCACATACGAAATCATTGTTAACTTTGGTGAAGTTCTTTTCATTTCATTCCGTTTGCTTATTTTGGAATCTATAGAATTTTTGCATATTTTTTTTAAGAAACGAATGAAGTGTGTACAAGTAAGAGCACATATCTTTCTATGCTTCTTCTGTTTTATGCATTTGTAATAGATACTTTGTCAAATATAGAATATGCAAATTTTGATTGAAGATACACTTTCTTAGAAAATGGAAAAGAAATTTAAATGTCATTTTTTCTGTACATTTCAAGTAAATTACTTTATTGACTTACTAACTCTTAGTGTAATTTTATGAACATAATTGTGATTTGCTTCTAAACGTCAGATATGTAAGTTTTACACTAGAGTACCAATGCTAGACATGGACAATTATCATTTTCTTCTCTACGGTGTACGCAAGAAGTAATGTACCTTTCCCACAATACATAAGAGATGAGTATTTCTCGGGATGTAGATAAATCCAGTGAAGATGTGACCTCATTTTACCTTTGATTTTATCTATTTATAAATTGATATATTGATATATTAAATTTGTCCATATAACAGAAATTAAGAAAATAACGATTTTGGATTTAGTTTCTTCTAAAATTTCCCCCTACATAAATTCATTTATTTTAAGCAAGATGTAAGATGATAATTTTACCTTTATATATTTTATGTTTTCATGATGTTGTTATAGACTATTTTTAATTCATCATTAATATTTCCTAAAACTGAAAATGAAACCTTTAGTTTAACCTTCCACGATTATTTCATTTAGTCTAAAGGAGAAATTGATTATAGTGAGTGAATGATTGTGGAAGATTTGGTGGAATGAGATACTGGGAGGAAACGGTAGTTCACGTTGTTCTCTTTTATAATCTCACTCAGTCCGGGATCAAACCAGCGACCCCCCGTACCAGAGTTAAGGGCAGTACCACTAGGTCATTGCGTCCTCTCAATATCTATTTTTATTTCTACTATCAAAATGATGTTTACCCCATTTCTCATCATTTTTTCCATCTATTAGTAACCAGTTATTCGTCATTTTATATGTATGATCAATTTATGTAGTCTTCTTTTCCACTCCAGAGAAAGTCGGTGTGTGGTATATTGATCTAGTTGTCAGTAAGGTAAGTGTGCAAGTTATGTTTAACACTGATAACATGAAACTGTATTTTATTTTTAACTGTGAAATATAGGAAGCCATGATCTTTGACACGAGGCGAGAATATAAAGAATATGTACACACGAAATTAAAAATGTGTACTGAGGTGACTTTTAGAAATAATAAACTTTAATAATCTCAACGGAAAATCATTAAAATACCTATAATTTTAATTAAATATTAGCTAGCCTTCAAGGTCTCATTACTTTTGAGACACCGTTATTTTTCGTACATTCAGATTTAGAATATCTTTGTACCGGTAACTTACATTTTTAGTCTTGTATGTTGCACTTTAAATAAACTAATATGATATTTAACACTTTTTCAATATTCCCAATGTCACACGTGGTGACATAACATCTACACAGTACCTGTTTGAATTTCACGTCACTAAACCAATGTACTTATAACTAATTGACCTGCAAGGATGATCAAAACAAGGAATACGCATCGTGAAGAGGAAGTACGTAACTTTTCTTTGAGGTTTTCGTTAGTCTTCATTTTTCGATTTTTCGAAATGGTAATAAATTTGGTTCAAGTGACGAGTTGCTTCTAAACCCGTTGATATGTTGATATTTTTCCGACAGAAAATGTTCAACACACAGGTAAAGTGGCTGCAATTGAACTACTATCACGAATGATCTTAATATATCTATAGGGTGTATAATATACTAGCAAATACTAGTTGATCTGACTATATGTTCCTCGTAAGAAGGTAATAGATTGTCAGTCATGTGCTGCTTCGGCACATCAATGTTTTACTTTAGTCATTAATATTCTCAAGTTAAAACGATAAACTAGAGAGGTCAGGTTTCAAGGCAATACTCTTCCTATTACTCAATTACCGTCTACTCTCCACCAATAAGTTCTTTTATCATGGAACAAGACTTCTGTGAAATCGAAAATAACGTTCGAGCTGATGAAGATTTCGGCCTCTTCTGAGATAGAAAGGATCGTTAGATTATAATGAATATGTTGGCTCAGTTCATTCTAGTACTACTGAGTTTACGATTATTTAGAAAGTTGCTACTAATAGTACGCGAAGTTTTTGATAATGCCCTGAAGTTGTCAGCAATTCTTACTTCAAGTTCTAAAATATCACATTCTGTGATTGAGTGGGAACAGTATGTGTCTGGGTAGAAACAGGCTTACAACAAGTAAGTACTACGGGGACAAATATAACAGGGAATAGGATTAGAATGTTCTTCTTCACATATATTTGTACCAATAGTGAAAACGATCGAACTACCTTCAACTGAGAGATTCATTTCTCTTTTTGAATATTTGACCAAGCAAAGCAAAGCAAGCTTTCTTCCTTTGTAGGTTATCTGATTTACGCAACTACAAATCGCAACAACAACAGTCATACTTATGACGAACTGGTGTATTCGATGTTTTTGCAGTTAATGCCAAAATGTGAGAATGTACGAACGATTTTGTTACCGACTACATCAGCTTTCCCTCATTCCGCGAAGAAAGGGAATGTACAAGAGTGAAAGAGGAATTATAATTAGTTTATCTAACTTATTCTTTTTGGTCTGACTAACTTGAACTACATGTTGATCCTACACTCGAATTTCAGAGTGAATATGTTCGTCTCTTCACTTCAAACAATTTCTCCATCATATTAACTCTTCGCAATTAAGTATATAATGACAGTGAGTCTTCAATCTCAATGCAAAGTGACTATATCTCCAACCTTTCAGTCGTTTCTTTGTTTACATTTATCATATAAACGTAATACAAGTTTTGATTGCCATTGTTCAGACTATGTAGTAGATTAATTATTTAAAAAAGTTAGAGGAATATCTTTTAAATAAAAACTTCTTATAAGCTATAATGCTCTTTACTACCACGTCACGTTAAAAAAATTCCTGATGTCTAACATCACAAATTACATTATTATATCTAACTATGTTACTTCTATTATTATCACTTTGTAAAAGGAAGATAACATTCATCTAATTTCAAACTGAAGCTACAAAGTAAATCTCTACTTTCTGACATGGGTACATGTCTTTTTTATAGATCGTTGTACTTTTAAAATCAACAATATTATTGTCGTATTTTAAATATTTGGCATTAATATTTTTTTCCTCAGCTGCTATTAGTCTAGGCGGAAGAGACGACTACAAATTAGTACAAAAAGTGTCATATTACATCACAATTCGTTTATTTAGCAAGCTATTCTAGAATATTAGGTTTGAAATTATTATTTTGTGAGTCATCGTTTCTGATTAACGTTAGATCAAATTGTGTGGATAAAATCAAAACCCAATTCTTGTACTTACCATACTGTGTTAAAATTGCATAAGTTGATATGAAACATATAGTGGAAGATAATTTTAACTTCTTACATTAATTGTAGCTCAAACAATAAACTTATTCGAAAGGTTGGGTTAAGCTGCGTACCATGTTAGTTTAAAGGCCAGTAAATTGTGATATATTTGCTACGGAACAGGCATTTGGGAGGTTGACACTGGATAGATTCACAAATGCAGATCTAGTTCAAGGGTTACATGATTCTGATCAGCGTTTATACTTTAGGAAATAATTATCGACGTTTCCTACACGGTATTTGTTTCAATATTGTTCTGAACACACAACACAAATCATAGCATATTTTCCTTGCGATAAAACAGTTTTCTGGATGATCAGATATGGACTGGGAAAGAAAATGGACTACAAAAAATGTAAAATCTAACGAAGAGTGGAACAAATTTATCGACAACATAGAAGGAGAAACTGAAGTATGCTTTAACAGATATTTCATACTAAAATACTGTATATACCTATAGTCAATCCGTAATTACACATGAACTATAATGAAAGACAACCCTCCGTTTTCATCAAACGTTTAAGTTTGGTGTTTGAATAGTGTGGTAGTCATGTATCTTCTATTACAGGTATCTAATATTTTTATTTAGGTTTCACACAATAATTTTTATTCCTAATTTAGATATAATGTAATTTTTCTAATGTATAAGGCGAACTATATTCCATTGGCATTTATCTAAATAAATAACCTTAACAACAATCTTACCAGTAGCATTGATATCTGCGCAATTCTTAATAACAACAGCTCCATTGTGCAGTCCTTGACGAAACCGTAAATGAAATTATATCCAAACATAACGTGGAATTAAATATATATTCGTTATAACGCCACATCATCGAATTATTTACATCCTATAAATGTGTTCAGTGTTTTGTTTATTTACAACTGTTGGTAATCATTGTTTATTTCTTGTACATCGCAACAACAGTTGTAGAGTTTGGCTAATTAACTGTGATAGTCCTTTTGTACTGCAAAAATATATTGTTTATTAATGATGTTTATGTATGACTTTTATATAATACAATATAAAAGAATTATATAATACAATACATTTGCAGATATATTTATCATACTGTAAGTATGTCGAAATATTGTGTTGCTGGATGATATGCTAATGCTAAAAACGAATGTTGTAAATTCTTGATTGCTTAAATGAGTTTAGAAGAAAATGCAAATTGGTGCGTGAAATACGAATTAAGAATGTCTGAATACACCACAACAAGCTTATAGTCGCTTACTGTTAAATACATACAAACGGATTCTCTTATACACATTTTTCTCTTTATCATTTAAGCATAGAATTGAAATACAATTGGAAAAATAAATTATTTCACAATACCACTATTAGCAACAGTATGATGTATTGAACAAAGACCTTAAACAGGCATATACAAAGCCTATTTTATAATCTCTCTCACTAATAAAATACGACAAAAACACAATTGAATCAGTCGTTAGAAACTCCTGACTTTTTTTAGGTTTGGTAGAATAGGAAATACATACCAGGAGAAGTATAAAAATGAAAGGACTTGAGAAAAGTTACATTTATTATAATGATCGAAAATGGAGGTGCTATTTTTAACGGTCTGCTACAGTGCAACGACGAACGTGGGAATAAGAGCGACATGTTGCAGGCGACACTAATTCAGTGCTGCATACTAGCAGTGTTACCAAACGCTAGTGCGTGAAATTCCAAGTTCTTTTACTTTTTACCTTTCAAATAGGTATCAAATAGTTGTGCATTTAAATTGGAAGTTACTTAAGTTTTTTGATCAGAATAAACATTTTCTTCTTCTTTGCAATGCACTTGTTTGAGGAATGGACAAATCACTACTTTTCCGTGATCATGACAATCTAAGAATCCAGAAATAATTATAATTTTATATCAGTAGATACGTCAGAGGTAATAGAAGTTCAAATTGAAAATAAATTAAGCCTTTGAAACCTGGGATATTATCTGGTGAGGATAGGGACTTTTGCCCCCCTGAGGTTAAGATGTGTGCTTTGTAATACGTTATACACTAATATTCTAAAAAAATTCTGAAAGTTTTAAGCAAGTAAGCATTATTGCCCCTTGGAGTACTTGATATAATGTTACTGTTTAGAAGTTATTCATAGTTTTGTTAAGAATGAAAGAATAAAACTGACTCTAAAACTTATGAAAATATTTCTACCATGAAAAGGTACCTAATCTTTGTTCTCTTAACTTACTGGTTCTGGAATTTTAAGATGAAAGAAAAACCTTTTCCAAAAAACTCTACACAGGTTTTGCGCTGGGAAATGCTTCTTCATTTTCTAAACATTTTTAGGTTCCTTTATGTTGATTGAAATCCGATCAGATTAATAAGATGCAGAACGTCCAGTTCGAACAGACCACCTTAATAGCCTTAATTTCAATACTAGAATTTACTCTAGATATTTGAACACATTTAAGTTAGAAGAATGTTTGAGTTGAGTTGAGTTGATTTTAGTTTAGCGTCCCTTTCAGCAGCGAGGCTATATGAGACGTGGACCTACTGATTAACGTGGAATCCGAACCACATGAGCTCCCGCCGGGAATCGAACCCGGGTCTCCCACGCCAAAGGCGCGTACGCTAACCGCTTAGCCACGAGGGAGCTCAGAAGAATGTTTGAAAAATGCAACATATCTTCGTTCGCTCACGCCTAACTCCTAGTCTCAGGAATGTTCAAGAAGAAACATTGGTAGTCCTGGACTATTGGGCATTCCCTTATGTGGGAGACGTAGTCGTATCGAACTCCAAAGGCGGCGGCTTGGGTTGAAAAATTTGGCGGGCCGAAGGCGGTACCGTTACGAAATTACGCGAGTGCCGCAATTTTACCGCCATGGTGGTAATAAGATGGCATCCGCCTTTTATTTTCTTCTGAACAGCTTGTACCGTCATTGAACCGCCACATGGCTGCTTCGTAACCACCAGTATTGCCATTAACTCGTCACATGGACTCGTCCCTGCCACCTTTAATAATCTACACTGAATTTTGCCGACAACGAATTAGTGCTTAAGTACCGAACTAATTATGTTGTATATTATCGTAGGTATATAATACTCCTGTTGCTTAGAGACATTTTCCCGATATTACTTTGTTGTATTCAAATTAGATTAAAATAACATGTCTTATCTACTTAGCATGACATTTATGTACCTCATGAGCCCATAAATCTAAAGAGAGTGAAATGTAATAATTTTTGTCAACTGTGATATAGAATTAAGAGGGTAATGGAATCAAACAATAAGAAAAGTAAAATCTTAAATGAAATGTGTTCTTTCCTAACAAAAGCGAATGAGTGGTTATAAATCTTTTCGATTAGGAAAAATGCACATGGAAGGTCCGTTGACACTTTTGTACATAACATATGTAATTCTAGGTAAATCAGCTTTCTAAAAGCACTGCAAAAGTTTAAAGACTTCCTTGAGGTCTCATTCTCATTCATAGCATAATTCCAAAGTACAACTCACGGGAGGAGACAGATAATGTAGTAGGTAGCCAGTAGAGTTGGGGACCGACTGATTCGAGGGATAAAGACTGAGAGGACCCTAAAATCGAAAGTTTGAAAACCCCTTTCCGGTAGTGCGGAAAAGTTGTGCCTTCACGTATTAGTTCTGCCAAATTTCAGAATATAAGGTAATGCATTCTGTTCTGACAAGGTATCTGAAACTTATACAATTTGGTTAAAATAAAAAGATAATTATAAATTTTCAATAGAATCGTACACCCTTTTGCGGTAGTACGAAAAAGTTGTACATATATGTAGATATTACTTGTGCAAAAATTCGAAACTTTAGAATGATAACTTATGTTCTGGCAGGAAGGGTAAAATTTTGCAAATTCGTTGAAAATTTCAAAACATGTATCTTTTTTATTTTTTAATACTATACATTTATCAGAGCATCTTCCATAATAGTAACGAAAAGTTGCCTTTACATATATTTAATTACTATTAAAAGTTTCGGAACCCTAAAATAATATTTCCTTCTCTCGTAGTTGGCATCTATGTTGAAAATTTCCTATAAATCGATGGGGTGGTTCAATAGCAATAAAGTCACAAAGACAGTCACTAATATGTTCTTTATATATATATATATATATATAGATAGATAGATAGATAGATAGATAGATAGATAGATAGATAGATATGTCTCACCTCACACACTCCTACGTTGCTCAGTAAAAGTGAAGTGATAAAAGACATTCGAGCCCCGAATCTCACGTATGTTGAAACTTTAATTGAGTTCGGTCCGGTATTCGAGTATTATTAAGTCTTATTTTTTCTTATATATTCCCCTCCCCTAAGTTCTACTTTCAAAGTGAATAAATAAAGACACTTCGTCAGGTGCTTCAAGAGTTGTTTTATTATTTTTTATATATCTTCACCTTCCCCTCTCTATCCCTTACTTTGTACGGTCAAAGAGAAATAAAAATAAATTCCAGTTACGATCCTCTTCTATGTTGAAACTTTGAAATCGGTCCTGCAGTTCAAGAGTTATTAAGTCACAAACATAGTCACTTTTATTTTACTATAGATTGATTTTTATATATCTCCCCTTGCTCTCCATCCCCAACGTTACTCCGTCAAAGTGAAATGATAAAAGCTATTCGAGCCCCGAATCTCATCTGCCAAGTTGTTCAAGAGATTTGGAGTCACAAACATAGTCAATTTCAATTTTATAATACAGACTACCATCAATTACCCACTTCACTGGGTTATATTAAGAAATCATAGTAATCTGTTCCGTTTGTCAGTCACTTTTTTTTATTAGTGAATCACGATATGATATCGGTCATTTTCAATCACTTTTAGATCTGTATTTCTCCATCTCCTCCCACGTTGCGTGGCTGAAGTTGGATTTTAATAACATCGGAAGTGTCACTGTTGATCTAAGCAATCCCGAAACTGTAGATTCGGCAATAGCGCAGTAACCAAAGTTAGAATAGGAAAGTTTAAAGAACATCCCCGCCTTCTGTTTGACATATCTGCTTGTAAGTTCTCCACCTTTAAGGATTGCACGTGTCTGAGTTAATCAAAGGTATCCGTAAGGGTTCATACTTTTTTGACCGATTAAAGAACAAAGGATTTGTGAGTATCGACCAGATCGATGTGCAAGAAACAAACAAAATTCAAAAAGCATCTAAAGAGAAAGTCAAATGCTCTTTTTCGTATTGTGAAAGTAATCCCTCTACCAGCTCGTTTCATGGCTGTTCGTTATTGTAGCAAGATATACAGTTCACGACAACAAATTCATCTTGAGAGGAAGACGACGAAAAGAAAATGGATGAGGACGTTGGTGCAAGTGCAAGTTCTTTCTCTTGGACAGTGTCGTCCCAAATGAGAATGAAGCTTACAAATACCGTCGTATTGAGTCAAAGGTTCGGGGTATCACTTCAAGTCACTGCTGCAATAGTATTGCATGAATTAGGCTTAATTAGTGCATCAGAAACAACGTTAGTGGTTGACAAGAGCAAAATATCAATAGAAAAGTCTCGAACTCTGAAAAAATGTAGAAGTGAAAGTTTCGAAATTAATGTGGTCGACTTTTATGAACGACTTGATAAAACATTGTCAAGAAAAAAGCTTGGCGAGAAGTAATGTCACATAACATTAATGGAAGAATATTATTGTCTTGTGAAGAAGACTCTGTCCGCATTGAACACGTTACACTTACCTCTGGATCCAGTATGGACATTTCTGAAAGTATTGCCAACTATGTCACAGCAGGGATGCACGGAGATCTCAACAGCGTTCTTGTGCGTGGTTGTGATGGAACATCACCATAAACAGAAGTACATGTTCTTAGCGTTGTTCAATCATACGCATGACCGTCAGGAAGTGGTGCTGAATAACGATGATTCGACCATGTTATAATGAGATCGCTAGATTACCGCGTTTTCAAATTTCCGCCAACTACAATCGGTGAGCTGTCGCATTTTGTCAGATAGCCGCCGAAGTGAAGGAAAAATTACTATCGTCATTCTTCCGGTTTCTGTTCCAAGCGGAAATCCGCCGAAAGAGAAGCGAAATGGCTGCCGTCGTCGTAAAATTACGTCAGTTGTCGTTTTTTCCCCAAGTGGTGTTATAGAGACTTTTCAACGAATGATCACGGAATGATCGTGAAAACTCCTAACGTTCGCTGAGTTGTGGAGATCGTGTTTTGTTAGGCTCAGTGTATCATAGTAAACAACTCTGTCCCTAGATCCACTGATTTAATAGTATATTTTAGCAATAACATTTTGTTCATTTACCATTGTTAGAATATAGAATTAGCGAATTTTTAAATGTCGTATAGAGATTAAACGAGCATTATTTCCACCAAAAATATATTGGATTTCCGAGTTATGATTACCAACATTACTGTTTACGTCATTGGCAACACTGGCGACGCTATATATAGTTCTTTATTCCAAGGAGGATTGAGCAAAGGTAAGAACGCAGTTTCAAAGTGCAGGGAAATACAAATCGACCGAAATGAGCCATACAGGTAACCCCTTAAAATATTCATTATTTACCAGAGTACTTTGCGGAATTGCTGCCTCATTACTTATAGACTTTTTGGTTAGGAAGAAGGAAAATAAAAATAATTGTGAAATTTAGCGTACAGAAATTTAGAGGCGCAACATGTCTATAAACTACTTCCTAGTCAAATTCCAAGAGGATAGCAGCGTCTCTGCAATTCGTGAATGTTGGATTGTAGAACGTAAAAGTGATTATGGAAACACCCCTTTGCTTGGTCTGCCAGAAAATAAAAAAGCTTTTAAAAAGTACGAGGTATTTCATAAGGCACCAGAGCCAACTGGGATCCGTTACTACATAGAAATTTACTGTATTATATTTTGTTTGTATTATATTTACTAGTTACGGTATTATATTTTGTTTTACATGGAATAATTACTTGTGTATTACATATAATAATTAGATCCTTATTTACATTTATTAGACCCTTGATTTAATAATAAACAACAAATATTCATGTTCAGCATAATCAGTTTTTATTCTGAAATAAAGAGAATGATGCGTATGTAATAATTCATGCAAACAATTAAGATTTGTAGGGTTGTACTGCCAACAGGTCACGACAGGGCAACCTGTTCGCTAATACACATCGTTAGACATTAATCTTAAAACGGTTGTTGGATCAGTCTCTCAAAACCTCCGTTTTGTGTATAACTGAGTACTAAAGATACTGATCTCCCAACCTAAGTCTAAAAGCCGGCGGCAATAGCCGAGTGGTTTCGGGCGTTCGGCTTCGGATCATGAGGGGCAATCAACTGTGGGTTCGAATCCCCTGAAGAGCAAGGTCGTAATTTTAACTGTCCTGGGTCTTTCTATGGTTGTGTCCCTGTCGCTTTTGGATTAAGCAGAAATTGCGCGAACTGCCACTGGCGAACAGTATGCCTGTTGGGACTAACTTTTACAAAAAAGAAAAAGAAAAAGAAAGAGAAAATAAGAGAAAACAGAGAGTCCGTAGAGCTCTTGTTTTCAAATTCAAAGTTTGCGAGTTCGGGTCTAGGTCAGGTAAAGTAGATTTTTTTCTAATTTAATTCTTGAAATGTAATTATTTCTCCCTTGGCTTTATCTAGTAATCCTGAATAGAGATGTTTGGATGCAGAAATAATGTTCCGTCAACAAAGAGGCCATGTGGAAGATTAAGAGCAGTACTTATTGTTTCTAGCTGCCACTGGTTGTTACATAGCGGCTTAATGGCAGTACTGGCTGTTTTAAGCCAACATTGGCAGTTATGAAGAGGCCACGTGGCGGTTCTGGCTGTTACATAGAGATCAGATGCCATTTTAAAGGCAGCACTAGCGGTACAGATCCCACGTCCTACCTTCATGACTGCAAAATGTGGCATTAATGTAATTTGGTAAGGGTACCACCACGATAACCTACACCATCCCGCCGAATTTTATACATTTTATGAATTTTATGAACAGTTTGCCACCTCGGTTCACTGCCAATACCTCTACGTCTTTCACATTGGATTTGCAACACCTGCGCCTTGATCTCTCTACATCGTGGTTTGGGAGACGTTTGTGACATCATAGCACTATTTCCTTAATCAGAGGGAGAGATTCTGAAACCATGTAAGTAACCGGCAGTCTATGGAATCATTTCCTCTAGATCAATATCATGTTTGCCTAGTATTCTAAATTCTACACCCCCAAAATTTTAATATTAAGTGTCACTGCAGTCTTCGTCATAATCACATAATTTATATAAATATTACAGACGCACTGGCTTCCCAAATTTACAATCTGGTATTCTACTGACTACATCTTCGTTGAGGTATAGAATTTGTAATTCCCAGCCCCCAATAACCGGTCTCAAAATCTCCGTTTTGTGCACAACTGAGTACTAAACATATTGATCTCCCAACCCAAGCTTAGATCTATACATACCTAAAACAATCCAACAAACTAAAGAGTGTTTGTTGATCTACAAAGTTTACGACGCTCAACACGACTGACGCTCAACAATAAGTGAATGATGAAGTTAGACTTTCAAGAGTGATATTAAAGATTCCGTAAGGAAAGGTTGTTGCTTTACTATCTTTTCATCTTACACCACAACGATTGTGCTAGGGGTTTTAACATAAAATACATGCAACAACTTTTATTCTTGCTATAATTCACCACTATGTTCCGCATTTTCGAAATTGAACATTAAACTGGTCTACAAAGCAAGCTATAAGATTGTAGTGAATGTAGCAACCAATCATAAGAAGAAAATGTATACGTAAATGAGTGAGTAACTATTCACCGACAATTTTAACATTCTATAATATCGCATTATTGATTCTCATGATTTCCTTCTTTTTTTTAAGTCAGACTATCCGAAACTATGATAATAGATGAATAGAGGAAGGAAAATACTATCTAAAGCCCATACTTTGAGTAGGATTAACCACATCATACACAGGTTTTACAATTGTAACCTAATGTCTTTGCCCACTGAATCACGTCGATCGGCAGATCTCTCATTATATGCATAAATCAGAATGTGCAATCTGTGATAAAAGTGTCGCCTGTTTGAAACATTAAAATACTTTCTTGGAAACAAATATTAGTGCATTTATCTACCGTATTCTGTAAGTACGGGTAGACATTTAGGAAACATCACAATTTTGGAGTGCAGGACTTGTAAAAAATACGATTTTGGATTTATATAAGCCTGTATGTTTTACAAACATATTTTAAACAATTGCTATCTGTATAGGTGTTTAAGGAATAAAATTTAAACTACCTAATCTAAATCAAAAACGTCTATAGAATTTTAGTTTAAATTAATAAAAAAAGTTGAACAGAGTTTATGTTTAACTAGACTATGTTTTACAAACGTATTTAAAAAATTGCTATGTGTATAGGTGTTTAAGGAAGAAAATGTAAATTACCTAATCTGAATCAAAAAGGTCTATAGAATTTTAGTTTAAATGAATAAAAAAGTTGAACAGAGTTTATGTTTGACTAGACAAAATAGTTTCTCGGAAACACATAGCGATTAAAACATAAACGTAGTGTCCAAGACACAATAGCAGGACCATCCGGTAAATTTGAAAATTCACTCCCAATTGATAAAAATATAAGTTTTACATACACTCAAGGACATGTAAATATACACTTTCCTTTCGAAATTAGGCTCTTATCCAGAAGTGTTTCATCCTATATATACTTTTTCAGCTCTGAAGACTGTTGGCGATACCTTCTGTTTAACCACTTTTTTAAAAAAAAAAAACCTTTCTAAATATTACAATTTCTAAACTTTACTCCTAAGACACTTATTATTATTAGTTATGTTGCACACACGTGTCCAATATTGTTGTTGCAATTCTTAAATATGTTGTTGTAAGAATATAATTTGATAACGAATTCGCCCGGTATTTCTTAAATGCTAGTATTTGTACAATCGGTAAAGAAATCTACGTAATAAATTTAAAGTGCTCTGACAGTCAAAGTTTGCAAATCCCCAGAGTATGCTGACTACTACTTAAAATGATTTGTTTAAAAAAATGTTCCCCCTTTATTGCCAAATTGAGTATATGCAGGGGGTGTTTGTGCACATATCTTTTTTTTCAGTTTGTAATTTTCATTTATTTTTTGTTACTTTGAATTTTGGAATCTCAGTTGGCTGCCTCGTTGACTGTAGAATCATATTTTGTCTCAAATTGTCTGTAAGATTGAGATGAAAACATTGCTCTTAGCATGCAAAATACTACTACACACGGCTTGTGAGTAGCAAATCTCAGCATTTGGGGTAACGTAGTTACGGGAGTCGAAAGTTTGGAGGCTGAATTCACTCAGGCGGCAGGTATGTAAGCTAGACGAGAAGATAAATGATCTAAATAGTAAATTTGTGACCTGTCTGCTCTAGCAAACATTACTTCTTGGGCAAAAATAGTTACTTAGCAAAAGAAGACGAAAACTCATTTTTGTATAGAGAATTTTTTTATCCGCAACACCATCCTATTTTTATTAATATTATTTTTCACTTACACATTACAGCTAACAAGAATATTTTCTGGTGTTATATTACTGGTTTCCAGTTTGTTCAGAAAATGAAACAAAAATAAAGAGAAATACAACGGAAAAAGAAAAAATAAAGATAATCTAAGAAAGTAAATACGAGATGTGCAATGTGCCAGTTCAAATTACAGAAACCATAGCATCAGTAGAAGGTATGGCATATGTTCGAAATATGACAAGTAATAATATTTTGTGTGCACGTAACATGAGTTCGTACAATTTAATCCCCAACTAATTATACAAGAATGTTTTTATTAGAAGTATATGCGATATCAAAAGAATACGAGTAGTCTCTTGTAATATGGAGTAATATATCATTCATTATCTCTTGGTATATTCTAAGTAATAGAAAACTAATTCCGTAAAGAAGAATAAACAAAAATGAACTAAAACACACCCAAATATAAACATCAATAAAGTTTCAACTGCAGATATCTCCACAATCTCTTTCTCCCGGTTAACAAGTGCATGATTCTTGCATCTCATTTCTAGATGAAGAACTTTGAACAAAGAGAAGTCATCATACACCCTGCAAGAACAAGTTAAATTTAACAGTATTAAGTTGACTTAGTGTATTTGAACCCAAGACCCTCGGAATTCTAACCTAGTGCCTATAACACCATGACCATTCATTCACTACTCCCGAAGTCTCCTAACTTGAGAGTTTGTCATGAAATTATGGTCGGAGAGAAAAAAAAAACGGAAACAGAATTAGACAGATAATTTTGGTTTGCCGAATGAAGGCTTAAGTAGCCAAGTCTCTGTTCGGACAATCTTTTGAAGAAATCTTGAATATAATACAACATTTCTTTTCTAAAGTAGGAACCGGTGTGTCTTGGTAGATATTTAATAAATTACGCTGAAATCTAAAAGAAGCATCTTGTATGGTAAAATAATACATCACTATCTGTCAAGAAGAGTTTTGTCGCGATTCTACATTGCTTAACCCTTAATGGAATTTATGTTATGAAAAATCAGTCCATACAAGACACATTCAGGTCGTAATTTAATTATGTTTAACATAAATATTTATGTAGCAAACATGAATAAAAAAGGTATTTGCATTTATTTTAATAACGCAGTTCAGAAAACAAGCAAAAAATAGAACAAATATTCATAGCTTAGCACTTAACGTTAATACAACAAAAGTATTACAACTAGTCCCAGATATTATGTTTGTTGTAGACACATCTACTGTCTACCGTTGGGTGAGTAGATAAAATACTTGAAGACTGAGATAGTCATTAGGTATCTTGGGTTTGAATCTCCGCTCCAACTATTTTATGATTCCTTTTTTCTAATGCTTGTTAATAAGAGGAGACAATTAGAAGGCAACACTTCAATCATTTCAATTTGGATCTGACACGGGATCTTTATGCTTCAATACTACGTCGAACAAACGTTTTAGTGGCGGATAATAATCCTTGGCTGGAGAATGGCTTCTGCTTTGAAACCAAACGTAGAGTATTAGAATTAAATATGTCATATCTGTATTTAGGTGTGGAGAAGAAACAAAATTGAGGACCAAAGTTATAAGAACAACTCAATTTATTAATATAAACTATGCCAAAGATTATTTACTTCTATAACCACAAAAGAAATACAAAAGACGTTTTGAAACAAACACAAAAATAACAAAGAACTTTGTAACCGGAGGCAACGAATCCTAACGTAAACAGACTAAGGACGAATCTTTTAGTGGTCAAGGCGCTCGGATAGTAATTTGAAGGTCGTTATATCGGATCCACCGAAGATAAGTATTCCTTTTTACTTTGGAATTCTTGGTGGCGATTAATATGCGATGCAACACATTTTATTATCAACAGATATTTTAGTACTCGGGTGTTTAAAAACTTGTACTATTAAATCTTCAGGTATAATAATAGTAATATAATAAAATAATAATTATTATTATTATCTCGTAGAAGATTAAATTTATTAGCTAATTAACGCTCACATCATAACATCACAAGCAGAAACGTGACAGTTGGCAACAGTATTTCGGTTCTGTTTAGTGTTGTCCACGAGAAGAGGAATTTCTCATCCCGTTTCTAAAACAAAACGAACAAAATCGAGACAAGAATGAACATTTTACTTTCGAGACGATACAAGGTTAACTCAGATTGTCGTCTCGCTTTAGAGATGAGAATCGTGACAAGACAAAAAGTACCGTAATCATTTCTCGTCTTATCTCGATTGTCATAAGAGTGTATGTCCATTCTTTAAGTAACAATTTTAGTGTATGGGATCCCAGGTTCATACCTTGCTCTTAATAAGGAAACTTTGTGGTAGACAAACACCATGATCGTGGGTTTTCTCGGGGTTCCCCCGTTTCGTCCCACTTTCTTCATTTCATCGTTTCTTTCGTTACTCATCATTACCGTATCCTTTAGCTTAGGCGACATAATCGTGGGACGTAAATCTCAAAAATTTCATTCCATTTTCATTTCTTTAAGTAACAATTGTTCTGTGGACTGAATCATAAAAGCTATTTTGTTACTTTGTATTTCTGAGCTGATCAAATTATGGTTGTGTACGTATTTTTGTAGCAAAGCTTTTATAACTACCTCTGCATATCCTAAAGTTAGTTTATTATGTCCCTTACTTTTCAGTGATATTCAGTTATTTTTATTGCAATTATGTTCCTTAAACATACAGTAAACTACTTTCTGCATGAAATTTTAGTGGAACGGTTTCGTTTAAAATTTGGGTAATTGCATAGGTGTGATCTAGAGTTCCGGACCCCCTCCTTGAAATCCTGATATTTCTTTAAGTTTTGCCTAATTTTAAGACAAATTTAAACATTTTGATACCGTTATTATTATTATTATCATTGTTACTAAAGTTTTGTGAATTTAATGGTTCACACTATTCCAAAAATTGCAAGAACTTTATGTATTGTTGTTTTATCCGTAGCCCTTCAGCTCTGGTTCTTGTGTCCCTGCATCTATCCCAGTATCGGTCCAGTGAGCATTGTGCTGGACAAACGCAGTGTGTGTAGGTTTTCTCGGAGTTCTGCTTCCTCCCACTTTCTGGAGTCCACTATTTCTCTCATTCTCGGCATCGACTTTTCCTTTAGCTTAGCCGGCATAACCATGTAAAGTAAAACTTAAAAATATAATTTTTCTTAGAGTTCTTGTTAGTTCATCATTCCTACTTTCTTCATGAAATTTGACTGGAAACCTTTCGTTTAAAACACCTTCGCTGCGTTACGATTCACCGGTGGCTTGTGCGATATTTTGTTTCTGTGCATTTCAATGAGACACGCTGTGATTCGTGTAGCACAGAGATCCAAACTCAGTTTTACACTACCGCAGCGAACGTGCCAGCTAGTTGTAGAGACCTACGCAGGGAATACGTCGTGGTGGTTCGAACACTTCTATCCAATCCCGACTATTTTGTAACTTTTGTCTAATGTTTAGGTTATTCTACACATTTTAATACAAGATGCCCTTACACAGAATTTATCTTCTATATTATTATTATTATTATAGAAGATTTGAGATCTCAATATTATGTGGTATTCCAACAAGATTGAGGGAATTTTGGGTCTGTTTCAGTGGTATACTCCTGTTCACATAAACTTGTAAACTTATTGAAAGACTAAGTGAAAAAGTAAGCCTAGGTCCATCACAATTCCCGCACATTTATACAGAGGGAATTGCAATTTCGCTCCGTTCATTATATAGACTCTAGCTACAAGTCCTATATGTGCCGCCAGTAGCCAAGCGTTTTGAACCTCTCAGCGTTCGTAAAGAACTTGTGACCCTTGGAGATCGAGATTTCAAAACTCGGTCTCAGATGCTTTATTTATTTTTAACATAAAGATATGATAAAATAATTAACACTTTTGTCATATATGAGTAAATAATGTAGTTGCCTCCTAAATGCCCATGTTGGATTCAATCTTTGCTTAACTCTATTTGAGGAAAGTCATAAGTAGGGAATAGTCACGATCAATAACTTCTTGTTGACGGTATTAATATAGTTGCCGTAGGTTTGGTGTTTTAAACAATTGCACACATACAACATGTATATCAACAATTATTCAACTCATCTTCACGAAAGGAAGCGATCGCTATCGCAATTCCGGTCACTTCCGTACTATATATATTACAGTTTAAGAGTTGGGGTGTCAAGACGAGTTAATTGATATATATTTTCCGTGTATGCAAAATCTCTGGGAACATACAACTGTCGGAAACTCTAAATACTGTTTCAGATACCAAATAATGGAAGCAATTAAACCGAAGTGACCGATTCTGTACCTATCGCAGTTTTTGCGATCGGCGTAACGGATTTTATTGTGGAACCTGCAGTATAGATTTCGCTCTTTCACCTCTCCTTCTAAAGGCAAGTGCGCAGGTAGAACCCAATTCTGAAGCATGGTTATTTGGATAGACAGTGTACTAATTCCTCTAATATTTCTTAACCGCATTTGATATCTCTCATAGTTTTCGAGCTAGGCAGCCTCAAAATCACAATTTTCTCTATTTTGGCATTTCGTAACTTTGCTCTATGTTCATATCAACTATTTTATTGTTTAGGTGTGAGAAATTCGCCAGTGGATTTTGGCTACATCATAAATGAACATCCTGTTTACTGCATTGTGTAATTGCTGGAAACACTTTTCCCTGCAAACTATGTTAAATACCGTGTATCAAAGTGGATCATCAGAAGTGACTAACACTGGGACCTATCGCTTCGATTCAAGAAGAGTTGTTAATATACATGTGGATGTGTGCAATCGTTGAAAACACTTCACCTCCACAAACTATATTAAATACCGTGTACAGGAAGTTGTTGACCGTGACTATTCCGGTACCTGTCGCTTTCGTCCAGGCAAATTTAGCAAAGATTTGAATCCAACATGGCAATTTAGTAGGCAACTATAATGTTCACTCATATATGACAAAAGTGATAGCTGCCAACAAAGAGCGTTCTCTTTTTTAACAGCTAAATGCTCTCTACAAAGTATTCTGAAGTCCTAATGACATCAAACAAACATACAAGCATAAGTAAACAGTTAAAATCATCCATGTGTAGAGCGAGTTTAGAACGTACGAAACTTGCAGCGAGCGATCTACACACCAGAATACAGGGATATAGTTACTAACTACAATAAAGAAAAATTATGAACAAACGTTTGTTCGAAATTGAAATGATTGAAGTGTTCTCTTTATTTATAGCTGTTTCTAAGAAGCATTAGAAAAAGGATTGATAATATAGTTGGGGCGAAAATTCGATCCCAAGACGTCTAATGACTATCTCAGAGTTCAAGTACGTTATCCACTCACCCATCGATACCCAGCAATAGTTTCTGAAAAACACATAATATCCTGGACTAGTTTTAATACTTTTGCTGTATTAACGTTAAGTGCTAAGCTATCTATATTTATTATGAACTTTTTTTTATTTCTACAGCTTGTTGTCTCAACTACTACATTAAAGTAAATGTAAATTACTATTTTATTCATATTTGCTACATGAATATCTTTGTTAAACATAATTAAATTACGAAGTGGATGCTTATGCTACGGACTGATTTTTTCGTGGCGGGCAGAAGTCAATGATCAAGTAATAGTGACTACTTTGAAACGAGTGCAGAGTATGTGAATTAAACATGCCATATCTGTAGTTTCGCGTGAAGAAGAAACAAATTTGTGAACCAATGGTTTAATAACAACTCAAGTTACTAACATACACTATGCCAAACATTATCGACTTATATCATGTTACTACATGTTACGCTGTGCTCATGTGACCTTACCGAAGTAAGCATGGACAGTCGCATAGGGTAAGGTGATCCCAGTCGAGAAATCACCCCACGTTTTGTTTAATTAACTTGTGAAACTGAAGCAGAGAGAGACAAACAATAGTTCACTAAATTCACCAGAATATTGCAGAAACCATATGACATAAAGCTTTCTTTCACTTGGAAAATTACTAACTTGCCGCAAAATAACAGATTGAGAAAAAAATGATCATTAAGAAATATATCACTAAGTTCTTCATTCGGGTTAAATGATAAGCTCTTATGAACGAATATATCTTTATAGGAATTAGTTAAACCAACGAACGTACAAAACTTAACAAATCTTGAACACTGGAGTCTTTATCCACCGCAAACATATGCTTCTAATGAGACTTACACCTTCCATTTAAACGTCCACAGAGTCACAGAAATCGATTTGTTTAATCCTCCTATTTAATATTAATTCGTAGAACAACCTTATATCAATGTTGTAATCAAATTTCTATTAATAAGAAGAGCGAAATATCACAACTCATTACAAAATCTGCTCAAACTCGTCGTAATAATGTGGATTTCGTTTAGTATCCAATTCTACACTAGATATATTTTACCCTTGCTATCACCAACTTCAGTATGAAGCGGCCTTACACATCTTTCACATACATGATGGTATAGTTCGTCAACGAACCACTTGGCGGCGCTGATTAACCCTTTAACAAAAGAAAACTAAGACGCAACTCTAATACTATTCTCATTACATTTTTTTTATTTTATATATAAAGTTACGACACGTAACATACAGTAAAAACTTTATGATTTATACAGCTGTGTATTGTGCTTTATTTTTCCATACATTATGCTTTATTATACTTTTCTTTTAATTACGCCTGAAAGGCGAGGACAGGCCGCGGTGGCTCAGGGGTAGACTTTCACCTCTGGTGTTTGGGGTCCCGGGTTCGACCCCAGCCCCCGCCAAGTGAACTTTGTGGTGGACAAACACCATGTGCGTAGGTTTCCTCGGGGCTCTCCCGTTTCCTCCCACTTTCTTCATTCCATTATTTAATTCATTACCCATCATCACCGTCTCCTTTAGCCTAACCGGCATAACCGTGAGATGTAAAACTGAATTATTTCATTTCATTTTCGAAATTACGACTTAAAATGATGTTTCTTGAATTATGCCTTATTTTTACAAATTTCTATCATATATTTATTTCATTTTACTCGTTTCTATTACACAAACTTTAAAAGTCTATATGAAACTATTCACTTTTTTTTTTTTTACTAAGAATTACATCAATACAACCCAATTACCTGATTTTGTGCAGTTTTCCTTAGCGGCGGATCGAATATGACACATGTAGATGCTCAATAAACTTCTTCTTATTTAGTGAAATCAGAAAAAAAGTAGTACAAATAGATTACCGCCTTCTACTTAGAATGGTCAGTTAGGAGTTCTCTTCCTCTTTGAGATGCATATAATTTTGGTTTTGGCATCTTGGAATAAGAACAACCAATCTTGCTTGACTTTTAACACGAAGTGAGGAAACAAAAAGGTCTTTCTGACGCGGAAGGTGCGGAGAGAGGAAGAATTCGAACTTTCCATTGCTACACGAAAGGTAATTGGCTGTTGATTTGCACTGCTTGTGGCATTGATAAGTGGTTATTTGGCACCAACTATATTAATGTACTTTGTTTTTTGTTGTTCCCATACACAGAGTTCCGGAATATAAGCATTAAGCATGATGCTTTATATTTTATTTCTTTAAATTATGATATATTTTGCTTATGAGGTTAGCAAATTTGAATATGTGAATTACTCAAAATCACAGATACCCTACCAACCATAGGTGGAAAATTCCATTATGCATTTAATGCATTTTATGCTTTATAGTTGCCCTAATCATCATAAAAGAAATACGAAAGAGGTTTCGAAACGAAGAAATATACAACTTTGCAACCGAAAGCAAAGAAACCTAACCAGAATAACGAATAGTTTAAAGCGTAGTGTCCGTGGTTCGGTAGTGAAGGCGCTCGACCAGTAATCTGCAGGTCCTAGGATCGAATCTAAGTCGGGTTTGATGGAGATTAATCGGCGATATTACACGTTTTATCATATTCAGGTATTTGAATATTTGGATGTTTCAATACTTCAACTATCACATTTTCAGTAATAATATTGTAATAACCAATAATAATAAGAACTATCCCGTAAAAGATTAAAAATTAGAAACTTATTACCTCTCAGGTCATGCCATTACAAGCAGCATTACATTTGCCAAAGAATTATTTCGGTTTCGATAAATTTTTGTTAAACGAGGATAGGAATTTCTCATCTCGTTTCTAAAACAAAAAAGATCAGGATGAGACTTAACATTTTACATTCGAGACAGGACAAGGCTAACTCATATTATCGTCTCGTTTTGGATATGAGACGGGTCTAAACTAACTAACTAACTCTATGGCCTATGGAACCCCGAGGTTCAGTGCCGCGTTCACAAAAGCTCTCCACTGACTTCTATCCTTAGCTAATTGCATCCAGTTCCAACTTTGTATTCCTATCTCTGCGAGATCCATCTTCATATTATCCTCCCATCTGCGCCTAGGTCTTCCTAATGGTCGTTTTCCTGTGGGTCTTCCAGTCAAGACTTTGAAAGCGTTTCTACTTTCTTCCATTCTAGCTACATGACCTGCCCACCTAAGCCTCCTAGACTTGACGACCCTAACAATGTTGGGTAAACCGTATAAACTATGTAGTTCCTCGTTATGGAGTTTCCGCCATTCCCCATTCTCGTTCCTCTTGGGTCCGAATATTCTTCTCAGGATCCTGTTCTCAAATACTTTCAGTCTATGTTCTTCCCTTAGAGTAAGAGACCATGTTTCGCAACCATACAGAACAACAGGCATGATTATCGTTTTATATATTTTAAGCTTCGAATTCTTCGACAGGATTCGCGACGACAAGAAATTTTGAACCGAATAGTAACACGAATTCCCTGCTTTTAGTCGACATTTAATTTCTTCGTGAATATGATTTTCGTTTGTTAATATTGATCCTAAATATTTGAAAGTATCCACTTTATCAAAAGTATTATTTAATATTTTAACGCCTCCACAATTTGCCGTATTACGGTCCCGACGGGTCTAAAAGTATCGTAAAAACCTCTCGTTTTATCTCTATTCTCGAAATAGGGTATGTACGCTCCTTAAGCAACAATTGCGCTGTAGACTGAATCTTAAACGCTACTTTCTTAACTTGTATTTCAGACCTCACGAATTATGGTTTATGTAATTATTTTTGTAGCAAAGGTTTTATAATTACCTCTTCATATCATATAATTTAGTTTATTGGAATGCTTACTGTTCATTGATATTCAGTTATTTTTATTACAGTTATTTTCCTTAAACTTACAATAGAATACTTTCTACATGAAACTTTAGTGGTACGCTTTTGTTTAAAATTTGGGTAGTTGCAGATGTGTCTTCAAGGTACGGAACCACCTCCCCGGAATCCCTGCTTTTAGGTAAGTTTGGACAAATCTTATGGAAACTTGAAAACTTTTAATACCATTATTATTATTATTACTATTATTATTATTATTATTATTATTATTATTATTATTATTATTATTATTACTGAAGGGTTGTGAATTTAATGTTTCGTACTGTTCTACCCGCCCTGTGGCCACTGCTTGACAAACGCCCTGTGTGTTGGTTTTCTACGTGTTCCGCTTCTCCCCACTTTCCTTGTTCCAATAACTTTACTCCCATCATCGACGTCTTCTGTAGTTTAGCCGGCATAACCATTACTTAAAAACAAATTTCCTTAGGGATCTTTCGAGTTCAGTAGTTGTACTTTCTACACGAAATTTGCCTGTAGACTTTAGGATTAACATTTATCTAGTTGTAGGGACATATGCCGAGGGTATATAATGATATTGTTGAAACTTCCCTGCAATTCCGACTATTTTGTAACTTTTGCCTAACGTTAGGAGCAATTATACAGATTTTAATTCGTTCTGTCCTTATACGGAATTTGTCTTCTATATCAGCATTATTACTATTACTGTTATTATTATTATTATTATTATTATTATTATTATTATTATTATTAAGATTATTTTTATTATTATTATTCAAGATGGCGCCGTCCGATGACGCATATAGATTGTGTGACAAGCCATTTTTGGCAAACAATTAGTACTGGCATGTAGTTTCTGTGCAAAAAGGCTTTACGTGAAAAATTGTCTAAAATTTGGACGTATAGAGTACGATATGTACTCAGAAAAAGGTGTACCAACGTACAATGTCAAAATTGTATAAGGAACAGGGACGACAGCACAATGGTTACCCCCATACTAACGAAGAATATTAGGACACAAATTAACAGCCAGAGAAAGAATTCAGAATCTAAAATAAGTGAGAAAGAAGATGATGAAAATGCAGGTACGGTCTTAAATAGAAAGAATGTAAATTCTTCCATGTGTTGTGATATAGTGAAAAATAAACTTTGTCAAGTGTTATCAATATTAAAGGACATGAACGAAAATATAATTCATTGAAAGGTGAAATAAGATCAGTTAAACAATAAAATATTAAATTGAGTGAATTAATACTGAGTGGAAATAAAATTGAAACATTTTCTCAAGTAGTGAATAGTCCATCGCCAAATAAACAAATCAGTGTACAAGGTGAAAATATAAACACAACCAGGAAGGTCAGTGAATCAGCTTGCATCGCATCACAAGAAAACAAAAGCGTGGGTGACAGTGAAAGGCAGGTTGTTACAAAACGCCCGAAGCGTAATATTCAAGCAAGACAGACAGAAACAAACCAAATGCATGAGTCAGGTCTATCTAACAGAAATTGTTTCAATTTATTGGAAGGAATAATGAACACTGATAAACTGAAAGTCAATAAGAAACCCTCTCCTGCGGCTTCTTTATTCGTTACACGGCTTGACCCAACTGTTTCTTATAATGATGTTAGTGAGTTCGTGAAAGGAAGTGTAAATATTGAAGTTGGAATGTGCGTAAAATTAAAAACCAAACATAATAGTTAATCGTCATTTTATGTAAGTGCACAAGAAAATGAGTTTGATACTGCATGTAATGCAAATGTGTGGCCAGATGGTGTATTGTTTAAAATTTTTATGGGTCGTCTCAAAACTGAAATAGTTGTAGAAGAAATTGAAAATGAATTGAGCGGAAAGGAAGAAAAGTCAGGTAAATAAATTTGTATTTCATTGTAGTTTAAACCAAATATGAGTACCTTTCACTTGTTTTAGCAAAATGTAAATGATATTAATACAAAAGAACAGTCTTTCACGGACGAAGTAAATTTTGAAGATTACGATATCTACTATACCACACAAACATTGCTAAAGGAAACAACTGTACATTTCGTACAATTATCGAATAAGTAGAATATCACTAAGAAAGATAGGAACCTAGCACTAGAAAACAAATCTAAGGCAGGTGGGAGTATGATTTTAATAAACAATAAATACTCGTATACAAAGATGCAAGTTCTTGACGATAGGTTGGACGTAATAGTATTAAAAATTATAATCCCTGACAATAAACCACTTTAACTATTTTCCACCTACATTACCGTTAAAGAATTTTCCAGAATACTGTGATTGGTTGTGTTCTACTTGTTGACAATAAAAGGAACTTTTATAATATTAGGTGATTTTAATGCTGGACGAATTTAATGCGAAACATGAACTGTAAAAGCTAGCAATTTTTATGCTAAGAAAAAAAGCAGAAAAGGTAATAGAATTAAGCAACCTTCACCACTTAAACCAGCTAAGTATGTCCTACATTGCCGTAAATATAGAGTACTAGAGCTGTTGCTGACGAATATAGAAAATAGCACAATAAATTTTAATGTTGAATCATTATCAAAAATTAATTGGTTACACCCACCGTTTGTATATTCATGCAATACTTTAAGAAACAATAGCTCAAAAAAAATACAAAACAGACCAATAATTATGACATACAAAAGGCTGATTTCTTACAGGTTTATTATGGAATAAAAGAAAATAAATGAAATTAATGATACTACCAACAATGTAGATAATCATCATTATCATTATAGGTATTCTGCCTTTATTGGCAGATCACTTGCCGCAGCTTTGAAGCTTCCATGCTCCACGGTCCTCCGCTAACCTTTTCGTCTTCCCATATGATCTTTCTGTTTTAATATCATCCATTAATTGTAGTCTTCTTCGCCCCCTCCCTCTCTTTCCCGCCACCATACCCTCTAGGACGTCCCTCATGATACAATCTCTTCTTAGGCAATGTCCCAACCAGTTTCTCTTCCTCTTCCTAATAATATCTAAAAGTGTTCTTTTCTCACCCACCATTTCTAACACTCTCTCATTCGTTTTCCGCTCTACCCAACTAATTCTTTCCATTCTTCTCCACACCCACAATTCGAAGGCTTCCAGTCGATTTTCGTCACCTTTACGTAATGTCCACGTTTCCGCCCCATACAGTACAACACTCCACACGAAGCATTTTATGAGTCTTTTTCTCAACTCTTTATTCAAGGTCCCACAAAACAGACTTTTCTTCCTCTTAAAGGCTTCTTTCGCCATTCCTATCCTTGCTTTTATTTCACGTTCGCACTTCATGTCATTACTAAGAATACTACCCAGGTATCGAAAACTATTCACTTGTTCTATTTTCTCCCCTCCTACTTTTATATTTGACATAGACCCCTTCGTTCCAATCACCCTGGCTTTTGTCTTTCTAACATTTATTTTCATCCCATATTCTTCAAAGCCCTTTCTCATTTTTTTTAACATTTTATTGATTTTCTTATCAGATTCTGCAAGAAGCGCCATATCGTCTGCAAATCTTATGCATCTAATCATTCTACCCCCTACCGAAATGCCATCATCATCATGTAGGCTCTTTTTCACTATCTCTTCTAGATAGATATTAAATAGTGTTGGCGAGAGGCAGCATCCTTATCGAACTCCCCTTCCAATTGCACTCTCTTCCGTCAGTTCTTCCCCTATCCTAACACTTACTTGTTGGTTCATGTATAAGTTTCTTATGAGTCTTCTATCTTTCCATTCCAACCCTATCTTTGTTAGAACTCCCAACAACAATTCCCAATTCACGCGGTCAAAAGCCTTTTCTAGATAAATAAATACAACATACACCTCTTTCCCTTTTTCTATAAATCTTTCACCGATCGCCCTTAATAATCCAATAGCATCTCTTGTACCCTTGCCTCTTCTGAACCCGAACTGCTCCTCCTAATGTAGATAAAATGTCTGAAAATTTGTATAACAAAATATATGGAGTTTTTGATTCCCTGTACCAAATAAACTGTATAATAAAAATATGACATATAAGGACCCGTGGATGAATAGAGACCTTACATCATTAATAAATAAGAAAACAAAATATTTTGTAAAGACCAAACAATCAAATAATATAATATGGTATCAGAGGTACTCCGATTTAAGAAAGTTGGTCTAAAAGAAATATCTAGAGGCTAGAAAATTTATTTTTTAATGTTGGAGAACAGTGTTTGTAATGACAGTTTATACTTCTGGAGAACATTCAAACTATCACATAACAAACAAATAACAAAACAGATAAAATATAATAATACATCAGTGTCAGAAATTTTAGACATCGGACAATGTTTTAAAGTGGTGTTTCATAATTGTTCTAATTCTGATTTCAACCAAAATAAAAAAAGAATGTGGCTTCCAGTCAGTTCCTTTTGACGGGAAATCGAAAATATCACACAGATTTATTTCCCTAGTCTGATATAATTAGAGAAAATTTCTATACATCATTTGAGAAGCATTACTTCATTGTTGGACATTATGTGACTTGGGATATCCTGAGATAAATTGTGATTGCAAATGTTCGGTGTATTAAAAGAAAGAGGTAAAATGAAGGTATGTACACTAACTGGGATACGAGATCTACTTTCCTTAGTATTAAGAGTCAAAGTCACTTAATACTTCTGAGGCATATGTAGAACATATTCAGTAGTATCTTGGAAATATAATTCAGGTTGCTATTCAGTCTGGAAATATGTTTGCTAATACAAAATGCGCCTTATGTTTCCCGCCATCTTCCATATTGAAAATTAAAACACAAGCTAGTGGCGTGCAAGGTACTTTAACTTGCAAAATACAAACCATTGTGCTCTATAATGAGTATCAATATTTCCATCAAGAGTGAATGTCCTGCGTGTGGAATTCCTTTGATTCCGAGTCTAGAAACTTTTGCGTATTCACACTGTACATCATCCTCGTTTACAAATGTTTTACTACGAAGGAAAGCACCCGCTCGAAGGAACAAGTGTAATCTGTAAGTATAAAAGTTGGCTTGTATATATAATGTGGTAAGATTTCAAGACTTTAAACGTTACGTGACTCTTCTTTGGTGACAAGAGACATATGGCAGGGGCACTGTCCGGATGAACCAACAGAGATTTCAGGCTGATTAATCCTTAGAGTACCAAGCCTAAAATGTTACATGAAGTACTAAGCCTGGGTCATTTTGACCAAGGCGTGTTTTTAGTTAAAAGTATATCAAGACTTATTCACAGAGTTGAAATTTCCAACGTACCATAAAAAAGGCAATGTACTTGATCGTTCATTATATAACATTAAATTTTATACGCTGTATATACACTCACAGTGGCGGCTCGTGACACTTTCAAAGAATATTTGAATTATATTACTGTAACATTAGAAATTTATTCATAGTGTTCCGACACCACTTAACTGTCGGGATAGAAACGAGAGGCACCTAAGAGGTGCGGGATAAAAATACCAAATTTATAGCAATAAAACACATACTAAATGGGGGCGACTCCACCACTAGTCTTAGGCGACTAGAACCATGAGCAAAATTAGACAAGATAATGAATATGAATTTAGTGTTAAAATAGTTTGAAAATAACCAATGCATTTTCATTGAAAATTGGTAGCAATAAGAGCGTTAAGGAATAGGTGGTAGAGCAATGGAACAGCAAGTAATTTAGAACAGTCTCACCCTAATTCGAAGTAGTTCCAATATTCTCCCTCTTACTCATAGGTGATGTTTAGGTGGTCCTCCAGGTTCCAGTGACTTGGAGGTTGGGTTGCTCTGACGAAGTCCATGATGAAAACTTGTCCGACAATCAACCATGGAATTGAATGCCGGACCCCAAAGGCAGGGAGACTCCAATATGTCTCGCGTCGTGGTTGAGATCCAAAGACCAAGATCGTGCTCTCTCAATTGCTTTTGACCTGACTGTCCCTCTGACGTCAGAATGAGATGATGGTGACACCACAGAATTTCCTGAGCGTGGTCGATTACCCAAAACTGACATTGACCAAGTCCATTTTTCTACATGTCGTCGATTCAACACAAAGTTCTCAAACTTGCTCCTGAGATTGCTAACGTTGTCAGGTAAACGAACCAAAAGGAGACTCACCTGAGTCAAAGTAATTACTTCTATATTTATTACTTCCGTGTTGTAACATCGTGTCGTGGGTAAACGAACGAAACGGACAATGCCTTGCAGTAACCTGACTATGAGGGGCCAATGAGGTCGAACCAATTCAGAGAAGCAGTTGATCTAACAAAGCAAATTAAAAGCGTCGCGTGTAAGACTGTTAATGGGTGAAGGTTCTGAAGGTCGCTACCACTGTTTATTACAAATCACAAGTACAAAGACTTCCTCAATAACAGCAAAGCAATAGTTAATTTATCTTTGAATGTAAAGTCAGCTAGCGACGTACAACAGAATATTGGTGTTAATAACATCAGGCAATGAACTCTTGAAGGCTGGTTGAATTTCCACGTGAAATAAAGATATCCTAACTTGTCCTTACTTCATATCCCGTAACAATAGGAATAAGCTGTCTTCGTTAGGAGTAATTCCTGTCACACATTGTATTTTGATTACACCTGACAGTCCTTGAAGAGCGATTTGCTGGTGCAATGTGCTTTGCATGCAAACTTGGGGCAGATTGCACAATTTTGAGGGGTGAAGAATCACGTGGCTTGCTAAATTTAAAACCAGATATTGTAGGAAACGGAACAACAATGTAGCAATTGCTGAGAAAGGAATGTACAGCGGTAAGTGTGGAGGGGGAAAGGGTGGTAAGAAAGAGTTTGCTAAAATAAAACTTTCTATTACTCTCTCTTCAATCAAAGCTCGGTAGAACGGGCAAGTGATCGTTGCAGGAAAAAGAAAAGATTACCTTTTTAATCAGCATAATAATAATAATAATAAAATATGTTATTTTTTGTGCCGTGCCGCGGAGTATCAAGGCTGGGTCAAATTGACCCAACTACACTTTCTGCCATATTTTTTTTTTTTTTGATATTTTGTTTTTATCTTATATATGAATTTTACTGAAATGGTTTCCAAAAGAAAAAAAAATGGTTGTAAATGGAGGAATACCTAAAATATTAACCCACTACAGCTCCTTCAAATAATAGCATTTCTTTATAAAAGATCATTTGGGTGAAATCGACCCAGTCTTGGTACTCGAAGGGTTAAAGGTGGGTATTTTTCGTTCGTTGCTCACGGTATAGCTTAATACCCAGAACGACCATAAAGAACGACTTCCCAGTGAATGGGATTTTCAAATTATACCATACAATAAGCATTAATTTGTTTTCAAACAACCCTGTTTCAATAGGAAAGTTGCGTCTTCTTTTGGATTCAATGATTGAGCACTATAGTCTGGCGTTTCATAACAGACACTTTTTTCTTATCAGGTCACAATTACTTGAATGAAACGCTGATCCAGAGGATTATTGAACAGCTTTTTTCTCGTTTCCATATTTCGTTGCACCTGTTCAAGAGTGAGATTATTGGGGGCAATTTGACATCGTCTGTACACCTTGCTAATAATGGCCAATATCGTTTATGCGGTCGATTTCAAGGTACCTACTTCGGCAAACAAGACACGGGTGCTGATCCTCTTATTTGCCTCTACGAAGTTTCAATGCTGAAAGTAGGGTATCTTTCTGCACGGTCCTTCTCTGGCTAAGCATTATCATCTTCTTTAAATTATTTTGTGCACACCTTTGCTATGTAATAACTCACTGGATCTTTCCCTTTAGCCACACTGATCTTTCGTGTTACTTCAGTAACTGCGTATCTCACTTCAGACTCAGACAGCACGAACGAACGAATAACAGTTATTTGTCTTTATATATTTCAAACTAAAAATGACCAGTAAAAGATACATATGAGGTAAGAATTTTACTGCAGAAAGGCAGATTGATTATTATGCTCCTGTAAACCACTAATAGTTCCAGACATGCCAGAAATACGTGTTTTGTTTTGGCACCAAACTTATGGGTCATCGTACTATTAACTACAAAGCACGAGGAGAATATTTTGAGACTTATTTTTCTCTGATGAATCATTTTGTGAATATAAGAAAGTACTTTTTAAAGGTCACATATTTTCACCCTGTTGATAACTCAAGGAAACAATAGAATCACATTACCAGGAAAGAATCAGTATTTCCTGTGGGGAGAAAATGATATATAACATTGAGAGTGTAGTAAATAATACCACATGAAAACGAAACGAAATATGTTGGGATGTCTCAATAGAAATTACTGCAAAAATAATTACGATAGGGTATCAGTCAGATGTAAAAATTAATTCAAATGCAAAATAAGAGATACAAATATGAAATATTTGTAGTATTTTATTCATTTAATTCAATACATTTAATGATGATTCTTACATCTCTTTCTATAGAGCAAATAAAATTTACTCATTACGTACATACATCTTTAAAGTATTCCTTTCAATTTCCTTCCATAATAAGTTCCATCCAATTTCTTGCTTTTGATACGCTGGAAAATATTTCGATTCTTGGACTGAGAATGTTCACACCTAAGCAGAGTGGATCCATTCCTTGAGATGAAACTCCAGTGAGGTACTTTACTGCATTATTTTCACATATTAAAGGTCCGCCAGAATCTCCCTTTATTGAATATGAATAAATTAGTGTGTTAGTATAATATAAATTACCTATATATATATATAAGCCGCTTAGGCGTACATAATGGTATGTCAGCTTTTGCGAACTTTCAAGTCAAACTGGCAAATATGGTTGATCACTTATATGCAATTTAATGCAATATCATAGTCTAAACAACATTCTCCTAAGTCTGTAAGTATATTCACGAAATTAAATTACCTACATACTCTTCTGTGGTTCGATCAGAACCCATTCTCCTAATAACTCAATTTCACCGGAAATGCCACTTGCTATACTTGCTATCATCTTTTCCAGAGTCGGCCGTATATATCAGGTGTCAAGCTGACAAAAATATAAATATCGCCAAATCCTTAATCTAGTGAGGGACAGTAAAAACAAAGTAAGAGTGAGAGAAACAAAGAAGATAAGATTCCATCGAAATTGTATGGATCGGAAGCCACTCTCTTAATTCGTTAAGCAAGATACTGGCGGAGTGAGTGGAGTTATATATATAAAATTGTTTGTTTGTTAGTTGGTCTGTCTTTGTGAGGTATGGGGGACCAGACAGGTGGACCAAATTTTACCAAATTTAGGCCACGTGTACCTTGGCCCAGGCCCCAAACCGAAACCAAGCATTCCTTTTTCAAACACGATCCACGGGGGTCTCAGGGAGGCGTTTATTTACCGAGACATGTAAAAGTAGTAGAGAAGGACCAATATTAGTGTACGATTCAGTTTTCGCGGTCGCTGAGATCAATAGTGAAACTCCAATCGCATTAACATCCAAATTCACTCCATTCAGCTGCGGACCTGGGGTCACCGGGAGGATCCCTAGACATGTAAAAATAATCGAAACTGACTGATATTAGTGCCAAATCCATACTTTACGCGATTACTGAGATCAATGGTGACACTTCACTACCGATGACTTTGAAATTTAGCTTCCATTGCATGCGGTCCGGAGGTCTCCTGCATGTGAAGAGTACTGATACATCCAAAATGACCGATATTAGTGTCAGATGCATAGTTTTCGTGGTCGCTGACATGAATGGTGACACACCCCTAGGCGAGGACTTCCAACTACAGCCACCATTGGCTGGGGGTCAGAATTTTTCTTCAAAATTGTTAAGTAGTAGAAGTGTTGTTAAGTAAGTAGTATGTTGTTAAGTAGTAGAAAATGACCGATATTTTTTGTCTTTCGTTGTTCAGTTTGTCTACATAGATATTTTATTTGACCCATACGAAGAACGGGTATTTCAGCTAGTATAGACTATAAATAAAATAAAGAGTTTGTCTGTGTGTGTGTTGCCTGGGTACCAGACGAGTGGACTGAGAGTTGCCAAATTTTTGTTACTGGTACATTGGTTCAGGGCACAGACAAAGCGTTCTTATTTCAAAATTCGAACCAGGGGACACTCAGGGGGCCATTTACCGAGATATATAAAAGTAGTAGAAAGTTACCGATATTGGTGCCAAATCCATAGTTTTCTTGGTTGCTGAGCTCAATAATGAATCCCAGGATCGCGTTTACTTTGAAATTTAACCCCCACTCCCATCAGCTTACAGTCCATTCGAAGATAAATACTTATAAGAGGTAATATATATATATATATATATATATATATATATATATATAATTGTAAGTCTTTATGAATCTTCAACTATTTTTTACTACTTATTACCGAAAGACTACAATATTTTTAATATTATCATTTTCCAACATGTTCCCCCTCCTTTTCAATGTATTTGCTCTACTTTTGCACAAGTTTTCCGATATCTCCGAAAAAGAGAAAAAAAAGAAATTTGTGGTTGCGCAGGAAGCCACGAATGCACCACTTCATTCAACTATTGAGTAGAGCTGAATCACCTGTACCTGTGACCATCTTTAAGTGGATCAAACATGTAGTAATACGACGGGGCAAGATCGGGACTGGATGCAGAACGCTTGAACACATCGAAATTCAACGTCTGAATGGTTTGAATATGTAGGCGGGGATATGTGGACACGCTTTATCATGGAACACAAGATTGCCTTCGGAAATCGACCTCTGCCTTTACTGCGAGTTAAATTTGTTTACCAGCATTTCACTTTATCTTTTACTGTTTATTGTTGAACCCTTTTTCAATTTAATTTTCCAGAATTGCTCCTTGTGAGTCCCAAAATATTGTCAGAATTACTTTCTCTGCTGAATGTTGACATTTGAATTTCTTCTTGGCTGGAGATAAGGAGTGTTTCCATTCTATGCTGTTGCGTTTGGTTTGTAATTCAAAATCATGAATCAACGTTTCATCTTCAATATTTATTTTCATGAGAAACGCTTTATGTTTGTTAGCCTAACGATTCAATAGGTACTGATAGATTTTCACAAGATTTCGCTTGTGTTTTTCATCGAGCTTTTACTGAAACCATCTCTCAAGGACTGTGAAAACTGAGCCTTTATGCATGATATTATATGCAGAACTACGACTAATCTCAATATAGTTTGCCACTTCCGCAACAATTACCTTTCTGTTATACAGAATCAAAACACAGAGTCGTTCAGTAATTTCCAGTTGTTGCTCCAGTTGCACTCCCTGCTCTTTTGCTCATCCTTGTTTATTCACTTTTGAATTTTTCAATCCACTAGTAAATACTTGGGCGTGGTAACACGTTGTCTTCGTATTATGCTGAAAGTCTTCTGTGAATTTTATGTCCCAAGGAAGGGTAGACAGAACGCTTGTCTTCTTCGCTGCATCCATGTTTACTTCCCAACAGAACAAAGCGGACTGAAGTGAGTACGTTACAACCTGCCACTGGCATAGACAACGGTGACGTGTAGCGCCTGGTGAGGACACCATGCTGTAGAGGCAATCCAAAAGGAAATAGAAAATCTTTGCATCACGTATTGACTTACTTTCCTGTATATTATTTATTCCCAAAGTACATATATAACGTTAGGAGCGAGATTTAATATTTTTGAAAGCTAGCCAGGAGGCTAGCACCCTGTGATGGTGTTACGCCCTCTTTTAGGGAGGAGATGTAAAGGCTTGGCAGTATGGGATTTATTATGGGTAGAAGGGATGCTACATAATCTTTATTGTAATAAAGGACTTAAAGAACTTTGCGTCCTTCTACATTTTAAAGGAAAGAAGCAGCTAAGTACACTTAAGAGCATCAAAAGAATACAATCATATACACGAGAAGTGACATGATAAACGAATAGGCGAGAGAGAAAGTACGTAGAAATATAGTAAAATGTATAGAACAAAGTGTAAGTAATTTGAGAAGGGAGATGTGAAGAATATGCACGATGGGGTGAAGTGCGGTGCAGATTGTAAACACATGGGTTATGTTAAACAGACGAATGAGACTGTATTCTGGACTAGGGCTACTCTAGACCGTAATGATGGACGAGTGAAGCCCAAGTTATGTCAATAGTAACGTACAGAGGAAGGATGAAGTGCGATGTAATGCATGGTGTTGTATAGAAGGGGATATTCTGTTTGGATACGCTTGTTGATGTATAACTGGAGGAGTTTTTAAATGTGAAATTCAAGGGTTGGAAAGGTGATGAGGCGATAGAGATCTTGTGTCGGACTTGGAAGCTTTATGCGATGGGCTATGCGAAAGGCGTGTCTTTCGAAGATGAGTAGTTTTTAATAATATGTGAGTGGGGCAGATATCCAAGCGGTAACACCATATGTTAATACTGGAAGAAGAAAAATCTGATACGTATTTAAAATGGTATATGGTTTTAGACCCCAGGTTGTTCCACTCAATCGTTTAAGTAAATTTAAATGGTTGTAAGCTTTCTTAGTTACTTGTTGGAAATGTTTGCTCCAGGTTACGTGCAAATCAAAAGTAATGCCAAGGTACGTAACTGTTTTGCTAGAGTGAAATGGAACAAAATCTAATGTTAATGAAAGGCTACGTGGACTGCGTCTCACGGGAGTGGTCTCTTTGGGAGGTATGAACATGATTGCTTGAGTTTTGGCGGCATTGATAGTGAGGCGGGAGCGGGTGCTCCAGATGTGGAAACTGGTAATAGCAATTTGAAGTTTAATGTTGTTTTGCTGAATGGTAGTTGCTAGTGCTAGAAAGGTTGTGTCTTCAGCGTACTAAAATTACACAAGAAAACATGTCCTAAAATTCCTTCCTGGTCGCGATCTCAGAGACCTTCCATGTGACGGATGAAAAAATATAGTTTCTCTGGAGACAAAGAAGAAACAAAGAAAGGATAAGATGAAATAACTTTTAGGATAAGCAGCCTTTACCACTTTATATAATCTGCGAAAAATCCATGAGTATGAACAGGCTTTTCCAAGTGTTAATGTACTAATGAAATACACTTTCATTATGTAACTCAAACGACGTAAACTGTATTACTTCCTAAATGCACATTAAGAATACTGCATTTTTTTCCTAAAATATTGTTGTGCTGGATTCTCCTAGTACTACATCTTTCTGAAAAGCTCTGTACTATGTGTAATGGTTATATTATTATGAAATTATACATTATAATACCGGTATATCAATATGCCCTGTTGATCAGTCTAAAAAATATTCTGGAATCTAAACACACGCTCAGGAATGTTGGGAATAAGACTTAAAGCTTGCTTGGCTTAAAAATAAACATCCTACAATTAAAATAATATTTTTATGCAATGCTACTTCTTGCATTCCAAATTATATCTCGACCCACAACAAAAATAAAAAAAACATTTAAATTTATAATTGCCTGCTTCGGCGTTACACAAGCTCATGATCAGTCTCTGCTTTGACGCTACAGTTACCGTGAGAAAATTTCATCTTTTATACTGGTACAATATTAAGGTTACAGGACTTCTATTTAGCATACAGGTGGTCAAGATATATTCCATATTCACTTCCGCAATTCCCAATATCATTAAACACAGAACTCAAAGTACTTTGCAAGTCGGAGTAAGGCAAAGAGTGACGAGAAGTGTTAGTTCAAAACTTATCATGACAGAGATTACATATTTTTTGAAAATTATTTTTGAGAGACCAACTGTTTTTACTAAATTTATATAATAACCCATTACTGTTATTAGTATCTCTTTTTTCATCAAAATACTACCAATGTAACAGTGTCTAAAATTTTAGATATATTTAAAAATGTTTTATGTCACCATGTTTTCTGTTAAAACAGCATATGTGTCCGATTTTTTTTTGTAGATTAAACAATAATTTACAGTTACATCCTATAAAACTTATAAACAATCAGAACCATATATATTTACACATATTGTTTTTTTTTATCAACCAAACCTACTCGTGAGGAAAGCTTTTTGTCATTTCCCGAAATTTTTATTGCACATACCCCCTTTTAACAGAAAGCGGTTCGTATATCACAATAGATATCTATCAGGAGAATCAACAAAAACTAATGAATAGAATTGTTTGCTCACAAGACATTTACTTTGAAGATGATTGTGTGAAAGTGCTTCAAACAAGAAAAATTTAGAACATTAATGCTAGTCGTTGGAATCTTAAATCTTACAATATATTAAACCTCCAACTGTGGTGTGTATAAGTATTTTAAATCTTTTAGGTATGACTGCTCCCATTGTCTTTCTGTTTATATGTCTATCAAGATATTAGAGTAGAAACACTAAGGTACAAAACGTAACTACTTTTTGATACTGTTTCATAGTCTCAACGAAAAATTATATTTGTATAACTATTCCTGTATTCAATCAAACAAAAATATATACCTTTACTATAACCGGTTCCAGCGTTAATCATAATATAGTCCAGTCAGTTAGATTTTTACTATATTTATTAAAAATAATTTTCAGTAAATTATTTCATCTAACAACAGAACAATTGATATGTTCAAATTCAATATCTTTCATATATCTCAACTCTGTTACTTATTTCAAATACCTTTATTTACTTATAACTCGTAATACACTCTAATCACAACATAGTAATCTTTCAATACGCTAAATGACTTCAACTTCTACTGCGTATTCATACCTAAACTCACATCTTATCTTCCTTAATTCATGCTATATTCCAATCTCAAATTATATAACCCAATTTTAACAAACAACATCAATCTACCTCGCAACACACTTCTTTTTCTTTTTAGTAAGAGTAGTACAAATATAAAACTCTTGTTGGTCAACTAATAATCTTAAACCTATTATTTCTCCCGGGTATCAACAAAAACTGAAATTTACACCGTAATATTCTACCCAACCTTTTAGTTTTCAATTTCTCTCCTTCTTCTTCTTGCATGCCCAGCAGTTTGTGCAAGATTGTTTTAAACAATTCTCTATATTCGTCATTATGTCCCACCATTGAAGTAACTTCATGCCACTTTCTTAGATCTTGTAACAGAAACTGAATGACTTCCTTTTTTAACCCCAAAATATATTCTTCAGTATCGAGCATTTTAACATTTTTAAGTGTCTTTCTTCGTCTATAGGTCTATTCATATGTATTGCGACTTCTATTTCTGCCCTTGTATGTATCGTGTTCCGTCTCCATTGATGAATTACTTTATCCACTTTAATTCGAAAGACCTTCTTTTCTTCAGAATCTGTCAGTAATTTATAATCTTTCGTATTCAACGAATTATTTTCTTGTTTTTCTTTTCTCGATTTACCTTTCTTACATTTCTTCTTTCTAACCTCGAGATGAGTTACATTTGTGCATTCGTCTACGATTTCATTTGAAGTTTGGTAATGTAGGATGTCCATAGTTAGCACCGTATACAAATCTTGTGTTTGTGTTTTGTCCAATACCGAAGGCTTGTCTGATAGTTGTTTTATTCTGTGACTAATGGTTTGTTCCTTTTCCGTAACTTGGTCATCTATTTCTAATTCCTTAATCTCTCTATATAATTGATGAAGTATACAGTTACTTGAAAAGCGATGCAATCCCGTGCATTTGTAACACTTCTTACCAAAAGCTGGACAATTCTCTTTTACATGCGAACGTAGACAATTCCGGCATTTAATAAAATTTCCATCATTGCAATCTGAAGACTCTAACTATACCGAATAACCTAATTTATTCTATGTACATCGTTGCGGGTTACTAGAATCTATAGAATACCATACTCGTGGTGAGCTACTTGTAGTAGTGTGATACACTTAGCGACCTTGGACTTCCTTTTTTTTTCTCTCATTCTGTATGTTACGTGGGCAGAAATAGAAGTCGCAATACATATGAATAGACCTATAGACGAAGAAAGACACTTAAAAATGTTAAAATGCTCGATACTGAAGAATATATTTTGGGGTTAAAAAAGGAAGTCATTCAGTTTCTGTTACAAGATCTAAGAAAGTGGCATGAAGTTACTTCAATGGTGGGACATAATGACGAATATAGAGAATTGTTTAAAACAATCTTGCACAAACTGCTGGGCATGCAAGAAGAAGAAGGAGAGAAATTGAAAACTAAAAGGTTGGGTAGAATATTACGGTGTAAATTTCAGTTTTTGTTGATACCCGGGAGAAATAATAGGTTTAAGATTATTAGTTGACCAACAAGAGTTTTATATTTGTACTACTCTTACTAAAAAGAAAAAGAAGTGTGTTGCGAGGTAGATTGATGTTGTTTGTTAAAATTGGGTTATATAATTTGAGATTGGAATATAGCATGAATTAAGGAAGATAAGATGTGAGTTTAGGTATGAATACGCAGTAGAAGTTGAAGTCATTTAGCGTACTGAAAGATTATTATATTGTGATTAGAGTGTATTACGAGTTATAAGTAAATAAAGGTATTTGAAATAAGTAACAGAGTTGAGATATATGAAAGATATTGAATTTGAACATATCAATTGTTCTGTTGTTAGATGAAATAATTTACTGAAAATTATTTTTAATAAATATAGTAAAAATCTAACTGACTGGACTATATTATGATTAACGCTGGAACCGGTTATAGTAAAGGTATATATTTTTGTTTGATTGAATACAGGAATAGTTATACAAATATAATTTTTCGTTGAGACTATGAAACAGTATCAAAAAGTAGTTACGTTTTGTACCTTAGTGTTTCTACTCTAATATCTTGATAGACATATAAACAGAAAGACAATGGGAGCAGTCATACCTAAAAGATTTAAAATACTTATACACACCACAGTTGGAGGTTTAATATATTGTAAGATTTAAGATTCCAACGACTAGCATTAATGTTCTAAATTTTTCTTGTTTGAAGCACTTTCACACAATCATCTTCAAAGTAAATGTCTTGTGAGCAAACAATCCTATTCATTAGTTTTTGTTGATTCTCCTGATAGATATCTATTGTGATATATGAACCGCTTTCTGTTAAAAGGGCGTATGTGCAATAAAAATTTCGGGAAATGACAAAAAGCTTTCCTCACGAGTAGGTTTGGTTGATAAAAAAAAACAATATGTGTAAATATATATGGTTCTGATTGTTTATAAGTTTTATAGGATGTAACTGTAAATTATTGTTTAATCTACAAAAAAAAATCGGACACATATGCTGTTTTAACAGAAAACATGGTGACATAAAACATTTTTAAATATATCTAAAATTTTAGACACTGTTACATTGGTAGTATTTTGATGAAAAAAGAGATACTAATAACAGTAATGGGTTATTATATAAATTTAGTAAAAACAGTTGGTCTCTCAAAAATAATTTTCAAAAAATATGTAATCTCTGTCATGATAAGTTTTGAACTAACACTTCTCGTCACTCTTTGCCTTACTCCGACTTGCAAAGTACTTTGAGTTCTGTGTTTAATGATATTGGGAATTGCGGAAGTGAATATGGAATATATCTTGACCACCTGTATGCTAAATAGAAGTCCTGTAACCTTAATATTGTGCCAGTATAAAAGATGAAATTTTCTCACGGTAACTGTAGCGTCAAAGCAGAGACTGATCATGAGCTTGTGTAACGCCGAAGCAGGCAATTATAAATTTAAATGTTTTTTTTTATTTTTGTTGTGGGTCGAGATATAATTTGGAATGCAAGAAGTAGCATTGCATAAAAATATTATTTTAATTGTAGGATGTTTATTTTTAAGCCAAGCAAGCTTTAAGTCTTATTCCCAACATTCCTGAGCGTGTGTTTAGATTCCAGAACATTTTATAGACTGATCAACAGGGCATATTGATATACCGGTATTATAATGTAGAATTTCATAATAATATAACCATTACACATAGTACAGAGCTTTTCAGAAAGATGTAGTACTAGGAGAATCCAGCACAACAATATTTAGGAAAAAATGCAGTATTCTTAATGTGCATTTAGGAAGTAATACAGTTTACGTCGTTTGAGTTACATAATGAAAGTGTATTTCATTAGTACATTAACACTTGGAAAAGCCTGTTCATACTCATGGATTTTTCGCAGATTATATAAAGTGGTAAAGGCTGCTTATCTTAAAAGTTATTTCATCTTATCCTTTCTTTGTTTCTTCTTTTGTCTCCAGAGAAACTATATTTTTTCATCCGTCACATGGAAGGTCTCTGAGATCGCGACCAGGAAGGAATTTTAGGACATGTTTTCTTGTGTAATTTTAGTACGCTGAAGACACAACCTTTCTAGCACTAGCAACTACCATTCAGCAAAACAACATTAAACTTCAAATTGCTATTACCAGTTTCCACACCTGGAGCACCCGCTCGCGCCTCACTATCAATGCCGCCAAAACTCAAACAATCATGTTCATACCTCCCAAAGAGACCACTCCTGTGAGACGCAGTCCACGAAGCCTTTCATTAACATTAGATTCTGTTCCATTTCACTCTAGCAAAACAGTTACGTACCTTGGCATTACTTTTGATTTGCACGTAACCTGGAGCAAACATTTCCAACAAGTAACATAAAGTGAGGACACTACGCATAAAGGCTTTATAAGTATTCAGTAATAATTTAGCGTTTAAACACCAGTTTTGACCCCCAAGTCGGCGTAAAAGCTGTAATCGATTTTTTGCTTTCCCAAGTTTCTGGAGTTGGGCTGTCCACCGCAATTTATCATTGAAAACAATACCTAAATAGGTAACAGTTTTAGTCGGCTCTAGAAGATGATCACCAACACGTATCCGTAGCAAATTTGGATTATGGTGAACCTTACTGCGCGGTTGGGCGGTAAAATTACTAGCGTCTGTGTCTTATCTTCGTTAATATTGAGTCTCCATTTATCTTACCATTGAAGAAATGCTGTAATTGTATCCTGTAAGTGGACATAAATTTGCTGAATTGTTTTAACAAACGTGAGAAAAGCTGTATCATCCGCATATTGGAACAAATATGTATTAGATGCTGGAGATGGTAAATCCGATGTATAGAGGATGTAAAGAAGTTGTGATAAGCTTGAACCCTGTGGTACTCCGGTGAGTGGGAATATCGGATGTGATAATGCACCATTGATATTCACATAGGGAATACGATTCAGTATAACAAAAATATAACTCGAAGTTAAGTAAGAGGAATTCCGAGTTTCAGTAGTTTATAATATAAGCCGTAATGCCAAATGTGGTCAAACGCCTTCTCGAGGTCCTTGAGTACAAAGCAAGACGGTAATGCTTTGTTATAATGATTGGTAATTATAGTGGTAAGTCGAAGTAGTTTGTCGTTGATACTATATAGCGGCCGGAACCCTATTTGATGAGAAGGTAGAAGGTTATGCTCGCTAAGATATGGATGGAGACGACGTACCAGGATTTATTCAAACAATTTACCCAAAGTAGAATTTAATTGTATGGGTGGATATGAAGTCACGGAGTAAGGTGGTTTGTTAGGTTTTAAGAACATACAGACCTTAGACACCTTCCAGTCCTGCGGATAATAGCCAGCGCGTAAAATAAACCTCGGGATATATTGTTGCTAAGAAGAGAAAAAAAGGCAGTGAGCATTCTTTAAGAATGCTGTATGATATACTATCGAAGCCAGGAGCAGTATTGCGTTTGCGTTTGAGGGCTCCGCGTATTTCATCACGAGTAATGGTCTGAGTCAAAGGATGGGTGTTATCTAATTCATGCGATATCGAAGGCTGAAGTAAGTTGCTAATCGCCGGTTCAGATATTCGTGGACTTAAGCGATGTGTGGAAACAGGCGGTGTAAAGACTGCTTGCAAATGAGATGCAAAACATTAGCCTTTGCCTGATCTGTTTGCAAAAGATGATCGTCCTGTACGAGAGGGTATGTAGTACTAACTTTATGCCCAGTCAATAGATTAAATTGTTTCCAGTACCTTGTAGGATGTGTTTCAGTATTCAGCTTGTTGCATGTTTTACTCCAGCTAAGTCGTTTGTTGGCAACAATGTAGTTGTGAACTGTGCGTTGCCAACGACGCGCCTGAGCCAAATATTCTGGATTTCGTGTATTTTCATATTCACGGAAATACTCCCTGGATTTTCTTACAAGTGAAAGATATTCAGGGGGCAACATTGGTTGATACGTTTTACCATGGTAGGGAGGGATATTTTTATTAGCACTTTCAACAAGAGCGGTTGTAATGCTCTGAATGGCATTGTTGAGATCCGTTTCACACGTTGACGGTTCCAACTGATCCATTGCTATACTGATATCAGTCCGATACCGTTCCTAATTTGCTTTATCCCAGAAGAATAGAGTTCTTTCGAATGATGGATCGATGGTGGGCGTGCATGGTTGATTGCAACCTTTATGGGTAGATGATCACTACCGGTACAATCCAAAACAGATACAGTGGCTTTAGCAACTAATGTAGGTGTACTAATAAGAACATCAGGGGTAGTTTGGCTACTAGGCCTGGTATGCCTGGGTAGATTATATATATTGCCGTGTAAACCAAACATTTATAGCCAAACAACTGAGTTTTATCTCTGTCTGAGCGACTAAGGATATTGACATCCGCCAAGATTAGAAGATTGCGATACTGGGAAAACAAATAACGAAAGAAGTCTAGCAGAATTATATGCCCGGGACGGACATATATCATAGCAACAGTTAGTGCCAAGTTTGAAATATAGATTGTCGTCACTAAGTGCTCGGGCAATGGAACATGTATTGGTACAGAGTGAAATCTATAAGAAAGTTTATTGCGGATTCCAATTGCCACACCGCTTTGTGCTCTGGCGTTGGTGTCTGGGTAATCATGCCGTACAAACTGATATCGAGGAAAACGTACGATATGTGCTGTTTTAAGCGCTGTCTCGTTTAAAGCGAATATATCGACTGTTTATTCTAAAAGTAGTTGCTGAAATAGTATTTTATGTTGAGATAACAATCGAATATTCATAAAAAGGGTGGTTAGACCCATATTGAGACAGAAAAGGTTCGGTTTAATCTGCAGTATCACGTGGTGCAATATGAAAGTGAACAAATGGACCAGAATAATTGGCATACAGATTAACTTAAAAAAACAGAGGCCACCGCAATAACATCGTCAAGAATGAGCTGACGTTCAAATGAAAAAATATTCTGCAAAATAAGAGTGATGTATCTCAGGAAGTTTTAATCAGTGTTAGGTGAAGCAATAGATTGCGAGAATGGTATTGAAGCATCCGTCGTACGGAGCGGAACTGTCACTCCCGGTTGATTTGGATCACGTGCCGGCTTAGACTTGCATTTGTAACTGTAAGTAGGATGCGAAGTACTGGAACATGTGGAACAATGTGGTTGTCTTCCCGTATTAGGGCACTCCTTGGTTTCATGTTGTCCTGCACAATACCTACATTTGGGAACATTTGGACATTTTGAGGTGATGTGCGCATTGTAAGCTTGACATTTCTTGCATCTAACTGGGAGAGGTGCGGCAGTACGGGATGGCTCAACACGGTGTCGTTGTATAAAGATGTAAGCTCTGTCTTGCAATAAGGTATCAATAGAAGTTTGGGACTGGTTAAGACACGAACCATGTATGTAGCACCATTTACATTTCGCTACATCAATGCCTTCTGCTTTAAGTTCCTGGAGAACTTCATCGTCTGTTATTTCCGGTAAAGCACCTCGAATAACAACAGACATCATTGGTGTGCGAGGTGGTGGTGGATTCAGTTTTATCTTATCAGTCAGATTGGAAAGCTTGACATTTTTACCAAATATTTCATAACTAGCTTTGTTACGGAGTGTTACGCCGAATTTCTCGTCATCTGACTTTATGATAACACCATTCTTGGAGAAAACAATTTGCTTTACAATAGCACGCGGAAGGTACTTCATGATTTGATTGAAAATATAATGACTGTTGCTGTAGTTGGCGTCATTATTAGTCAACAGAAATGAATAAATTTTTAAGCGGGTCGGTGATGTAATATAGACAGGAGGTGTAACCGAAGTAGACGGTGTAGGCTCTTGCGGATCTGTGGTAAACTGCATTTCTTCCGTACGATCATGTGGTTTCTATATATAAGTAGGTGAACGAGATCGAGAGCGTTTATCTACAGATTCAGCACTACTTTCAGACAATGGTCGACCGCGCCGATTTTTGCGAGGATCCCTCCCTGGATCTTCCGAGGGGTTGCAATTTGGAGGTACAACTATCCCCGGTAATGCATGATCCAAGAGGATCAAGGCAATGAAAACAATAGATGCTCAGAAGTAGTTGGTATATAGGTGAAGAGCACCCCGTTGGGATAGGTGCTACAAAAGACAAAAGAGATGGTCAGAGTATGAATGGAAACAATGACCCTCAAAATTTCAAGTAAAATCCTTCAGAAGATGAGGACCTTCTGTTAGCCTCCTACGTAGAGTACCTGTACTGATCTCCCAAGTACGTCTGCAATACTTGATCACAGTTTAGTACAGTAACTAACTACGAGAGGAGTTAGGTTTGAAGTATGTCTGTTCATTTTTTTTGCTAGCCTGAAGCTAGCCCCCCCCACCAAGGGTTACGCCCTCGACTCGGGAAGAGGTAATAAGGAAAATTGAATATGGACTACTGTTTTTGGGATAAGTGATATTTATCCATTTATTTATTTATTTATTAACATTTAATGGTCATTGGATTTTATGATCTTATGATCATAAACATTAGCATAGGTAGATATGAAATGATTATGTGGTATGAAAGTAATGAGTACTTGCAATACACATCACAACATATAGGTGAGGTTAGAAGAACAAGTGAGGTTATCTTCTCGCCCCGGGGCTACACGGGGCATTAATGTAAGACAGTTGGTGCCCTGTTAGTACAGTAGGATTACTGTGGATGATGTGATGGAAAGATGAAATGTGAATGAATATCGAGATGAAATGCATCGAGAAGAGGAATGTCGGGATGATTCGGAGGGACAGTGTATCGATAAAGGGTAAAAAGCAGAGATAGAGGAGTGGGGCGTAATGGTGTGAGAGTAACGAAGTCGGCTGCAGTATATACTGTGTCCATGAGTAGAGGGTGGTTCATTGTCAGTCGATGAGTGATATATTTTAACCGAAGATGTTCTATGTGGGAAAGAAGTGTGGGAAAAATAATGCTACTATAGAGATCGGCAGTGGGGCTAGGTAAGATTTGTAACTTTTTATAAAAGAAGGGTGCTGCAGGTATCCAGGCTGTGAATCCGTAAGTCTGTACTGGTCGGAGAAAGACTTTATATGTAGTGAGAACTGTAGAGGCGTTGAGACCCCAGTTGGTGCCAGTCAATCGACGGAGTAGATTAATTCGATTATAGGATTTGGTCAAAATAGATCTTAAGTGAGGTCTCCAGGTGAGATGTTTGTCCAAGAGAAGTCCTAGATATTTGGCTGTGTTTGAAGTGTGAATTCGTGTTCCTTGAACGGAAACATTCAGCAAAGTTGGGTTGCGGTGAACCATTTTGCGTTTGCCAGGAGGCACAAAAACAATTGCTTGAGTTTTGTCGGCGTTGATTTTAAGTCGCCATTTGGAACACCAGGAAGTGAATAGATCGATAGCTTCCTGAAGATGTTTGTTGATGTGCTGTATGGTTTTGCCAAGTGCCAGAAATGCAGTGTCATCCGTGTATTGAAAAGTGCTGACAGTTGCTGGAAGAGGTGGAATATCTGCCACATAGAGAAGATAAAGAAGCGGAGACAAAGCAGATCCCTGTGGAACGCCTGAATGTAAAAATACTGGATGAGATAATGAATTGTTAATGGAGATGTAGGCTATGCGTCCAGTGATAAAATTGAATATAAATCGTATGTAGGTAAGAGGCAGATTATATTTAGTAAGTTTGTAGACCAGGCTGTGGTGCCAAACAGTATCAAAGGCTTTCTCTAAGTCGAAGAGAACCAGACAAGAAGGTTTCGTGGAGAGAAATTGATTGTAAATATGATTGACAAGACGAAGTAGCTGATCATTTATGCTGAATTGAGGGCGGAATCCGGCTTGGTAAAGAGGTAACAGGCGATGATCTGTGCAGTAAGTGTGAAGGCGAGTAACTAGAATTAGTTTGAAGATTTTGCTGAGTGTACTGGTTAACTGAATGGGGCGGTAGGAAGAAACAAGATTGGTAGGTTTATTAGGTTTTGGAAACATTAAAGTTTTGGACATTTTCCATGTGATAGGAAAGAAACCTGTGCGGAGTATGAATGTGAAGACTATAGCCAGGAAATGAAGGACACAGTAAGGGGCCTCTTTAATATGCCGGTAAGAGATATTGTCCATGCCAGGTGCACTGTTGCGTTTTCGTTTGGTGACAGTTAGAATGTTATCGACTGTGATAGGTGTTGTAAGTTCTTGGGTAGGACCCAATGTGTGGCTGAGTGAGGGCTGGAGGTGTGGAGATTGAAAATCAATTCGATCGACGGGATGTCGAGGATTAGGATGTGTTAAAGGCGGTGTGAATATATCCTGCAGATAAGTAGCGAAAGCATTTGCCTTGTCAGTATCAGTTTGAAGCGGTTGATTATGAAGAAGGATAGGATATGTGGTGATACTACGTTTGCCGCTGAGTTGATTGAACCTTTTCCAGTACTGCGTTGGATGAGAAGTATCAACTAGCGTATTACAAGTTTTAACCCACTGCCGATGTTAATATGTTGTGATGTAATTGGTGACGATGCGTTGCATGTATCGGTGGTGAACTAATGATTCTCGGTTTCCCGTACGCTCGTAGTCTCGGTAGAACTGACGAGATCTACGTATGAGCGGAAGGTAGTGCGGAGGTAATTTGAGACTGTATGGATTTGAACTGGATGTAGGAATGAAGTTATTGGAGGCCTGATTGATTGTACTGGTTAGGAGATTAATAGAGTTATACATGTCGTCTTCTGATGTTGGTCCGGGAATGTTAGAAAGTTTTGCAGTTAGGAAATTTCGATATCCGATCCAGTCTGCTTTGTTATAGTTGAGAGATTTGCGTGTTAAACTGTAGTGGTTAGAGGTATTAGGATGCGAGCGGTTGATGGTAAGCTTGATTGGCAAGTGATCACTTCCTATTGGATCCAGCACTTCAACGGTACAGGAAGATAGTAAGTTTGTAGAAGTAATTACAACATCAGGTGTGGTTTGAGATGATGGCCGGGTGTGCTTAGGTAGCTGATGAAAAGTACCAGTGGTGTGAGTTGTAAAGACATTGAGAAAAGTCTGTCGGTGTTGTGGTGTTCTGCTATGGATATTGATGTCAGCCATTATGATATAGTATGGGAAGTTATTTGAAATATACTGGAAGAAATCTAACGAAATAATATGACCAGGTCGAACGTAAATTGTAGCAAGCGTGATATACAAGTTTTTGAAGTAGAGGGTTGTTATTAGGTACTCTGGAAGATTGTGCTGTGGAAGTTCGTAATGACGACACGGTATAGAAGGGGGAAAGCCTATTGCAACTCCGCCGTTAGCACGTCTAGCTGGCATATTACTGTCTTTTCTTGTGACTGAATATCCAGATATTTTGCAGGAGCTTCGAGGTGTAAGGCGAGTCTCATTGAGAAGAAATCCTGAAGTGCGGTGTTCTTGCAGTAGAAGTGCGAAGAGTGGTTTGTGCTGGATGAGAGAACTGATATTAACAAATATAAAGGATAATGCCATGATGATTCGTAACAGAAGGAAGATGGAATTAGGCTTCGGTTTCAAGTGGACTGACATGAAAGTATACTTTATGTCCGCTGTAAGTAGCATGGAAGTTCATATGAAAGATTGCACGTGTTGAGTATTGCAGTTGTTGTAGGATGTGAGGGCGGTGAAAAGGATGAATATTTTGAAGTGTGAGTGTGATGAAAGCAAGGAGTTGTTCAATAGTGACGGCCTGGTGTTTGCCAGTAGGTATAGAAGAAGACGGAATGGACTTGGTGTGATGCTGCAAAGGAACAGTCATTTCAGGTTTGGTCGGTTCCGGAGGAGGTCGCTGCTTGCACTTGTAACTGAATGCTGGATGTTGCTCATGACAGGTTGAACAGGTCGGAGGTTGAGCAAGGTTTTGACATTGTCTCGTATTGTGTGGTCCGGAGCAGTACCCACAGATTGGCTGGTTCGGACATTTATCAGTAGAGTGAGCATTACATTTTTTACATCTTTCACAGCGTAAGGGTAGTGGTGGCTGAGATCTAGAAGGCTCGCCTCTATGGCGTTTACGATATATGTATGCCCCATTTGACAGAAGATCGTCGATGGTCTCTTGAGAGTGTGTAAGCACTCTCACCATATATGTTAAGCCGTTGTTGTTACGAATGCGAATGCATTTGGTTATGGTATAGCCTTCGAGTGTAAGTTCGTCAGTGACTTCTTGGTCAGTAATATCAGTGTCTACGCCTCGGATAACCACTGACAGCAAAGGCTCTTTACGTTGTTATGCCCCAGCATTGGGTCTAACAGTGTCTCTCGAATTTGTAAACTGTAATTATGTAGTTACTTATTTATGATATTTAACATGTTAATGTTTAATTATTCATTATATTTAATGTTTATTTAATTCCTCAAGTTCTAACTTTATTATATTAACTGGTTAGGTTATTATTGATCTGTACCTAATTCTTTTTTTAATTATTTAAACTTCCGATTTAGAAAGAAAAGTAATTACGTTATTAGAAGAAGAAGAACAAATTCGAATAAAAAGAAGAAAGTATTTAATTTACATAATTGTAAACAAGAAAGATGTAATACTTGAAGTTAATTTTTTAAAAAAGGAAAATATTTAACAAAATTTCTAAATATCTGAAAAGATATTAAAAATAAGTAAATCTGAGAAGTACCACGTAGTTATTAATAATAATATAACTATTTTACGAATTAAGGTTGAATTTTGACGTTGAAATGACACTAATTAATATGTCAAGCTAGAAAGTTTATTCTAGGGGCTTAAGCCCTTCTTTCTGTCGTCAGCCACCGAAAAATAGCTTAAAATGTAGGCTATATATAATCTGATTCCTAAGTAATATCAAAATTCCTGTGCTAGTAAATTTTGAATATAAACAAAATTCTATATTTGAGTATCTTAGCAGTAGCAACATATATTCAACGATTATCTTGTGTAATCGCTAAGTACATCACACCATAATTCTCGTAATATTATTCTTCTTTCAATGTTATATTTTGGGATATCAGCATAGTCAACGTTGTAAAGAAGGTACCAAACACCTAATATTGAATACTAAAATAATGATATGAAAGACACAAGGTTATGTTAATGAATATGAATATTATGAATTTGAATGAAAATGGTTACTTTTAATGAATATGAATATTACGAATTTGAATGAAAATGATTATGTAGTTATACAATGAAACGTTAATTTAATGGAGTAATTATTTATATGAAATGAATTTTGAGCCTTGTGGAAAGTTAAATAATAATAATGATTAACTGTTAGGTACCTAGTCGATATGCTGTTTTATTCATAATAGAAGATCGTTAGCAATCTGTATAATTTTGTTAACTAGCTGAATGTAGAGAGAGGATTATTTGTTGTACTGCTAATAATAAATACAGTAAACTTTCAATATACCGTATTTAAAACAAATTTGGACGATTTGGAAAAACATTCTATAAATATGTTTCTATTTGCTTTAAACTTTTGTATTTGTACACAAAACAGATTAATAATAATAACGCAGTCAATATGAGAGTTTCCATATAAATTAATAAGACACAAACTTTTGTATTTGTACACAAAACAGATTAATAATAATAACGCAGTCAATATGAGAGTTTCCATATAAATTAATAAGTCACGGTGTCTGATGTCCCGTGCGATGTGACCGTAATCAAGCTGTGCTTGCTTTTATTACCTATGCACTTATCTGATTCTTCTGATCGTGTAATCTATAGTCAGATTCGAACTTGTCCACGTTTATATCAGCGTGGTGGCGACCCAGGCTATTTTCCGAATTGAAAGTTGAATTCTGGTCAAGCTGAAGAGCAGTGGCATTACAACGTGGTGGGTGCCGTTGTTTTAGCGGTTATTCTGCGAGCCTAGTCAGTGTAGTGCCTTTCCCAAAGATTTCGAATCCATGTTTATTGAGCAGGGTAGTTCGAAAGTTTGCATCGGGAGTCCGTAAGATAGTCCCGTTACGTGTAGGTATGATTTCAGTGATGTTGGCGCGTGGCATGTATTTAACTAGTTGCTTGTACAGATGGTGTGCCTGCGAGTACTTTGGATCAAAGTTGGTAAGTAGAAACTGATAGGTTTGTGGACAAGTGGTCTCTGTTAATTCGGGAAAATTTTCGAGGTCCATTACAAGACCTGATTCACTAGCTGTATCTGACAGGTCGCCTTGATGGATTTTCTTTGATGGCGGTGACTTTTGATGGTCAGTATAGGGTTTCCCGATTAACGACCTAGCAGGACTGGTGTCACGAATCGTACTCGGATTGTTGGCACCTTTTCGTTTTGCTCCTGACGCAGTAGCAGAAGGGGCAGCTAGAACCATAGGTAGGCCATGATGATGCCCTAGGTCTCGTGAAGTATCAAGGGACATGATACCAATCGTTGGCCCGAAGGCCGTAAACAAAGCAGTGTAAGCCTAACTGTGTGATGATGATGAGATGAACAAAGGTTAGACCACCCGTTTGGATAGTAGTCTAGGTTGAATTGCTCCCGTTGCCTTTACAGTAGAACCAGACGCCCTTGGCTGGATCAGTCTGACGTCAAAGTTCTCTTGAGAAGGAACGACAGAGTACCCGGGATGAGGTATAGGAAGAAAACGTACAAAGGACAGCTTTCAGACGTATGGTACATCCACAGCTGATGAGATCGATTATAGTATCGATCTGAGTATGTCTGTTCAAAGCGAATAATTTTATATATTCTCTAAAATTCAAAGGGCACACGTGAGTAATGTTACTCATTCTTTAACATAAATTGTTACTAACATTATAATATGAAACAAATAAATGAAATAATGATGAAAAATTAAATGCTATTATTTCTCATATATTTATAAAAGTTATTAAAGTGTAACATATTAAGAGGAAAACATTTAGACGATTCATTGAAATTCAAGTATCTACACGATTTCCATCTAGTTTAAATTAAATCAGAATTCATTCAAAATTTCAACTCGAGTACTTAGACCTAATATTTGATATTGAATCTGAATCATGTGTGTTCCTACCGGGAATGAAGCCCAGATATTCCATGCGGAAAATACCTTTTCTAACGATATATCATCAAAAAATCTTCCAAATATGTGTGGAGTTTCTCAAGTCTTGCGGGGACAGGATATATTGAACTGGCTGGAAATGTTTTTTGTTGTAAGGTTACTCTACAGGACTTTACAATTGAATGTTCTCTAGTGCTCTCAACGGGTCAGGTGACCCGACCCGTGATCCGATCGGATTGACCTGACCCGACAACCTGACCCGAGCTGACCCGATTGACCCGACCCGAGCTGACCAGACTGATCCTACCCGGCAACCCGACCCGAGTAGCCTGACTCGACAACCGGACCCGAGCTCATCCGACTGGCCCGACCCGAGCTGACCCGACTGACCCGACCCGACAACCCGACCCGTTTGAGAGCACTATGGTCACGACACTGGGTGAACGGCAAAATGCACTCCAATTGGGAATTAAACCCGGACCACGTGTTCCGAAGTCTTAAACTTTAACCACTAGCGGGGGATTTGTATATGAATCTTAATGAATATTTGGCACTTTTGAGGTTTGGTTATTTCTTTTTATAACTGATAGGCTACCAATGTCGAACGTGGGAGAAATTTATTTGCTTTAATTCTATGCGAGAAAATTTTTATTCAAGGTCAGTGTTCTCACCTGCTCGGACGGCAGAGGGTCTTCTCGGAAGGCAGTAGCAAGAGTCTCTTAGCGGATACAAACGAAAACGTTTAACTACAGTGATAAGGGTTGAGGAAAGGGGGGAACACCTGTGATTTTTTCCAACCCCTCAACTTTCATTCCAAAATAGGTTCTTATGATTCCGTGACCCGTGCCACTTTGATTTTTCTTTCTCGGTAATTAAAACGTATTTTACAGTATATAGAGTTGCAAGTAAGAAGATATTTAATATGAATTTTGTAATTTAAAATTTAAAAGTACAGTATGACAATTAATTATAAAGTACTAATTTTATTTCATCACTTTCAGTCCAACGAATGAAATTCAAACAATCCCACCCTGAGTCTCGGTCATCAATACTGCGTCTTATTCTTTTTCTTGCACAGTCAAATCTTGGTAATGCATTTCGTAGTCTTGGTAGTCTTTCATGCTATACAAGAGCCAAGAATGCTAGCCTCATTGGTACAAATGATGAACATGTGTGATTTTGATTATGGTCTTTCATACTATACGGAAAAAAAGAAAATATGCTTATCGCTACTTGGTGATCAGCAAAACAAAGCCAAGAGCAAGATTACTATGCACTTCGTCTTGCATGTCCAATCTTTATCTTATTCTTGTATCGATGTTCTTGGGCTTGGTGAAATAAAATGAAATATTAAGTTTAAGGTCCCTCGGTTCTGCACCGAGGCTAAGGGATATGATGGCCATGAGAAATGAATGAAATGGTGGAATGAAGAAAGCGGAAGGAAACAGGAGAATCTCGAGAAAATCCACTATACGGCGTTTCTCCACCACAAAGCCCACTTAGCACAAGCTGGGATCGAACCATGGACACCATGCACCAGAGATGAATTCTCTACCACTGAGCCACCGCGGCCCTGCTTCGTCTTGGTCGTCCATATCCAATCTTTATTTTGGCCTTGGTTAAACAACTTTTTGTTTTGTTCTAAATCCAGACTCCATATTGGCGTAGATATTAATATTACAGTTGATTGGTAAAATCAATCTTCCACATTTAAAAGTTAAAGTACACACAAGCACAAAAATAAGCATTTACCATAAAAACACTAGCTGCAATTGTTCAAAATAGATTTATGCAGGGGTGTAGCCACGGAGGGTCATCGGGCCCAGGTCCCGCAAATGATTTCCTGGCCCCCCAAATGACCAGCTTTTAAAACATCATCGTAATATTACCTCCCTTCAGTCATTTAAAAATAACAAGGCTTACATATAATTAGTAATTTACGGTAAAATAGTATATAAAAATACCAATCGAAAAATAGTATGGAATCTCTTTCTTATACCAATCGGAAAATAGTACGCTATACTTTTTTGTGCCAGCAGATTACACAATTTACTGCGATTTATATTTGACAGTTTGAAGACAAACGTTTTAACAAGGTAATGTAAATACTATCATAAAACAAGGGTACTAAACTAATTAGTAAGTATATTCTATTTTTTGTATGCTATAACTAGTGTTTTAAAAACATTTTTTATCAGATCGAAAATTTGTGAAAAACAACGTTTTTATTCAATTTCACAGTTTGGATTTCATTCGTTTATTTTATAATACCTGGTATAAAACAGGAAGTGAGATACAGCTGTTATTTTTTTTAAGTCACGAATCTATGTTATAAAATTGAAAATGATTATGCTTTTGACTCTTAATGTATTGAACTGCCTGACCGATCTCGATCAAATTTTTGACGTATATGCGGTTCTGGCCTGAAAGTGTCTTTAGGTATTCACTTTGACGGTAGAACTTAGTTGAGGGGAAGGTAGGGGGAGATGGAAAAAATAAGTGAAACTTAATAACTCTTGAACCAAGATACCAATCTCGATCAAATTCTCGACATTGATGAGGTTCGGGACTGTGATGGATTTTGTCATTTCACTTTGACGGAACAACGTATCGGACAAGGATGAGGGGAAGATACATATACAAATCAATATAAATAAAAATAAAAGTGACTAGGTTTGTGACTTAACTATTGAACCATCGGATCGATTTCAATAAAATTTTCAACATAGATGAGGTTAGGAACTTGGAAATTATTATTATTCTTTTTATCATTTCGCTTCGACGGTAGATCTTAGGGTTAGGGGGAGGGTGAAGGGGAATAAACGAAAATGAATAGAACTTAATAAATCTTAAACCACCCGACCGATCTCAATCATACTTTCAACATAGATGAGGTTCAGACCTGAGGTGGTTCTTTTTACATCACTTTGATGCAAAAACTTAGGGGAGGGGAGAGAGATTTTAAAATGAATAAAACTTAATAGCTCTTGAACCACCCAAGCGATCTCTATCAAATTTTCAACATAGATGACGTTCGGTAATGAAATAATATTTAACTCTGACGGTCCAACGTAGGGGAAGGCGAGGGGAATACATATGTAAAAATAAAAATGAAACTGACTATTTTTGTGACTTCATCACTCTTAAACCATCCGAATGATATCAATCAAATTTTCAACATAGATGAAGTTTGGGCCTGACATGGTACTTATCGATTCACCTTGACAATAGAACTTCGGGGAGGGGAAGGGAGGAGTTAAAAAATAAATAAAATTTAGTAACTCTCGAACCTCCGGGCCAATCTCGATCAAGTTTTCAAAATAGATGAAGTTCGAAATTGAGATGTTTTTTGTCATATCACTTTGACGATGTAACTTAAGAGAGGGAGAGGGGGAGAGACATTTAAAAATGTACGAAAATAACGGTTATTTGTGTCGAATCTATAGATTTTGGGGTCGCTGAGATGAACAGTGGGAGTTCCGATGCCGTGCCCCGCAAACTGGGAGAAAAGGGAGATATATAAAAAATCATCGAAAATGACCAATATCAAAGAGCGCTTTAGTAATAGTAAAAAGTGACTGACTAGGGGAACATATTACTATTTTTTTCTTAATTTAACGCAGCGAAGTGGGTAATTGATGGTAGTCTATATTATAAGATTGAAAAGTGACTATGTTTGTGAGTCTTTAATCTTTTGAACCGCCCGCCCGATCTCGATCAAGTTTTTTTTTTTTTTTTTTTTTTTTTTTTACATAGATGAAGTTCTGGCCTGGGACTGATTTTATCTATTCACTTTGATGGTAGAAGTTAGGGGAGAAGAGATAGAAAATAATAAATAGAACTTAATAACTCTGTAACCACCAGACCGATCTCGATCAAAATTTCCATATTGATAAGGTTTGCTACTGGGATGGATCTAATAATTTCACTTTGATGGAACAACATAGGGGAGGAGGAGGATATATATATATACAAGTCAATATAAATAAAAATGAAATGAAAGTGACTGGGTTTGTGACTTAATAACTCTTGAACCACCCGACCGAACTCAAATTTTCAACATAGATGAGGTTCGGGATTGGAAGGTTCTTTTATAATTTTACTTTGACGATAGAACTAAGGAAAGGGGGAGGGGATATATATATATATATATATATATATATATATATATATATATATATATACATGAAAGTAAGTGAAAGTTAATAACTCTTCAACCATCCAACCGACCTCGATCAAATTTTCAACATAAACGAGATTCGGACCTGGGACGATTTTGTCATTTTACTTTGAGGGTGTAAGATAACGGAGGGGGAGGAGGAGATATATGAAAAAAAAAAAGAATGGTAACTGTCTTTGTGACTTCACCAATCTTAAACCACCCGACCGATCTCGATGAAATTTTCATCATATATGAGGTTCAGACCTGAGACGGTTTTCTCATATTACTTTGTCGGTGCAACTTAGGGGAGGAAGAAGGGAGAGGAACATTTATAAATGATAAAACATGACCGGTATTAGTGCCAAACATATAGTTTTCGGGCTTTCTGAGATGAACAGTGACACTTCTGATGTTGATTAAATCCAAATTGAGCTCTGCAGCTTGGGGGAGGGGAAAGGGAAATGCATAAAACCGATCCAAAATGATCTATATTAGTGTCGATGACAGTAGGTTGGGGACACTTGGGGGGAGTTTTTTTCCTACTGCGCATGCGCAAACCCTGCACGCTGATTGGCTGGCGCAGGTCATGTGACCCCGCCCCTTCACGCTGATTGGCTGGCCCCGGACCCCGCCCTCTTCACGCTGATTGGCTGGCGCCTGACCCCACCCCCTTGATGCTGATTGACTGACCACGCCACCTGGCCATGCCCGCTTGGCCCCCATTGTCTTTTAGGCCGCCATTTTAGGAGTGTTCTCGTTCTTTTTATGAGAACATTATCTAACAGCACTTCCGACCCAAGACTACGAACATGGCAGAAACCCTAATTTCACATAGCACAAATTACATAAGACTATGTAACATAGCAGTGACTTATTTTCCAACCCCTATTTTAATATAGCAAAGACTACGAAACATAGCAGGGGTGTATTCATTCCCTTTTATGAGCATAGCAGACAATGAATACCTATGTAACACCACCTCGATATGTTGCTTCGTTTACGAGTCACTGGGGAGATATGGCCCATTTTATCAGGTTTAGCCAGTCAAATGAACTTAGAAAATATTTAGCTCATATCTTAGTCGTTTTGTTTCGAGCCAATAGTAAATAGTTTTATTTTAGCCAACGAGATACTTGCAGATTTTTCTCCAATGAAAAAGAGTTTTATTTTAGCCAATCAGAAGAAAGCGGGGCAACTATATAAGGGCTGAGGTTCGAAGCAATTCTCAGTCAGTTATTCATCGGCTTGTAAAAAGTCAACATGGTGTGCAGAGTGAGAGAACATTGAGTGAATTTCGAGTGTGAATTAAGGGTAAGTATTTTTTAAACTTTGTCAAAATTTTCGGTGATGATTTTAAGTGTTCCTTACAACCGCACCCAAGACCGGCTATTTTTTTTAAATATACGCTATGGTGAATACGTTCATGAAAACCAGAGCTCGCTGCTGTCAAAATAACCGAAATATTGATTTTTAAAAATTTAAGAATTTCTGAACTTTGTCAAAATTCGAGAGAGTGATTCCTTATAACCTCACCTAAGACTGATTATTTTTTAAAATATACGCTATGTTAAATACGTTCATGAAAACCAAAGCTCGCTGCGGCCAAAAATAACCGAAGTATTGATTTTTAAAAATTTGAGTATTTTTTTAAACTCAAAATTTTAGGAGGTGATTTATAAGTGTTCTTTATAACCTCACCCAAGACCGATTATTTTTTGAAATATACGCTATGGTAAATAAGTTCGCGAAAACCAGAGCACGCTGCGGCCGAAAATAACCGAAATATTGATTTTTAAAAATTTAAGTATTTTTTAAACTTTGTCAACATGTTCGGGGGTGATTTTTAAGTATTGTCTGTTTGGTGAAATATACGATGTTTTCGATCATGCAGGTAACGAATATCTGCCCATTTCACCCAGAGTTAATAGTGTATGTGGGATACGCATAATATGCGATTTTTGGTTGATTTTGCAATGTAAGATTCTTTTTACTATTTAGAGGTTTCGAAAATATCACTAAAACGTTAGGAAGAATACGTTATTGGGAAAACCACTTTTTGGTGCTTTATAGTGGGAACAGCCCCAATTCCAGCAAAAGCATCAAACAGCGGAAAAATTGCTAGCTTAAAGAATAATAAGGTTACTTTTTCTTGCAAACACCTGATTTATCAGAGAGGAGTTTTGCAAAAAAAATTACAATAATTAATTATTAGGAAAAAATACATTTTATTTGGTATAGTTAGAAATTCTATAAGCATTGCTTTCGGTAAAGCGTAAACGTTATTACAGAAGACACTATTTGGATTTCTTAGTGAATGATTGTCGATCGTTAAGAATAATAGGTTATTAAAAAAACACTAATTGGCGTTCTATAGTTGGAAAACCATAATTAAGATAAAACAGCAAGCATTAACGATAATACATAATTACTTGGTAATCTATAGTTGGAACGCAAACATTAACGATTTTACAATATTCTAAGAAAATACTTGGTATTATATAGTTAGATAAACAGCAAATATTAACGCTTTTACAGAAAAAATGGAGCGATTTAATATAGTATCCGAATCTTGGCAATATTATAGACAATTTAAAGTTAACGGAAATTTACTGACAATTGACTTAACTCCTCCCCCAGAGGAAGAAAACCGACTTGAATGAGTTGAAAATGGCATTAATGATTTTGTACAGTATGTAATGAGAGGTGTGCTCCCTCATCATCGTGTAGGGTTGACTTTTATAAATCAGAATCACCCAGATAAACCATTCTATCTGTCTTTTCGAACTGCTAATATTATGACTGCTGGAAATGTGTGGGGTGCGTTAGAAAAAGTAATTCAATCGAATACATCATTCCAATATCAAGATCGCTTTATTCTTTATATTCACCACGTCGAACTACCTATTGGTATGGGACGGGTGAAACAGAATTTTTCTGATATAAACGAATATATAAAACATAACAGAGTTATTATAGTCATTAAAAATCCTGATTACTATTGACTGGGTCAAGCTCTGGTGGTTGCTGTAGGGCTTATTGAACATAACGATGATACAAAAGAAAGAGATAGATATCGCAATCAAAGCTCAAAAAATGTTTCAAAAGGTATCCGAATTAAGTGAAAAGGCTGGTGTTAGCCTAGAGTATGGCGGAGGGATACCGGAATTTTAAAAATTTCAGACGTATTTATCGGCATATAAAATCACGGTGTATGACGGGTTGTCGGGCGGAAAAATATTTTTTGAGGGTCACGGTCATGGTAAACGAATTAATTTGCTATATATTAACAATCATTATAACGTCATGACTAGCCTAACAGCAGCATTTTCATGTGGATACTATTGCAAAGAATGCCACAAAAAAATCCATACTAAAGACAGGCATGCGGGGAAGTGTAAAGCTTTATGCAATAAATGCAAGAATAGACCACCATGCACCATTACAAAAAGTGTAATATAATGCCGGGAATGCAATAGATGCTTTTATGGGGCTCAGTGCCTCAAAAACCATAAGGCTTCGTTGTGTGATATTCTGAAAGTGTATCCTCAATGTCGTAAAGCACACGTGGTGAAAAAAGGGCGGAATCCACATGTCTGTGGGGAAGTATTCTGCACAGGGTGTAATAATATGATGCCGTCAGGGCATTTATGTTACATTCAGCCGTGCCGAACGCGTACTCCACAGAAATGGTTATTAGTGTTTTACGACATTGAGTGCCGCCAGGATAAAGAAGTAGCCGGTGGTATTTTTGAGCATGAGTCCAACCTTTTAGTTAGCCAACAGGTGTGCTATTATTGTAGAAACAGTGCGTGTGAACGGTGTGGTGTATACGGCAATAGAGAACGTGTATTTTATGGGGACAAATGCATTGTCGAGTTTTTAGATTATTTAGCACAAAGGCGTTATGGAATAAACAAAATAGTCCCTGTAGCTCATAACGCAAAGGGTTACGGCGACCATTTTGTTTTACGCGGGATGATGCTTGATAAAGAGTGGACGCCGTGAATAATTATCCGTGGTTGCAAAATTTTCTCGATGGAATATTTATATTTAAAATTTATTGATAGTCTAAATTTCTTACCAATGCCTTTGTCCAAATTAGGCGACGCGTTCGATTTGCCCGTCTCGAAGGGTCATTTCCCTCATTTATTCAACACAAAGGCTAATCAGGAGTATAGGGGTGCTTTACCCGGCATTGAGTATTACGATGTGCGGGGGGGGGGTAAAAAAACCGAAACAGAAGTTTTTGCGTTGGTATAATGAGGAAAAGGAAATACTTGGAGACACGGGCTTCATTTTAAAAGAACAGCTCATTAAATACTGTGTAAACGATGTGGACGTGCTGCGCAATGCGTGCATAAAATTTATGAACGAATTTGAAGTTATATCAGGTGTCAACCCGTTCCTAGAAAGTATAAGCATTGCCAGCGCGTGCAATTTAGTGTATAGAAAAAAGTTCTTGCTAACAGACACCATTGGTATTATCCCACATAGTGGGTACTGGTGGCGTGATAACCAATCTGTCGGCGCCGTTCAGTGGCTCGTGTACGAGGCCGACCGATTGAAAACTCAAATCCAACATTCTGGTAACGGACGAGAGGTTGTGGTGTGTGGTGGGTATAAAGTGGATGTTTATGCACGCTATAATGGCGCAGAACATGTTTGGGAGTATCAGGGGTGTCTATTCCACGGGTGCCAGGAGTGTTATCCCACAGGTCGTGATAACGCCATATATAACGATGCATACACTACTTTTAATATGCGTTATGAGAATACTCTAAACAAAATTAATAGATTAAAAGAGCTGGGGTATAGAGAGCATGAAATGTTGGAATTCCAGTGGCGCGAGTTTCTGAAAGAACACCCGACAGTGAATATATTTGCAGAAAACCACAGCATGGCTAAGAAATGCCCAATTCATCCGCGGGATGCCCTGTATGGTGGCAGGGTCGACGCCATGAAACTTTACAAAAAGGTGAAAGAGGGAGAACGTATCATATATATACCGATATAATCTCCCTTTATCCTTATTGTTGTAAGGTGAAAAAATATCCTGTGGGTCATCCGAAAATTTATGTGGGTGATGACGAGTGTCCTGATATTTCGGAATTTGAGAAAATAATAAAGTGCACGGTATTAGCCCCGGACAATCTCTACCACCCAGTGCTGCCCTGTCGGAGTGGTAAAAAGTTATTCCCCTTATGCCGAACATGCGCGGACACTCTTAATGAAGAAGAATGCACGAATTCGGATGAGGAGAGAGCTTTGACTGGAGTATGGGTTGTAGACGAAGTGCGGGTAGCTGTTGAGAAAGGTTACAGAGTGCTCGAAAAACACGAGGTATGGAGCTATGAGGTTATAATGTATGACGCTGAAAAGAAAGAGGGCGGTCTTTTCACGGACTACATTAACCTGTTTATGAAGATCAAAACTGAATGTAACGGTTGGCCTGCAGGATGCGTCACTGAACAACAAAAAGACCAGTTCATACACGAGTATTATGAGAAAGAGAGTATTGAATTAGACCGAGAAAAAATTATGCGCAACAAGCCTAAGAAACGAATTTCAATGCTAGGGGTTAAAAGCCTCTGGGGTAAGTTCGCACAATGCGAAAACATGGAGCAAATCGCTATCATTAAAACTCCCGAGGAGTATTTCGATAAATTAACAAATCTGAATATTGAAGTTAAATCATGTATTCCAATCGGCTACAAAATCCGTGTGCTCAACTGGAGTGTTAATGAGAGCATTATTGCTCCTGCTAAAAATATTAACGTGATAATCGCCGCATACACCACGACACACATTCTCCACGAGTTCTTTCGTAATTTGGATTTACTTGGCGAGCGTGTGTTATATTATGATACCAACAGTATTATTTACACTCAATCGCCTGGCGAGCCACAGTTAAAAATAGGAGTGTATTTAGGGGAATAGAAGAATAAGTTGGCAGAATATGGTCCGGATGCATATATCGTAGAATTTTGTGCTGGTGGTCCCAAATGATACGGCTATTCCGTTGTTAACACTCTTAATGGTAAAACAAAGACAATATGTAAAATCAAGGGAATCACACTGAATAATAAAACATTAAAATATGTTAACTTGGAACAGATGAAAGATATGATTTTGAATAATTCACCTTCTATTAGCGTTCCTCTCGGTCGACAAATTGTACGTACTAAAGATTATAAATTGGTTACTAAGCCAGAGGCGCACAAAATCTATCAAGTTACTGCTAGTAAAAGAAAACGAATAGAAAATTTTGACACACTTCCATACGGGTATAAAAGAAAACGAATAGGGTAAATACAGTATTAGTTTTTTAATTAAGTAGAGAGAGAGAAAGAGAGTGGTGACAAAATGGATAATCAAATTTTAAATCATTATTATTATTTTAATGAAATCAAGGTATGTGTTGGTCTAGCATACGATGATGGGGGAGAATTTTCTGTTATTATCACTTTACATATTTACTATGATCGTATTCGTCTTTCACCTGATGAGTGGTATACTTTTCTATCATATTTATATATTGAAAACTACTTTAATGCTGGTACAAATTCTTCATTGCTTACACAATTTTACGTTAGTGAAAATTATGAAATATCATTGTCAGATACTCTTAAAGGTATTCGTCAGTGTTTTATTCACTCGTCAGATGACGATAGTAATGGTCAGGTAAATTTTTGTGTTTATACATGTTGAAAACTCCAGCTTTATTTGCCGTGCATTCAGCAGGCCATAATTACTTGTCCTGAATTATGTAAAGATGTAACAAAGTATGCTCAAACATGTCTGAAAGAGAGTACTAATACCATTCCAGAATTTACTACTAATACTACTACCAATCTACCGGCTGAACGTATTGCACTAGAAGTATTCACATTTTTGAATCGTAATAATAATAATATGTTATTATATTCATAATTATTTTGTGGTGTATCAGAATATGGCCTTTCAACATCCATTTACTTGTATTATAGCTGGTCCCACTGGCTGTGGTAAATCATATTTTGTAAAAGAGTTTTTAAAACATTATGCAAAAAATGGAAAAATATAGTATTTTGTTATGGTGAGTGGCAACCTCTGTATGAAACTCTATCCTCAGGTTGTACATTTAAAGAAGGGCTCCCCAAAATAGATGATTTTTAAGCACAAGCTGGCTCACCTCTTGTAATTATTGATGATTTAATGTGAGAGTGTGATACATGAATTGTTGACTTTTTTACTAAAGGTAGCCTCCACCGAAATTTAAGTGTTATTTTTATAACGCAAAATATTTTTCACCAAGCTAAAGGTCATTAAATTGCCATTATATAATATGTTTTAAAAATCCAAGAGACCAGGCTCAAATTAATTATCTAGCACGCCAATTATATCCTGGTAACACAAAATTTGTGCAGGAGGCCTATCAGGACGCAACTCGAGACCCTCACAGTTATTTGGTTTTTGATATAAAACAGGGCACTTCCGGCGAACATCGTGTTCGAACAAAAATATTCCCCTCAGATTCTTACAATTATGTTTATGTACCAGTAAAAAATAGTCTCAATAACTTTTATATTTTAATACTCAATTTTAGTATAATAGCTACAAATAAATAAAAAATGATTAGCAAAGAGAGTGCGCATTTACTAAAACTTTTAGCAAAGGCAAAACCTAAAGTACGCAAAGCAATTTTACATAATGCTGATCCTGAATTAATTCGCTCTATTTGTGAATGTTCCTATAACGTGTTACAAGAAAATGTTCTGTTAAATAAAAAAGAGAAAAATAAATTAAAAAGATATAAAAAGGAACTGAGGTATTTAGTGAAAAAAGGTCCGTCATTAAAACAAAAGAAAAAAACAAATAATTGTACAAAAAGGTGGGTTTCTTACTGCATTGCTTCCACATATTATTAGAGATATACTATCTAGTTTAATTAAATAATTATGCAGCATGCACAGAAACTTGTTTTAATTTCGCCGGAAAAATTGCACCAATATCAAACTATATTTAATTTAGATGATGAGATGAAAAATATTTTAAATAATAAAAATATGAGTGTTGAAGAAAAATGGATACGATATAAAGAGGTGTTACAAAAATATTTACACATTGTGCAAAAACCTACTGCAACAACATCAACTAGTGTTGGTACTAACGAGGAGGAGGAGGAGGAGGATGAAATACTATCTACTCTCCCCGAAAATTGTCTGCGTAAAGCAAGACCTTTATTACGTAAATTAAAACAAAATTCCAACATTCATTGGGATGACAATTGTAATGTTAATATTTGTAGTAAATTAATTCCTGGTGCTAATATAATAGATCTAATAGCAGATTTTGCCAGATGTTGCAAGAAAAATATCTCCCCTACAGGTTGGGAACCCTTCGCTGTACTGTTAGCAAAATCCAATATACCTTTAGAGTATATAGGTAACCCACAGCGTATAGAATATATTCGTAAGCTGACATCATCATCTGCTGCTGCTGATCCAAAACAGGAAGAAGAAGAAGAAGAAGAGGAGCCACCACGTAAATGTAAAGTTGTCAACAGTTGGTGTGATTATAAAATATGAAGAAGCTGGCCGATATTTATTATAACCCTTCAAATCCTGCCTCGTTTTCAACTGCTACGACATTATGGAGAACTGTGAAAAAATCAATTCCTTTACACAAGGTGCAACAGTGGGTAAAAGAACACCCGACTTATACTCTGCATAAGCCAGTAGGCAAAAAGCTTCCACGTAATCCCTATTTAATGTTCAATATTGATGATCATTGGCAAGCTGATTTAAACGATATGCAAAGTCTGCAGAAGTATAATGATGGTTACAGGTATATTTTAACAGTGATTGATTTGTTTAGTCGTTATGCATGGGCTGTGCCTGTACGTACAAAAACTGGTGAAAACATTATAAAAGCATTTAAGCAAATATTTGCATATACCCGTCGTAGACCCTTACGTCTACAAACAGATAAAGGTACAGTGGTTGTTAATAAACCATTTCAGTTATACTTAAAAAAGCAAAATGTTAAATTCTTCACAACACAAAACTCCGATATTAAGGCAAGTGTAGTGGAACGTTTTAATCGAACTCTTAAAGAACGAATGTGGAAATATTTTGCAGCAAAGAAGACTTACCGATACATAGATGTGCTATCGAAACTTGTTCAGGCATATAATTCTAGACCACATAGAGCTCATCAATTACCACCCGCCAGTGTGAACCAAGACACTTTTCAACAAGTTTGGAATAAATCAATAAAACCGATGCATCATACTAACATTGCAAAATATAAAAAAGATGATACTGTACGCATTACTAAAGCAAAACGGCATTTTGAAAAAGAGTACAAAGAAAAGTAGACAGTAGAAATATTTTAAATAAAACAGGTGGTACATAAGTAAAAGAAAGTGGTTTATGTGTTGGAGGACTTAAATGGTGAAGTAATTGATGGTACATTTTACGAAGAGGAATTACAAGGAGTGCCTCTGCCTAAAGTTTATGAAATAGACGAAATTTTAGAAGTTAAAGGTAAACGTGTACTTGTTCGTTGGCGGGGATAACCCCATTCCTTTAATTCATGGATTCCTGTGTCACATTTAAAAAACATTTAGCCACAATACAATATTATAAATTAATGTTATATTTGTGTATATAGGAAAAAAATAATGAATGATCCATACTTTAAATACTATACGCATCAAGCAGGAGGTGAATATAACGTGTATAGGGGGACACCATATCAGGAAGACTTTGGTATTGGAAGTTTTAGGTGGTTTATTTCGAAGTGTTTTTCCATTTTTTCAACAAGGTGCAAAAACTGTTGGTAAAGAATTGTTACGTACAGGAATTAATATAGCTGGAGATTTATTAGGTGATAATAGACCTATTGACGAAACTTTAACATCACGTTGGCAAGAAGCTAAAAATAATTTAAAAACTAAAGCTCAAAATAAAATAAATCAAGTATTAGAAGGATCTGGAAGAAAAAGAAAAAAGTTCATTTTGCACAGACTGGTGGTAAAAAAGGAAGAGGGAGAGTGATATTTTTGATTAATATGGCTTTATCTTACATAGTATTAGCTTTTATCTTACATTACCGAGTAACAGTTCTATGGAGTATTTTCCACAAAATACTTTGTCATGTTATACTACCAAATTATATCATCCATTGGTGCTAGAGAAGGGTTAGTGGGAGAGAGCAGTTGTTGAAGTACATTATACAAATTCATTTCAGAATGTTTCCAAATATACTAATAATATTTATTACCGTCTCATGAATACAAAAATCTGGAACATAACTAAAATCTTACCAGGACACAATTATAATGTTGATGATATTCTATCTCAAATTAATCATAAAAGTGATATATTAAATTTACAATTAAAAGTTAAAGCATCAGTAAAACGAATTGAAGTCAGGAGAGTAATAAAAGATCAAGAGAAGCATATAGAAGTACGTCTATCTCCTCAAATAGCCAGAATACTAGGCTTTGATTACATACAACAAGAAGATATTGCAGTTGTGCATCATGCTCGTTATCCACCTGATTTACAAAAATCGCTACCTACACTTATGTATATTTACAGTGATATTGTAGAACCACAAATAGTGAGTGACACCATAGCTCCATTGTTACGTATTATAAATACAAACATTACAGAGTATGGTATTAATAATGTACATATCTTTGACAATCCTCATTACGTCCCCGTGCAACGTAAAAAATTTTATCAAATTATTATTGATTTAAGAGATAGTACAGGTAATCCACTTCCTTTCCAACATGGCAGTGTATGTGTAAAATTACATTTTCACAAACGTAATACGGTATTGTAAATTTTACCATGTGTGAATATTAATAGTAAGAAAAAGAGAAAAAATCAAAAATACAGTTTAAGTGTATGAAAGCAGAATTAGATTTATTTGCTGGTTTACCCACTCAAACTAGTATTATAGGTAATAAAATAGTTCAAAATAAGCCGGTGGCTTCAATATCTGATAATGCACCAATAGAATTTGTTGTCCCCGGTCATGGAGATGACTATATGGACTTACCGCACACAATGTTATATATTAAAGGTAAAATTACTAAATCAGATGGTTCCAATTTAACTTGTGCCTTTAAGAAAATTGGTCCTGTAAATGATTTTCTTAATGCAATGTCCAGTGAAGTGCAATTATATTTAAATAATCAACTTATTTCCTACTTTTTACATACATATCCATATCGATCGTATATTGGGGGCCACGGTGGCTCAGTGGTAGAGCGTTCACCTCTGGTGCTTGGGGTCCCGGGTTCGATCCCAGCCCCCGCCAAGTGAGCTTTCTGGTGGACAAACACCGTGTGCGTGGGTTTTCTCGGGGTTCTCCCGTTTCCTCCCACTTTCTTCATTCCACCATTTCACTCATTTCTCATTATCACCGTCTCCTTAGGCTAACAGGCATAACCGTGGGACGTAAAACTCAAAGATTTCATTTCCTTTCATTTTTCGATCGTATATTGAAAAACTACTACATTATAATGCTAAAGCTAAATAAACGCATCTTCAAACATCAATGTGGTTTAAAGATACTGCAGGGCATATGGACAGTGTGTCCGATGGTAATGTAGGATTTAAACAACGTTTTCTTCTCACTACTTTAAGTCAGTCATTTGAATTATTGGGTTATGTTCATGCTGATACATTTAATCAGAAGAAATTTTTACTGAATGGTGTACAACTGCGTATTAAACTAATTCCAGCTAAACCTACATTTTGTCTAATGGGTGACGAAGATGCTGATGGGAAAGTTGTAATTACAGATGCAACATTGCTTGTGGAAAAGCTTGATGTATCACCAGCAGTTAAAATAGCACAAAATAAAGTATTACAAAATCCTAAATTTAGAATAAAATATCCTATAACAAAGGTGCAAGTGAAGACAGAAACTCTGCCACAAGGAATTATGGATAGTACTCTTCCAGATCTGTTTTCAGGCATAGTGCCTAAACGTATTATTATTGGGGTTGTTACTAATACTGCTTTGAATGGTACTTATCAAACAAATCCGTCCAATTTTCAACATTTTAGTATGTCGTTTTTTACACTGTATGTTGATGGAACACCTGTGCCATCCAACCCACTAAAACCTGATTTTGATAATAAGCTATATATACAGGCATATTCTACGTTATTTACAGGTTCAGGTATTTATTATTCTAATCAAGGTAATGATATTTCAGTTGCCGAATATCCTAATGGTTATACTCTACTGGTGTTTGATTTAACTACCGATTCTAGCGCAAGTGCTGCATTTCATACTAGTCCACAACGACAAGGAAGTGTACGCTTGGAGGTTCATTTCAAAGAAGCACTGCCCTTTTTTGTAACAGTAATTATTTATGGTGAATTCTCTTCAGAATTAGAACATGATTTCCAGAGAGAAATATATATTAATTAATTTATAAAATGTTAAATACAATTGAACTTTATGAGGCACTACAACAAAATTTAACTAAAGATCATTTTATTGGTGTGTATGCTACAGATGAGCTACCGCTGTTTATCCATACATTTCCAGCCGCCATAATTATAAACACTGATTCTAGTGATAAGCCTTGTGAACATTGGGTTGCTGTTTATATATCTAATATGTATGTGGGAAGGTATTTTGATAGCTATGGTATACCTCCCTATACACAACATCATATAAGGTTTTTAAAACGAAACTGTCTGTATTATACATGGAATAATAGACGTATTCAAGGTGATTTATCTCAATTTTGTGGGCATTACTGTTTTCTATATCTAACATGTCGTGCATCTGGTTATTCACTACGTAATTTCTTAAACAAATTCTCATTTACCACTAGTGATGCTAATGATATTATGCTTTATTCATTTATGAGAGTATGATAATGTTATTTTTTTAAACTCCGCCATTGCCGGTCCCAAGCCCTGGATGAGAAAGGAGGAGGGTTGGGGTTAACTACCCCCGTAAAAGAAAATAATCTCTGTCATGTTCAATTAGGGGTTGAAACGAATCCATTACTGCTATGTTACGTAGTCTTATGCTCTGCTATGTGTTTGTAGTCTCTGCTATGAGGTTGAAAAAGTGATCATAAAAGAGAACGAATCTTATGTATTATCTGCTCTGCTATGAGTTCGTAGCATAAAAGGAAACGAGTACGCCCCCTAAACTGGAGGTCGTAAAAGACCATGTCTGGACGGTTCAGGGTGTTACGTAGTCTTGTGTATTATCTGCTCTGCTATGTGTTCGTAGTCTCCACTTGATAATAAGCCATGCTCTTTTATTAGCTCTGCTATGCTATCGATCTGCTATGTTTATACTCTCTGTGTAATTTCTGCTAAGTGCTCATAAAAGGGAATGAATCTTATGTATTATCTGCTATGGTATGTGTTCGTAGTCTCCACTGCAATGTGGATGTTCGAAAACCCCCATATCCCGAGGTGCGCAGTAGGTACTCCTAAAATGGAGGTAGTAAAAGACCGTGGTTGGACGGTTCAAGGAGGGCGGGGCCGGGGCGTGACCAGCCAATCAGCGTTAATGGGGCGGGGTCCGGCGCCAACCAATCAGCGTGAAGGGGCGGGGCCATTTCCGGCGTCAGCCAATAAGCGTGAAGGGGCGGGGTCATGTGACCTGCGCCAACCAATCAGTCTGCAGGGTTTGCGCATGCGCAGTAGGAAAAAACTTCCCCCAAATGTCTCCACCCTACTGATGACACTTGCGATGCTATGTCCCGCAACATAAAGGAGGGGGAGAAAGAGATATATAAAATTGATCGAAAATGACCTATATTAGTGTCGAATTCATAATTTTCGGGGTTGCTGAGATCAACTGTGATCTTTCCGATTCAGTTGAAATCGATGGCACTAAAAATGAAAACAGCGTATTTCACGTGTACCAAACACATGAGATACGGAATTGTGCATTTAATTTTTCATCTTAAGTCAGCGAAGTGGATAATCGATGCTAGGAACAAATAAATATTTTTGGCAGAAAATCTTAAAGAAATTAAGTGCAATTTCAAACAAAATCAGTCTTACGTAGATAGGTTTTATGTACAAAGGCTAAATTGAAATAGTTATGCACGAAAGTAGGTTTGGTCAGGGGCAGTAGTTCTTGGTTAGACATAATAAAAACTACCTGGAATATAATTTATGGAAAGTAAAAATAAATAAATAAAATAAATAAAGAAATAATAATAATAATAATAATAAGAAGAAGAAGAAGAAGAAGAAGAAGAATAAGAATAAGAAGAAGAAGAAGAAGCTTAAAAAGAGTTTTTTTAGTTTTTCGACGGAAGCAAATCAAGCTTTTCTGTTTTCTCAAGCATCAAAAACACTAGCTAGAACACATTTTTTGGTTTTATACATTGTAGCTGGTCCTCCTTGAAAAACGTCGGGCTCCTTCTACATAAACTTGCTGGCTATATCCCTGGATTTATGGCTTGTATTAAATCAATTGAAAATAGCTATTTTTAATTAGGCAGTTAGTGAAAAACAGCAGCTTTCGACTTCAGCCGAGTTTAATCTCAACCTAAACTTAGTTGACCAAAGTGAACTGACCCGACTGACCCGACCCGACAACCCGACCCGACTCGACCCGTAACCCGACTCCAGCTGACCCGACCCGTTTGAGAGTACTAATGTTCTCTACGAATTGATATTTTATAAATTTTACTGGAATTGCAAGAGCTTAAATATTTTCTGTGGCATAGCATGCTTGCTTTCACAGTAACATTTTATAAATAACTTGATTTAAAATGCGATTCAGTAATATTCGTTTGCACTCTAAATCCTTGCGATAAACAAAGCATACAATACAAATATTATTAAACGCCGAAACCCTAAAGCGTATAAAGAAAACATTTAACTTTTAATAATGCATTTTATATTTCTGTCGTAATGAAAACACAATCCTTCTCAGAAAATATGCTGTAAATCTTAATCTCCTTCAAATAAGATACCATCCTTTCTCCTGAGGAATCATATTTTCACCGAAGCGGTATTTTATTTTCCGCCAGACTGTTTGATACTTTGGGGAAACTTTTTCTTCCAGTTATTGTTATTACCATATACACAGAAAAATCAAAGTATCATTTTAAATGTACAATTGGTTCTTTTTCACTTTGGCTTATGAACCGATACAGTAACGCTTCTTTCACATTGAGGCGGCGATTTCCCGTCGCCTCTGGCGGCAGTTTGCCGCGTGAGAAGTGTACCCTTTTATATTACGCGGCGTTTTGCCGCGAATGAAAAATATGCGAGCAGGGTTGCTGTGCAACTTAATAAAGAAAACCATGTGACTCTTGTCATTTTGTGGCGGTTTCAATGGAGAGACGCATAAAGTGTCTTCTACTCGCCTTGTTATAAGACAGACAGACAGACAGAAAAAAAGACCCGTTTATCTTTTTTTTTTTTTTTTTTTTTTTTAGAGAAGTGGTATCTTGAAGGAGATTTTTCTATACTGTTTTCACAATTGATAGACTTGAGCAAAATAGCGGCCAGGTCTGGTTATTTAAAATACCATCCCGATATTCAAGTATTGTGACTGGGAAAACAGGATAAAGTCTAAGAACAGTCGGTGATTGAGATCTATCCCAGAATCCCAAGTCAACACTCAGCCACTGAGCCCAAGGCTGGTCTGTAGGTATTATTATTATTATTATTATTATTATTATTATTATTATTATTATTATTATTATTATTATTATTATTATTTCGGGTTTATTGGTTTGTTTTAAGCGTTCCGACTATTGACTCAAGTCTCTTTAAAACACTGCTCTAATCCCTGAATTCAAGGAACTACACCCATAAAAGTGTTAAGATAGTTACAAAATATATAAAATACGGTATACGTATCACAGATCACACCATGAATTCTCTCTTGCTTTGCGGAAGTACATGGTATTATTACTGAAGACCGGATTACGAAATGTTATGTAATATATATATATATATATATATATATATATATATATATATATATATATATATATAGCAATATAGTACATAAATATAGAGCAAAAGACGAAAATATATAAATTTGTTGAAATATTTGATAGTATATATATATATATTTCAATTTTGGGACACCAGAAACTTAGAGAATCACAAGTTCATTTGCCCAGCGCTACCCGCATATTTATCTCAATCTGCAATTACATGGAAAAAATAATTTGGGTTGATTTGCACTCTTTTTAATCAGTAACCTAGGAATTCGACATTTCGGTAGTATCGGTCTTTTTCGATTATTTTTACATGTCACCTTTTCCCATATATTGTATGTAACAAGTTTGGTTAAAAGCACTCCAGGTGCCCTAGGCTAGAATCGTAAAACACACACACATCCATATTATCGCAACCACTCTCTACTCTTTCCTGGAAACACTTGCTCCCTCCTCCAACACCCAAGCGGCAAATAGCCGCCTATATGTAAAGAGATCCATTGTTTGCAATGTCTTGCTTGGCTCTACGCGGCAATGTGCCGCACCGCTTTTTAGGAGGGAGAGGCGGCTGTTTTTCCTCGCCGCGAAAATTTGCGGCGACCGCCGCGCATATATGAAAAGCTTCATTGCTTGCAATGTCTTTCTACCCTACGCGGCAATTCGCCGCCGCCGCACGCGGCAATTCGCCGCCAAATGGGAAAGGCCTGTAACTAAATAAGTACTATAGATAGGAATATGTTTAGGCACTCAATACAAGGATCAAAGAACTTACTCTTCATCAATAACAATCGTTTGTGACTGTTAACTAAAACAAAAATGAAATGAAATGAAATCTTTGAGTTTTAAGTCCCACAATTATGGTGGTTAGGCTAAAGGAGACGGCGATGATGGTTAATGAATGAAAATATGGAATTAAGAAAGTGGGAGGAAACGGGAAAACCCCGAGGAAACGCACACACGCGGTGTTTGTCCATCACAAAGTCCATGTGGCGGAACCGAATTTGAACCCTGGACCCCACGCACGAGAGGTTAACGCTCTACCACTGAGCCAATGCGGCCCATGTTAGCTAAAATAACTTTGAAACTTTTTACTCTAGAAACTTTGCCTATATCAATAACATTTTACATGAACAAAATCACACCAAAAGCTATACAAATCTTCAATTATTATTATTATTATTTATTTATTTATTTATTTATTTATTGATTAGCAACTAAAATAAGTAATTGTGTCGTTCTTATAAAACAATAAAATTACGACCATTGAATCTTTAAATCTATTGAGATATATCTATATTATAGTGATTAATAACCTTTCTTGCTATTCTAACTACAACATACATTAAGAAAGGGTTCCTTACCGAGCAAGTCGCCTTTAATGATGGAGAGGAGTCAGACAAAATTACAAGATTTGAAATATTTTTCCCTTCTGTACTTATCACAGGCCACACAAATATATCTAAATAAGCTTGCTGCAAAATTGTAGGATCTCTTTGTGTTTTTGAGCGACCAAAGCCAATAGCTAAACATTTTTCTGAAAGAGATAAAAGAAAATCCCACAAACAGCAGCAGGGTGATTAGAGTGCTTAACAAAATGAAACACTTTTGGTTAAAATGAGGCTAATCGCTTCTTTATTTAAATGTTAATGTTTAGCGTTTTATAATCGATATGGATAGTACAATATTGTTTTGTTATTCGTAAATAACAAAGCAGGGCACCTTAGGATTAAAATATTTTTACAACGGTTTGACTTTGTTGTATCAATATACATCATGTTCTTTCAGGGACATAAGTTACATCTGCACATAAGTTACATCATGTTCTTTCAGGGACATAAGTTACATACTAGTTCTCAGTTTTTTTTTTTTATTAAAAATAATATTCTATTAAATATTATAGGTCTTTCCTCTCATCTACTGGTGAATTTTGGCTATTTTCATGAGTTCAAATTAAGAAAGCATGTGGAACGTACCAGAGCTGGCGTGGGTCAATGAAAACTTAACCCACGACCCACTGAACCACCATCCATCGTGACCCACAACCCACTAACCCACCATCCACTGTCACCTACTCTGACCAAACATGACCCACCACCCTCCATGACACACCATGACCCACCACCCACCGTGAACCACTCTGACCCATCACCCACCGGTACCCACCACCCACCATGAACCACTCTCATAAACTGTGACCTACTCTGACTCACCAAAATCCACCGTCATCAACTCTTATAATCCACGGCCTCTTCTCTACTGACTAAAGAGTTTACTCTTGTAATAAACAAGACTGTTAAATTGTCACTAATCGGAGTTTGAATTTCTTTTATCAATCACTCAAGCACCACTGTGTTACAATAACGGTGGATCTGATCTTTACGATATAAAATGGTAAAGAGTTTGTCAGTGAGGAAATTGAAACAGTTCGAGGTGGGGGAAGTTAGTGTGTGCCTAAAATATACTTGTAATAAGATAGTATTCTTGCAAGTGTTAATTTCTCAGCGCATTCCAAAAGAAACTTCTATTCCTGGAAAATACCCCTGTACAATATGAAAAAAGGTTATGATTTCTCAGTTCACAGTATTTTTCGTACAAAAGACTTGAAAAATTAGTTTTTCATAGTGTATAAAGGTGCTCGGGTATCCTCTGTAAGAGCATCTCCATAAAATGTGCTCATAATTGTAATTTGTGTAATCACTAAAACACCACTTCAATTTAAGTTACAATTATGCATAGTTGCAATTATTATGAATATTTATTCAAAGTAGTTTACCTTCCTGTTTATAAAAAAAGAAAAGAAGAGACTTACTAAAAATTAGGTACAAAGTTGAATAACACAAATATGCCATTAGTAATACAAGTATACATTTACTATAACTCGTAATTTGCCACCTTAAAACAAATCTGAGATTGGGTTTATTTCCTGTCGGCTTCCGGAACTTTTTCGTGGTAAATTATCCGCAGCGGAATGATGTCCATCCTTCAGCTAAGAAATAACTAGCTCGTCTATTTTGAGCTTGTCTAGTGGGGACCATTAACATTGACGAACAACAAGTTAGAGAATGTTTGTGTACTTAGTCTATTTCAAGTATCAGTCATCTCTAAATTCATAAGGGGAAATCCCAATTCACATAATACTTCTGCCCGATTTCTGCAATTCTTCATCGATAATCTGCTTGTTAGACTTAAGTCTGATAACGATTTTTTCGGTCAGTTTTGAAATACTCAGCAAGAAGTATCACCTCTCTATCATCATACAACATATTTTCCACGTCAACCACGTCAGTTGGCAATGTCGACTCATGGAGAACGGAAACTTCATCTACCACACATTTCATAGGGAATCTAGTGCATAAATTATCAATTAAAGCCTGACAAAATTATGATTTCTTATTTGTTTATAAATTTAATTTTTGTAATTGCACATGGAGGTTTGGTATCATTACCAAGTCCCCCGCCCCTAGAAAGCAAAAGGAAACGAGATTCCAGAGAAGTGTTCATAGGTGCCTGAGAATTTCCTTCTTCCTTCCCCTTCCATTACCACACTGCTGTTTGTCACGGGACAAATTAAGATTAATTTCAATTAAATTATCATAATATAATTATTTCCTTGTTGAATTATCGATACTTTTCACTGGAAAAAAGGATGAAATTTGAAAGTAGCAAATCAGAGTAAGTAGACCAATGTAAAGGAAAACAGTATAAAATTTTCCTTATAATTATGCGTACAATCCAAACTTAAAATTTCCCTTTAATTAAGGTTACAGTACAAATTTTATGTATATTTTTCTCACAACTTTATGGGTTGATTGTACTGTACTGTAAGCGCTCCGTGTAATAAACAAGTTTCAGCAATTATTATAGTAGAAAGTAATGGATATTTGAAGCAAAGCAGTGTATTTTTTGTTTCTTAACTAATATCTATCGTTTTCGATCATTTTTAAAACCTGCTCACTACCAATTTACTATATATAAAAAGCCCCATAAAGAAGAATTTTAGAAAATGCTAAGACACATTCTGTTTATTTTCAATAAAGAGTTAATACACTAAATTTCACCTCCATAAGTTTAACGACTTGAGAGATGCTCATTTTGTTTCGCAAAACTTCGGATCCTCTCTAACCCCTTAGAATATATATTATAATGAAAGCAATACAACATCCCAGTTTGGATCAAGGCCTAACTACAGGTATACCGAAAATCATTTCATTAGACTTTGCAATTTGGCCGTGATAGTCGGGCATACACAGTTACATTGAATTTTTTATATAATTTATATATTACAGTAATTCAAAAATGTATTTTTTCCAGTAGTTAGCTCCTCTAAAAACTCACGGGCCTTGAAAGCCAAGTAATAGTATAGGTCCTAATTCTATTATTACAATTACTAATATCAATATCGAAAAATGCCTGAAGTTCCTTTTTCACTTACAAGTGGACAGAAACACATAGAAAAGAAATGGAAATGAAGGTCTTGAAAGTAAAACGCAGACAAATTTACCAGTCTTCAGGAGATACTGTATACTATGCAATGAGCAGAGTAAGTCAGGAATTCAGACTGAGTCGGTGGGTCGCAGTGGGTCATGGTGGATGGTGACATGATGGGTGGTGGGTCACAGTGGGTCGCATGCTGTTGACCCACGACCCACTAACCCACTCAGAAAACGTGACTCACCTGACCCACTGACCCAATCCATCTCTGAAACGTGCAGAAGGTCAATCACCTAAGGTAGCCAATTTTACAGAAATATTGACGACCACAGTGGAGGGGAAGGAACCAGAAGTCAATAGCCTGTGAATACAGTAGGGGGTTTGGGTACAAAACTTCGCGGCGACAACCTCGCGGACCAAAATCTCGTCTGTTCAAACCCTCGCGGGCCAAAAACTCGCCTTTCCAAAACCCCGTGTCCCAAAATGTAGTCATACCCAAAATCTCGCCCGGCCAAAACCTCGTGGTCCTGATCTCGGGACACAGAATCTCGCCTGGTCTTACGAGGCGGGACACAATCTTGACTGGGAATAAATGTCAGTCTAAAACGTCGTCAGGATGATTTCTTCGATATTGAATGCTCCATATATTGCTATATGTATATATTTTGTAATAAGATATAATTTCATTATAATCTAAGAAGAAAAACTCTAACGAATGCTTTGAAATATACAAAAATGAAAATGACTATGTTTTCACATCATACCTATTAACCCACCCAACCGATCTCGTTGAAATTATCAACATAGATGATATTGGTGCCTGGGATGTATTTTATAATTTCACTTGAGTGTACAACAATCTAATTTCCCACACAGATCAGGTTAGAGCCTGGGATATGTATAGAAATGCGTAAAAATGAAAGTGTCAGCGTTTTTAAGTTAATAACTCTTGAACCACCCTATCGATCTCGATCAAATTTTCAACAGATGTGGCGTCTCAGCCTGGGACGGTTTTTATTTAGCTTCAACGGTGACCTTATGGACTTCTAACAAACTCGAATAATATTTATGAAAGTATGAAATAATATCTGAGAGTTTACGTCTTTCGATTATGTATTGTAGGTTAAAGGAAATGAAGATGATCAGGATGAAGGAAATGATGGAATGAAGAAAGTGGAAGTAAACGGGAAAATCCAGGCACACGATTTTTGTACCTTCTTCTTCTTCTTCTTCTTCTTCTTCTTCTTTATTATTATTATTATTATTATTATTATTATTATTATTATTATTATTATATTATTATTATTATTATTATTATTATTAGTAGTAGTAGTAGTAGTAGTAGTAGTAGTAGTAGTAGTAGTAGTAGTAGTAGTAATAGTAGTAGTAGTAGTAGTAGTAGTAGTAGTAGTAGTAGTAGTAGTAGTAGTAGTAGAAATTGGGAATTGCAAATTAAGAAACACATTGGGTAAATGTTAAGGAAAGTCTTCATTCCGCTAAGTTTTGGACAAGAGAGGTTTCGGTCCTCGAGGCTTTTAGCGACGAGGTTTCGAACAAGCGAGATTTTGTCCCACGAGGTTTTGGGCGGCGAGGTTTTGGCCAGGCGATGTTTCGGCCGCAATATTTTGTTTCTATCCTCCAGTACATATAACGCTGTGTAGAATTTTTCGTGTAGAACAAATATTATGTCTGCTAAAGTGACTCCTTATTTGGAAAGGTATATATAGTACAATAGATTTCGGTCAATAAATGCAAGAATTATGCTTTTAGTGATGAAAGCATAAAATTTGCTGGAAACGCAGCTTACACGAAACTAAGTACTAATATGATAGGGAACTAAAAGTATATGCCCAGTAACGACCTCTAGCGGCCATCTTAAAATGGCCGATCTGTGTCATGCATATAAATTTAGAAAAGCGGCAGTAAGTTTAATCTTTTTGGCTCTAGCGTGACATCTTCTGTTATGAAAATGTACCAGGATATTCTGATGATTACAAGGATGTGCATTTTGTTGTTCCTCGATTATTATTTTCCGAGATATTGTCCGAAAACTTTGAAACAATATGGGAAATAAACCTGAAAGAACATAGAAATTCAACAATATCTTTTTTCCTAGTGCTTTTAGCGTGATGACTTTCATTACATAAGAAGACAAGAACATTGTAATAATTACAGGGATGTATATTTTATTCCTGTAGTATGAGTGGTTCTCGAGATATTGTGAGAAATTTAGAAACCTACTTGAAAAATTAGCAAGAAGTAAAAATGTAAATACATAGGTGGCAGGAGTTTTGACATGATTCGGAAGTATAACCATCTGAGAAATGAAAGGTACGGGAAGTAAGACAAAAATGAAAATGTAGCAAATTATTTTCCGTCATTCTGCACATATAATTCTTTATTTCTATTCTCAATCTAGACTGGGGGCGCGGTGGCTCAGTGGTAGAGCGTTCACCTCTGGTGCTTGGGGTCCCGGGTTCGATCCCAGCCCCCGCCAAGTGAACTTTGTGGTGGACAAACACCGTGCTCGTGGGTTTTCTCGAGGTTCTCCCGTTTCCTCCCACTTTCTTCATTTCACTCATTTCTCATCATCACCGTCTCCTTTAGCCTAACCGGCATATCCGTGGGACGTAAAACTCAAAGATTTCATTTCATTTTTTCTCAATCTAGACTCCATTGAAAATCTGTAATACAAAGCTCGATATTTCATACAAAGTTCGATATGAGGTCGTCCTGGCGTGGTCTGAAACAGACTAGACAACACAAAGAACCGCACAAATCGCTTTTATGAAACATTGCAGAAAATAGCACGAAATCAGTTTTATTTTTATTTGTGTGTGCATTATATTCAGTGATATCTTTGAAGTGTTTTTGGTGATTTCTTGTGTGTCTCACGTAAGTTCTTTGTGTGATAAAAGAACTTAACAGAACGTTACACACTTCGGCCTACACACAGACGTGGTTCGTGGGTTGCAACAACGCCAAATTTATGTATTTCTGCCAATCTTCTTAGTTCCATGGTAGCAAACCTATTCCTTGAGCATTATTCTGCATTATCTTTAATCTTTGATTATTATCATCCATGTCTCGTGAATACATACGCATCCATGCCAGTTTTCGTGGGATCATAGCAGACCCTACCATGAGCTCTTGCTAGCTGTTTGTATACATTGTGTAATGTCCAGTGTATACCTCTTCGTTCGAAGACATCGTCTACCAGATCCAGAATATCAAAACCGTTAGCTGGAAGATTGTAAATTCTGAATTCAACCCTATCTGATTCTTTTAAAGTGACATATGCGATTGATCTTCCATTAACATGCAAATTCTTGCTATTTGTCTGAGTGCTGATCCAAGAATTTGTTTTTCTTCTAATTTGGATAATCTGTATGCGTGATTTACATTTTCGTATAATTGCGGATTTATTTCCTGCATTTTATTTATACTTTCTTTTCCTAATAATTCTTCGGGTGCTTTAGATTCACATGTCGTTATTTCCTGATCTTGGATTTGTTCTTCATTTTCTTCCTATATTGGGAATAAATATTTTTTTCTCGCCATGATCGAAAGATTTATATAGGTTAGGAATTTCTTTTATACATTGATAATTTTCATCTTTAATGTTTTTCTTACTATTTATTTCCTATTTTCCAATAATGTAGCTAATTCTCCCTTTTCTGTTTGATTACTATTCAATTTTTCCTTATCTAAATTAAATTCAGTTTTCACTTCCTTTTCTTATATGTCTCCGATTTTTATATTTGCAATTTCGGTCTGTGTCTCTTGATCTATTTTTATAATTAATATGTCTCTTTTCTTTCAAGAAACTGTTCTAATCTCAATATGTTCCTTCTTCTTTTACTTGGGATTTTCTACTTAATTCCAATTTTAGTTTTTTTACTCTCAATAATTATTTTTTTTTTTAGATAATTCTTTCTCGAGCTACCTTTCCGGATACGCATTCTTCCGTTTGAGGATTTTTACAATTTTTGTGTGGTAGCCTACAAGGCACGCATATTTTCTTCCCTTTTTCATCGCATACTTCACTTTTATGTCTTAAGTCTCCACAGTATCAGCATCTTTCTTTCTCTTTATTATCGCAGTATTTGGTCACGTGTCCAAACTCTTGGAACATAGAACATTGTGCCACTACCAGGAACTCCTTTATGCGATGTGCTTCATAGTCTACATAGACATTTTATTTCACCGCTAATATTTTTCTTACCCTAGGCTCAACTTCGATGAGTATGTGGCACCTTCTCTGTTGCTTCTTTCCGACTCTAAATCTTGTTTTGATTTTTTTTTTTTTTTTGCTTCATCAATGTCTTGTTTCTCAAAGTTCTGTTCTATTAGTGCTTGCATTAGCTCTGCGTCTCTCCAATGGGAGGGGACACCATATATTATCATTAATGTTTTTTTATTTCTTCACATTGAAAATTCTTTTTGATTTCGCCTTTGACCATTTATACTTTGAGTATAAAATATCGTTGGTTGTAGGTTTCGGCATCACGTTGGGGGCCGGGCGCTCCTCAGACTTACCTGAGCTCAGTCGCCATTCACGCCCTTTGACGCTCTTGTCCAGATGAGGTTTCAGTACCTACAAGTGTAGAACGTATTTTCTTATTTGAGCTATTAGGAAGATTTTTCAGGATAAATGAAGGTAAAAATATTTCTTTGGGAAATATTTCACAGAGATAAAAAGGAAACATTTATCTAATCAAAGAAACGGCGGTTTGTGTGAGGCTTTCCAATGAGTGTCCCGTTTCTTCCCATTCGAAATGAATCTAATTTGAAATTCAAATTAAACGAATAAATGTCGGACTAAAACAACACTTAGGAAAGGAAAACATACATTCAGACGGGAGAGCGGATAGGTTGTTACACTCATAAACGAAAGTACAAGAGGCTCGATGCGTGTAAATAAACGAGTTACTACTTACGGAAGAGTCGGTTCTCCATTTCAGTTTGTAGTGATTTGCACAAACACACATACAAACACTTCACTAATAACACAATTGGAAGAAGTTGTTTGGCGGGCACTTGATTAGTCCACAAAGTAGCACGGAATTATTGGGCATCGAAATTGATTGAAGAACATTTCTGGGTGATGACCAATGAGAGACCGGGATTCCGGCATTGTAGTCGGCTACTGAGTGCAACTTCACTTCTCTTCTGTGAGGGCGATGTGTTTTGGTGAAACTTCCCTTTTTTTGGAAGGTTACAGGACATCTGAATATTTGGTGGAACCAAGAATGTCAAAATATTAATTTTAGTTAGTCCTTTTACATGTCAGATGTCTTCTTCTGAATCTTAGTTTCATTTTCGGGGATATACAAAACAAGCAGAATGAGCTCGACCACGAAGCTGTTGCTATAATGGGTTTTGGAGATAAAAAGCTTAATGTTACACGTAATCAGCCCTATTTGTAACTTCGTATGGCGTTATTCAAGAGGTGAAGCATCTGTATCTCATATGATTACAAATCAATTTCATAGCGATTTAAATTTTTATCTTTCGTTACATTTTTATATTTTCTGCTTTGCCTGCATGTCTGTTTCAGGGCCAATGTGGAATGCCGATTTTATGAAGCAAGAAAGCAATCTCTTTATAAAGAAATATAAAATACAAAGAAAAATAAAATACAAAGAAATATAAAATACAAAGAAATATAAAAAAAAATAGTTTGGAATAATTGCGTTTTCCAGGATATTTTCCTTTTCTTGATTTTTAGTTTATTTTTCGCTTTCTTTTTATATTTCTACAAAATGTTATACATTATAGGCTTTTTAAGAGATATTATTACTCTCATATTATTCATATTAATCAGTGTTGTTACTGACATTGAAATCATTAGCAGTTTAATAAAAATGGAGAGAAGTTCGCATTTGAGTTCTAGATTCTTGATTGGGATAAATGTGCTCTTTGCCAGAGGGTTACTGAGAGTTGTTAGTCTATCCCATAAAGTAAGTCTATGAAGCTTGAAGGTTGTTACGTGAAGCTTGTAGTAGCTATTAAAGATTTCAAATCAACTGGTTCTGAATCGCTACCGATAATGATTGATGTCTCGTTATTAAACGAAGCAAGAGGCATTAAAGATATTCTTTTTAAGCATCAAGCAAAAAGGCATAAATCTTGTTTAAAATTACATTGTAAGGTCCCAGTGAGTTTACGAAGAAAGGCTCACACGGATCCGGGAGCTGCACTTCAACTGAATGGTGATTGCGAACATAGCACGTCAGAAAAATACCTAAGGAATGGAAGAGCCTGTTTGCGAGTTTTGAAAACGCAGTAGACTTTTCTTACGGGGATTGAGTTTAACCAATCAGGAGTGAGAGTGGAGCTAGTATAAGAAATTTATGTATCAAAAAGTATCATTTAATCTAGACCGTAAATAAAAGTGAATGGTTTGAATTTTTACAAAAACTAACAAAATTTAGCTTTGAGAATAATGAAACAATTCAAATATGCTTTTGACACGTATTGTTTTGAGACAGAATTGAATGTTGTACAAGTTAGAATGATGTGGTAATAATTGTTAGAGATTGATAAAAATGAAGTACTAGTTCTGCTCAAAAAATGTAAACATGCATTATGATCGGAAAGCGAGTGAAAAATCATCTATATACAATACAAGAGTGAATTATACTCGGAACGTTTCTGTTAATACTCTCTTGTACTTTGTGCGCTAATTACAGTATTTCATTGTTAATATGTATAGATAATTTGTTCACAGGATATATAATAGTAACGGACTTGTAACTTACATGTCTTCGAAATTTTCGTCTTAAAATTTTAATTTATTTTCAACATTACTTATGTGTGTTGCCACTTTGGAAACAAATAAGCCTGTCCCTTTTACTTATTCAAGGACCAGGATCATTCTTTCCCGTGTGTTACTATGAATAACACCAAACCAATGCACTTTAATATCACTCTGAACGAAACACACACTACCTCATTATTTCATTCAATAGTTTCCTATTGGATTTTCAAAGGATTTAATTTTCAGCTTAGCGTTCCTTTCAACACTGAGGCTATATGAGACATGATCAACAACTGAACGTGAGCCACGGCATAGTTCGCTTTTTATTAGAGAAACATATCATTCGGCGTTAGCGTCACTCTAAAGTCACATCATGCAACGTCTTGCTACCCATGTTACTGCCCTTTTATGCATTTCCACCAACTACGTAATATGTTGTTACTTTATCTATGATGTTCTTAAAATTTTGGACACTAGTGTACTCCACTCCAACAAGAAAATCATTCCGGCATCTACCTAATTAGGAAATTTATCTAAAATTAGATACCATCAATAATAATTTCCTTTGGAAGTTTTTTATTTCTCAACTGTGTAAAGTAACCCCAATTAGAGGCTGAAACCGCCTTCTTCCAGTTTTATTATTTTTATGACTTTTAAACGTTTCACACATCAATTTCAACTATTGCTTCAAAGTGCCATTGTGTACAATAGTATTCTACGAAACTGTCTTAACTTAGATGGAAATTATTATTGGTGTAATCCTGTACATTTTGTCGGCCTTTACAGTGGCTACAACAACAAACCCTCTGGGTAATTAGAAATGATGTTAACCGCCAACACTATAGCCAAAATACAGTTGGATGTTCTACCGTATGGTGGCAATTGAAATTTTCTCCTTAAAGTTCATGGTTTTACTGACAACGGACTGTGCAACCCTTTTCATATTTTGTGCAAAGTTACCCCTGAAATGCAAAGTATCATCGTCTTATGGTATGTTTTAAGTGAGTGCATTAAAATTAGGAAATGTCATAGTTACTTTATTGTTAAATTATGTTTGCAATAAATTTAGCTATGTTTTATATTTTTATTTTAACAAATTTCTTTATTCAAGCTGCAATGCCAATTTCCTTGGAATAGTAAAGAATCTTTAACAATGGGAAAGAAAGGGGAATAAAGCTAAAGAATGTATTTAAAGGTACTACCCTGGGAGTCGCCGAGTGTACCTGAGGAAAACCTATCATAATGACCGACTACTGGATTCGAAGCCGGGATCTCCCGATTACGAAACTAAAGCTAAGGACTATACTATGTGTGCCCATTTTAGCAGGCTTCTGTGATTTATATAACTACCGTGTAAAGTTTTTTTTTACATTATTCTCGACTATGTAGCGAACGCTCTTATTTTTCTCATACTATACGTGTGTCATTATGTAGAGAACTAGGTATCACCGGTTACTACCCCTACCACCAGTGGCGACTCGTAACATAATTTTTCGGTAGTTCACATTCGTTAGAAAATTCTATTATAAAATTCTTTCAGTGTTCTAAAGAAGAAAAACTATAAATTATCAATGGAAGTAGCCACCTATATATTTACGCACAATGCAAAGAACCAATTTATAAACAAATGTTCCATTTCATTCGTATATGAAATCACTTCTCATGATATTCTGCGGAATCAACTTGTCAATAACTCTTCTGAAGTTTAGTTTTTTTCAGTTTTTTTCCTTTGATATTATAGCTAATGCACTGAGACTATTCTAAACTACGCTGCTCCTTTAAATGCTTTCATATTCTTCAATATTGCACACAATTTTCAGTTTCTGAAGTCAACTTTGGCTTATTTGCTATCATTTCCATGAATTTTATTGTATGCCATTCTCTTTCTACAGACTCACCATCAATTTCACAATATAGTGAATGTAATCTCCATTAGTATCAAGACTGCAACCATCTGCTATCTCGTATATATGAAGAGCTCTTCCGTGGCTAAGCGGTTATCGTAAGTGCCTTAAGCATGGAAGACCCGGATTCGATTCCCGGAGGGTGCTCATGTGGTTTGGATTCCACGTTAATCAGTAGGTCCCGTCTCATATAGCCTCCCTGTTGAAAGGGAAATTGAACTCAAAATCAACTCAACGCATATATTTGAAATGCCATGTATGATCTCTAATGAATTGTTAATAGTATACACGAAATATTCAATGTATCGAATTATTATGATATTTGCAGAGACACCTTTGTTTAAGAACGCTTTTTCCATGTACTTTTGCATTGTTATTTCAAGACACTTCATTACTGTTCCGCCCCTTTCCAAAAAAAAAAAAATACCTTTCCGTTTACTGCTGAACTTTCGTTCCTACAAACCTCAATACTCGTCTTTTTCTATTTTGCATGTCTTAAAGATGAATGTTGAAAAGATGAATTCAAAAAAATCCTTCAGGTTCCCACAATAGAGAAGGTAAGATTTTTACCATTGTACCAATATTACTATGTACAGCATGTTTTGATAAGCTATTAGCTTTTCTTACAAGCATTTAGTTTATTTAGTAGAAGAAACCGTAGGCTAAAGAAAAATCAGAGATTATACACATTTAAAAAAAACTGTCATTCCTCTTGTACGACCTCCGAAAGCCGTGATTTTGTTTGCTCCATTAGTGTATTTTCATTACGAGAAATTGAGGTAAAAAGAAATGTAGATAACTGATTGAAAGAATGAGTTATATAGTACTACTATATTCTTCTATATATTGTAAGTTGCAATTCATTGTTTGATTCTTGTTTAAAGCTCCACATTATTGGAAATAAGTCAACAACAGTACTGTCAACGCTGCTCGTGCAAATCTTGGTTTGAATGTCACGAGACCGCAGTTCCTCCTTTCAGCTGCCCTCGATTCCTTGTACTACATACAGAGCAGCCTATCACGCTCGCTGCTCTTGTGAACTTTGTGTGATGATGGAATGTATATACACAAGGAGTAAAGTAAGCGAAGAATAAAAACGACTATATAATAATATATAATATTATTCGATTTCTTAAGTAGCAACAAAGAGCCCACGATACTTGCTGGTTCATGTGCTCTTGCGAACTGCATAAGGCGACGTCACGGCCTACCACCACCTTTTCTCAAAAAGTTATAATAATCAACCAATAGTTATGAGGTACTTTCATAGCTAATAGCTTCTATTTTATATAATAATCTTTTGTATTATTAATGTTGTAAACGTAAAATAATGTTATGCAAATCACTTAAATCAGATTATATTTAATACATCCATTCTCTGTCAAAATTAATACTTTTTACCAGCGTGCTTGAAAGAACGTTGTTATATTTTCTGTGCTCAGAGAGAGGATACGGCAAATTACAGATTCAGAGTTTTTGTCATCTAGTGACCATAAAATAACTACTGACAGAAATAAATATTTCACTATTATAGATAATGATGATTGTTTACTGAAAAGATCTGATTATTTCCTGCTTTTATTGTATTTGGCTATATTTGTGAAATATTGTATTGTTTCAAACACAGTAATTGTCACTGTAAGCTATATTGATCGTTACAAGTGAAACGAGTCAGAGAAAATGAAACTTTTTGATGCATACATTTCTCATACCATGTTGATGGTATCTTCATTCCAACTCCTGATTGGCTAATCTCAATTGCCATAAGGAAAGTCTACTGCGTTTTCAAAACTCGCAGCCTGTTCCTTGTCAAGCACGGTGTTTTTCATTTTCTTTTTCCTTTTTTGGCAAAGAAACAGAGTCATCTGAACAATTTTTGCATCGAGCATAAACACTTGGACTGAATGGGAAGGTCAAAGAATGTGGAAATAAACTGGGAGATGAGATATTGCTTGCCAAGTTGAGTAAAGGTGATACTGTTGCACAAGATGCAAAGTATCACAAATTTGCCTAACAAAGCTGTACAATAAATGCAGAGAATCGGTTTCGTCTGATACATAGAAGACAAGAAACTCCAAAGTAGAATCTCCTTGCCGAATTAATTTTTTACCTATACGATTCAAGAAGTAGTACTGGCACAAAGGTTTCCAAATTATCTGAACTTGTGAAAATGTGTGCTGATAGTTTGGCGCAAGTAGGTGTAAGCGTGCATAGTAGTGTAAACAGTACTAAGTTGAAGGATAGAATTCTGTATCAACTGAAATATTTAGTCATTCAATAAAGGACGAGAAAGTTGTTTGGCATCCAATGATAATGTTGATAACGCAATATGTACTGCTTACCAAAACTCGTTTGATAAGGCTGTCGTTGTTCACTTCACACGACCAAGGGAAGGAATGAAAAACTTTCAAGATTATGCGGGCAAAGGTGTAATTCCATATGTCAAGGCACATTTTCGTAAAGATGGCATGGGTGATATTATTTGGGACAGGTACCGAATGGATTCATTAAAGAGAGCTACAAGACAACGAAGGGGTGTTGGCATTTGCACAAGGATTACACCAAGTACTCCTTTATCTAGAAAGTGAGACGAGTTTCTATGATCATCTCGCAACAAGTAAGAGTTATTCTCATTTCTGAGTTCATGTGTAGCAAGTATACCACATGACAATGGACCAGTAATAACAACAATGGGAGAAGATGTTGTTAGCAACGCCGATATCTCCGTTACATCTCTCTGTCCATGTAATCATGAAGAGGCTGACACTAGACTCATACTGCATGTCCATTCTGCTTTTCAGTGTTGATTTTCCAAAATTACTATAGAAAACTGTAGACTCTGATGTGGTAGTGTTGAGCATTGCTTTAGCAGCACAGCATCCGGGAGTAAAATTTTGAGTGGAGCAGGGAATGTGATAAAGCTACCGGATTATTTCAGCATATGATGTGGCTGCTGCTTTGCAGAATGAGAAAGCGTGTGCATTAGCATTCCATTCCTTAACAGTATGTGATACTGTTTCTGGATTTGGCATCCGAGGAAAGAAATCAGCATGGAAAGCATGACTAAGATACCCATATCTAACAGCAGCCTTCCTTTCTCTATCACGTCCCTGTGCTGAAGTAACGCATGAGGTACTCATCCACATCCAGCGTTTCGTGATAGCTATGTATTACAATGCATCTTCTGATACAGATATAGATGTAGCCAGACGTCGCCTCTTAACTCAGAAAATATAAAACTCTGGATAGTATTCAACCGACAAAGGATGCGCTGCTACAGCATGTCAAAAGAGCGGATTTTCAATCAGGACATATTTGAAGACAAGCGTGTGTTAAAATGCAGGATTTGCCCTCAGCAGAAAATTGGGGCTGGATAAAATGGGAAAGTGGATGGGAACCTAAGTGAATGACTTTGCTCGAAGCACCAACAGATTGCGTGTGACTGCCTGTCATATGCAATTTAGTGCACCGCAGTATGTAAATGTGAAGGTAATTATGAAAACTAAGATTCAGCAGTAACTTTGGTAAAAGTAAGATTTAACAGTAACAAAAGCAATAAAATTTAAAAAATTATCAACAGTGCTCACTGAAATAAAGTAAGTTAATTCTCTTAATATGCTATCTTGATATGTGATACGCAACATACATTAAAATACTCATTACTACACAGAACAATAAAAAAGGCAGTGCATTATTATATTATTAATTTTTACTGTGTAGTACGCATTCTAGTATCAACAGAGTTAACAAGAACGAAAATAAAATGTGAATTATCTTTCTTCTCAATTACTTATTTCCAAAATAGGGTTCTAATTTTCTCACAATATGTTTCAAACCACTCATCGTACAAGAATAAAATAAGTATCCCTGTAATCATTACAATCTTCTTGTTTTTTAGTTTTTAGTTTGCAAGTCGTCACAAAAAAGACCAGGAAAAAAGATATTGTTGAATTTGTATCTTCTTTCAGGTTTATTTCCCATATTGTTTCAAAGTTTTCGGACAATATCTCGGAAACTAATAATCGAGGAACAACAAAATGCACATCCTTGTAATCATCAGAATATCCTGGTACATTTTTATAACAGAAGATATCACGATAGAGCCAAAAAGAAGAAACTTACTGCCTTTTTTCTAAATTTATATGCATTTCATAGGGTGTTCATTTTAAAACGGCAGCCAGAGGTCGTTAGTGGGCATATATTTCTTGTTCCCTATCGTAGTAGTACGTAGTTTTGTGTAAGCTACTTTTCCACCAAATGTCATGCTTTCATCACTAAAAGCACAATGTTCCTAAAATCTGATCCACTAATATGTGCACTTTCCAATGCACAATTCAGTGCATCAGTGATTCTGAAAATGAGAGTTGCAAGGGACAACATTATCAGCAGGCATACATGAGCAAGGCAAGCCAGTGCTGTAAAAGCATAGGCCCGAAATATCAAGTCGTGAAAGAGAAAAGAAACTCGCATGTCCAGCCTATGACACAAGGCGTTGTGAGAAACATCAGGTCATCAGTTGTGAAGGAGAACCCACCCACCCAATGTAACCTTGCCACCTCATACAGGGTATCACAGAGCACAGTGCGTCACATCATACACTACAATTGGAGACTGATGAAACACCGTGAGGCATAAGTTATCACAAAGGCACATTCAAGAGAGATTCACGAACGCAAGAAAGTTGTATGATCAGTACCTCCCAGGTGATAAATGTCAGGAATTTGTGACTCTGAATGAGGTCTGGATCTACTTTGATGATACCAATAAGTCCAGAGCTATCTTTTATTCCCCGCATGATACGAAGGTCTCCGTCGAGTTCGTCCTTGAGTTTCACGAGATGTTTTCTAAAGGCTTCATGTTAGTGGCAGGTTTTTGCGCCCATGGGAAGTTAAGAATTATCAATTGAATTTGAAGGGCAAGGTGAATGAGCCTGCTTTCAAGCGAACATCATTAACCTTTATTACAACGCAGATCTCACAGGTGTATGTGGAGGGATACCCAGAACATGTATATCCGCATGTGAAAATCATCCAGTCACATTGTTCGCAGTTCTGTCACGTATTATCTCCATATGGACACGGCCTGTCTGTTATAACATTCTCGTTCATACTTGTGAAGTCACCAGATGCATCACCAATGGGTATCTGCGCTCATTGATCTTCTGAATCAAGGCCTCGCACAAAGGTGCTCAACCATAGCGGTCTCTGGAAAGCTTGTCAAGCGGTGTTGTGTACAATTCCCCTCACATACCTTCGACGCGCACTGCTTCAGTGGAAATTGCGTTGCATTACGATGGTCAAGGCTCGTTGCCAATTCATTGAGCACAACAGTTGATGGAGAAAAGGATTGTCGTGAGCAGGTGAACACACAAACTTTGGCTAACTTAGGTGAATTGACCTTCTATATCACTATTGTTTATATTCCACATCAAACAGTGTAAACATGAGCTCTTTCCGTGAGCCGAAGCCTGATCTCCCACACTGAACATACAGCCTCAAGAAAACTATATTAAAACATTGTACAGCAGAACAGTGAAATATGGATTTGTGCCTAGTTTAAACGTGATAAAATTGCTAAAATTACAATCGTAACGTACCCGCTAATGTTGAATTACTAATTTACCCCTTTTTTACATACGTGTAAACATAAGAAGTATTATTATGTTATACAACTTGAGAAGGACGAAGAAGACCAGGTTGAATTGTTTTGTTTGTTATTGTAATTTGATTTCGTACTACTCAAAGCAGGAACAGAACTTGTTGTTTAAGAATTAAACTATTTAAAGCAAGTTACAGTATACTTATTTCGGATTACATACATTCAGGAAAATATGACACTTGATGTACGTACAATGGAAGAAATCATAACAAGTTCCAAAATAAGTGTGTTTGTTTCTAAGCAGTTACATATCCATACCAAACATAAACAAAATGTTATACAGAGCTATTGTTTTCGATCGCTATTCTGAAATTCGACAAATTTAATTTGCATTTTTAATGATAAAGTAAAAAAGTATTAGATATTACAATACAGGGAGGCACAGAATTAGATATACAGTCCTGTATTGATCGGCTCACTGTATTTGAAATCATTTCTTATTGTAATCAAGCAGGTAGAGCTAGTATCTTTGTTACTTGTTCTTTATGTGTTTTCACTTACAACTTAAGCCTGGAACAGCCGAAGCTAATAAAGCCATAAGCTAGAATGTTATACTTGATCAATGCTGGAGTGTATATCTATTTTGGTTCTCCCTGTACTTGCAAACTTAGATTTATTTTGAGAAGTACTATTTTTGTAATCGTTCTGCAAAGGAGATAACAGGTTCTATTATCATTGATTGTAATTGTTAGTAGAAATTAGTTAAGAGCAAATGAAGGAGCAAAAAAATTGTACTCTGTTTTAGAATTTTGCATCAGTATTCTATATCATTGAAAAATGCAAAACACAGTGAAGATTTAAATTTATATTGATTTTAGCATCCCAAAATTTTGTTGCCATTATTACCCTCGTTTTAGCTAATAACAATTCAAAAAATAAAATGCAGTAGAAGAAACAAATAGATGATATTTATAAAACTTAGTTACAAATACGAAGTATATAAGTGTTAGTAAATAAACGAAACAATGTAACGTAAATCAAACACAGCAATACGTTGATAATATGTGTAGGTATCTAAGGAAATTTTTCTTCCACAAAAAGGTGCTTGTTGTGGAGTTTGATTTTAGAGTATTCGTCTCGGGAGGTTACCATAGTACATCCACTATTCAGTTATTTTTTCTAGAGAATTTCAATATTTTATAAATCATTCTATTTTACATTATACTGTAACTTCAGTTGATTTCCATTTTCCCCATAAAATAACAGCAACAAATTCATCCGTCAAATTGAATAGATTGCTTTCGTTAAATATTTAGATCATAATATTTATATTTTAATAGCTCAGACTATAAAATTATACATGAAATTCCATACGATAAATGTGTCAAACTTCTGTCTAAAATTTGCAATTTCATACAAGGGATGAAAGACCAGATAATAAATTCAAATTCTACAGATTAACTATTTTAAGGGTAACATCAAAAGAGATGAGTGCAAAATTCAGTTAGCATAGACATATACAGAAACAGTATGAGAAAAAGAAAATAAATACCCAATCACGGCACATGCCTTATTGGGTATACGAGAAAGGAAGAAGAAGGATCTAGTACTGGTACAAATATACGCACAGACCACTTCGCATACAATGGAAGCAGTAGAGCATACTTATAAGGAAATAGAAGAAATTATAGACAGGGAGAGGAGTTGTGCACATGTAATTACAATGGTAAATTTAAGTGAAGTTCTGGAGGACAATCAGAGAAGTTATCTCTTAGGCAAATATGGCTAAGGTGAGAGAAATGAAAGGAAAGAGCAACTGGTCAATTTCTGTGGACAGAATTTACTAGTAATTGGAGCGTGTATTTCAATCGGCAAAGAGAAGAAAATGTGCATGGAAATCCTCAATAGACGGACGAAGATATCACATAAACTATGTAAAGATCCACTACAGGTGTCGGAATAGTTTAAAAAGTACGAAGACCTTTCCCTTGGCTGACATAGTCTCTGACTATAACCCTTATCACGTCGAATTAGATATTCAAATGAAAAATATAGGCTCAAAAAAGTGGGCAACAAGATGTTGAATACTGAAAATGTGGTAAACTATGACGTAAGAGAACTTTTCGATTAAACGTCCGTAGAAAAACATTCAAAATAGGGAACGATAGATGTGGATAGTAACAGACGGTTTGAGCATATTAAACTATGCATACAGTAGGCTTTACAAGAAATAGTCGACCGAAAACAGAAAGGGCCAAAAACAACGGGTAATAGAACAGGAGTTGTTGATAATGAGGGAGAATAAGACGTGGAAGCATGTTTATACGGAAGAGGGCAGAAAGAGGGGCTGGAAATAAAACAACAAGTTACGAAGAGAAACAGAACAAGGAAATAGGTTAAGGGCATACAAGTTAGAAAAAGTTTGGAAATATTAGGAAATTTACAAGGAGGTGAATATAAGGGACTTCGGAGGAATTAAGCGGGTGCTATTGTGTCAGTAGAAAATAACAGTGGGAAGGTGGTCAGCGCCAAATGAAAATCTTAGGAAGATGGAAAGAATATTTTGAGGACTGAGGAGAATATGAGAGTAGAAATTGACCGTATAGACTAGGAATTTAAGACAAATGAATTACTCGAGGATGGTTAAGGGTTTAATATTCTTTGTGATGAATTCGAAAAACCTATATCCAAGATAGGAATGCAAGCGCAACCTGGATAGGTTATGTACCTATCGAATTCATTAAGAATAGATTAGACAAGAATAATAAATAACTATCTTATTGCAATGAAATATATGGTACAGAAGAGTGGCCAAAATACTTCTTGGAGACGATCATGATATCGATAGCTAAGAATAGATCTCAGAGAGATTTGAGGATTATAGAACTATTAGCCTCTCTGAATAGAATGTTGTATGGAAGAATAAATTAAAACGTTTAGGAGGATATTTCAGATTCAGGACAGGTAAGGGCACAAAATACACTATTGGATAATTAAGTGCGATTGATGAAAGGCTTATACAAAAGAGAAAGAGGTGCATGTTGTATTTATTGATCTAAAAAGGCCTATGACCGCAATAGTTGAGAATTGTTAATTGGAGTACCAAAGAAAATTGATTTGAAATGGAAAATATGGAAGATGAATCAAAATGTAAGTTTTAAAATAGGGAGAGAAATGACAAAGTGTTCAATTGAAAGGGGAGTTCGGCAAAAATGCTGTCTGTCTTATGTTTTTTTATGTTCTTACAACATGATCGCCTTCTAAACAATCCCTCTCCACAACAGCTTTATTGCGAGACAGTGTGCATTGTCATTTTGTGACAGTAGTGTGCTAAAATCATTTGTGCTTTTGCTATAACCAATAATATGTGTTATTTATTTTTAAGCCACCAAATTCAAATTCATGGTGTTTGGTTAGAATATAGGGAATAGCCGCCCGAAATTACTTCGATTTTTATCAAATGTAAGATGTATTTCAATTAGGAGTCCCTAATATAATTTAATATCAACCTTGTTTTCAATAATCCATTTCTTTTTCTACTGAAATATATTACGGCTATCAATCTAGATTCCACTTCGTGCTACTAATCATGCCCTCTAAGTTGATCTACTGGCAAGAACAGGTGTCTTTGTTTTATTTGACCAGTTGTTTGAGAGCTTTTTTGGTACGAGAACATTAAATGAATTACGGTGGTTTCAATCTTACCATAAGCTGAATATTTACGCCTCACATTTATTCGGTGCTATAAAAGGACGTAAATATTTAATAAACAAAGAAACGACCGAGAAAACGTATAAATTATTAAGAAGTAACCGTATTAATCTGTTTGGTCATGATTTTCTCTAAAGAAATATTTACATATTAGTAATGAGGAATAAGTTTTATGAATACTAAAATTAACTTCAAATTGAAAATTGTTTACCCTTAATTAAAATATAATAATTTGTATGGAATCTTCTAATTAATGTAAAGAAATGAAAGTGAAAGAAGGGTGGTCATCAGATAGCTTATCTGTTTTGAATGATTCGAAAATCCTACTTAATGATATAATGTTTTAAATTGTGAATTGAAAACTAAAAACAACATGAACCATGAATCAAAAATAAAATGCATCCCATATAATATAGCAAAGCTATATTATTTTATAAGCATAATTTCTTTTATATGAGTCATAATATATGATAATTATGTTTAAGATATAACTCCTATTCTACTTTATTTTTTAAATAGTATTATGTGGCTTGCTAATAGACATTTGGCAATCTCTTCCCTCTAAATTTTAGTATATTCATTGGTATTATATTTTGAAGATTAAGCTGGAGACGTTTCCATTCTAAACCTACAACTTACCTATTTAATAAAACGAAACATTGCGAATGACTTTTTTTTAAATGACTTTAAGCAGCTACACAAATTGAAAGACAAAATATGTACATTACCTGGTAACTGAAATCCAGTAGCAGAAGCTAGCGGCACAGAATTTACAAATTCGTTGAATGAAAACGGATTGGATACTTTCATGAGTGCTAAATCATATACTGCAAATCTTGGAAGCTCTTTCCTAAAGACAAGTATAATAATATTGTATAGTATATAATTTTAGTTAGTTTGCTGATCATAGTACACTAATACAAGGCGCATGTCAGAAAGAGCCATTATCTTTCAACGTAGAATTGACAACAATAATGAAACTCTGTGTGGGTCGAAACATGTTGTAGTATTCTGTGTCTGCAATAGAGTTATAAATATCAGTGTAGATTTGTAAAACAGTTGAAAGTAGTTAATTAAAATACTTAAGTCATAAGAGATTTTGCTAAATGAAAAACTAAATCTGTGATCCAATATTTTTCAATGCAAAATAGAAAATACAACGGAAATTGAAAGATATATATATATTGTAAAATAATCTTTATTTTTATTTTGTTTTAGTATTCTTTTTCTGTATTGCCATGTAAAAACTGTGAAGAGTAATCTTGAATCATTGTGACTCATGACACGCACTCTTGAGAGTACTCAAAGTTGCCGATTGTAACTTTTAAGTCATCGTTGTGCAGTTCTTAATTTGTTTCTATTGATTTCTTGTTTCTTTACCTAAGAAAAGCCGTTTGTTTCATTTTATGAAGTCAGAGTTTCTATCAAAATACCAGTTCTCCAGCCGCTGAGGTTTCAGGTAGCATAGGTTTATACAGAATGTCCACAAAAGCTTGACACTATACGAAAAATACCTTGAGCTTCATGGTGACTACGTAAGAATGAAGCCTAGCTATGTACTGGTATAGAATCAACAGTATATTTTATGTTGCTAGTTTCTTCTTTGCAATAAACAAATTGCTGTTTTTTTTTTTTTTTTTTTTTTTTTGCTGTACAAGATGAAACAAGAAGAAGAATTTTCTTGATTGTGTTTGTAATGCAGAAGTATACTTGAGACTAAGTACGGTATCTAATGTAATCATGAAATGTGTAAAATTAATGTGTATTGTTTTGTGTTTATTTGAAGTAAAGTTACTTTTTGCCATTGCATATTTTAATTTTCGCAGAATTGCTATTTTATAATTGTACCTTGTAATATGATATCCACTGATATTTTTTCGGGGAGCGTGGTGGCTCAATGGTAAAGCGTTCACCTCCGGTGTTTGGGGTCCCTGGTTCGTGCCGTGTGGACTTTGTGTGGACAAACACCGTGTTCGTGGGTTTTCTTGGGGTTCTCCCGTTTCCTCCCAGTTTCTTCATTCCACTATTTCAGTCATTTCTCATTATCACCGTCTCCTTTAGCCTAACCGGCATAATCGTGGGACCTTAAACTTCAAGATTTCATTTCATTTTTTTCATTGATATTTTGAAAATGAGTTATTCCCAAAAATCGTGATACGATTTTTCTGTATTCCTAAAAGTGTGTTGAATACTCTATGAGACAGTATAGTCTTCAACATACGTACGCTTACCGTCATGCACTAAATATGAATGTGTTATATTAGATAGAGAAGCGTCTGTAGGTCACCCGATATTAACGATATGTAATAGTAAATTACCCAAAATAGGTTTTAGTAGGTACCGTTTATGCTCCTTGTCTTGGTTCATATTTGCTTTCGTAGAAAAGTTCTTGTAAGAGGATTTTTTCCCATGTTGTGTATATTGCTAAAGATGTGATTTCTTCAATCAAAGCTAACCCAACAAATTTCCATAACTTCAATTTCTTAGCTAATTAATGTTGTACTAAATTCAATTGGATTAAAGTAAAGAGAAAGAAAAATAATACCTTTGTGAATTAGGTAAATATATTTCAACTCTATTTATCTTTGTATACTCGGGGTGAACCCAAACATCATTTACATAAATATCTCTTCTTTGCGTTGTTTCTCCAACCCAATTGCTTGTATTAACCATTCCAGCATCAACCTATTAATTAAATATTATACGATTACATAATTCTATTTTGATACATACTTCAAATATCTGTATTTTACAGTTTTTACTATCATTCATACTTTATTACAGATACCATATTTGCCTCTCTAAGTCTAAAAGTCTTTCTAACGTCTTTCTTTCATTTGTGATTACTTTTTATTTTTTTATAATTTTGAGAGCTACGCTTTAGGTTTTGTTTATTTGCGTACAAACACTATTGTTGTTTAAGTCTTGATTTGGAACTGCAATACTTCTAAAGAAAAATTTATTATATTGTATTATCAAATATACTAGACGTATTTTTATCATTCGGAGATTTCCCTTATTTGTGTTACTCAACAAAGATAACATAATTCCACTTATGTTAGCATAAGCAATTTCAAATCAATCAACAAAGTTAATATTTTTAAAAATATAATAGCAAATTTACTAAACATATAGTGTGTGCCTACAAATGTAAGTTAAGTAATGGATAGTATAAACATATCAAGACTGTTGAGACTATTAATAACAGAAAAATTATTAACGTCAGCTTAGTATATCAGATTGAATTAAATATTATGGAATTGTGATGCTGGAAATCAGAGCGAACTAACTTGTTTCTCGTTCTACGGAAAATTAGCTATTGTGGAGGCAGTGGCAAATTGACACAAACTACTGTCAAAGATTAAATTGATTTCACGTTACTGTTACTTATACAACGTTTGTTATAGTATTAGATTTGATGTGAAACAAGAAAAATTCAAATGATTTCATGTTTAAACTTATAGTATGGTTAGTTCATCCTGATTTCAGATAGATCAAATATTAATAATAATAATATGTAATGTGGCTCTTATTATTTGTCTTCCTATTTCACTTTGATATAATACAATTAAAGCAGACCATTTTGACAAATAATGTTTCTTTCACATCGCTCGGTAAAGGCTAATTTATATAATCTATAACATTTTGTAAGCTTCATCTACCTTCAGATAGGTCAATCATATTGTGATAAATGTCTTCCACCACTATTACCTTTAGGTAACTAGTGTCCTTAAGTGCTATTTCACTGCAAATTACTATTTCATTATAATTCGAGTTTAGTAAGTTTTACACTGCTGTTTTCTTATATGTAGAGGACTGATAGTACTTTAATAAATGTCTACCGCTTGTATTAAATTTTGTATCACATTTTGTAACTTGGATTAGTCTATTCTCCAGGAGTGACTATAAATAAATTTGTTTGGCGCGCTCAGTGTACAAGATAATCGATATTTTTGGTCATTTTGCACATTTCATCTGTAAGGTCCCTGCTTGAAACCCTTCTCAGATATGAAATATTCATACCCAGATATTGTAAATGTCTCTGAGAACGTAAAATAACAACATTCACATTCTCAAATACTTAAACACGCCATAGAAACTTTATCTTTCGCCCACAACCTTGATAATTAGAAGTAATTTCTTCGTTCTCTTAACGTTTCATTTCAGATAGCTTATACAGGATATGTTCATCATATCCCTTGGTTATAACAACTATTTAACATTAACAGTGCATCGAAAAGAGGAGGATCTCTTTGGAGCAAAATATTTATTAACTAAATATAGTGGAAGGTACAAACCATTTTACAAAAATTGTTTTAAGTCTGAAATCTTTCTATTCTTTGATATAAAAATATTATGCAATTTTTGGCAGTTCAAGTGCCACAAAGTAATAAGATTCCATTTATCATGGTTTTCGGCTAACATCCTTGCCATGATGTATGATTCTTCTGTTTCAATATAATGCATCAAGTAGTTTATTTAGCCTTTCTCATTTTTTTATTAAAATAACTTGTAGCACATCCCTTGTGATATTTCTTCTCAGGTAACAGATCAAAAATGTCCCTTATCTTTTCCATTTACATCTAAAATTATTCATTTATTCTTCGTTCTTTATGTTTTCATTTAGACACAGCTAATTTTCTCCAGGCTTATCAGCCCTCACATTCTGGAAACCTTCCTACGTTTTCGTCGCTCTTATGTAGGGCAATACTTTCTGCGCAATATAGTACAGTACCTCAGACGAAATATTTTGTTAGCAATTTCTTAACCACTCATTTAGGAACTTACAGAATAGAGTATTTTCTTCGTAGATGATTTTCCACCGTTCCCATCCTTTGAAATTTATCACACAGTCACATTTCATCCCATCACTGATAACACAATTCATGCATCGAAAGTTAGTAAAACGTTCGGTTTCCTACCTTTCCTGCTTCTATCTTTCCGATTTTTTCCATAAAACTGTTTTTGTTTACCCAATGTTTATATTAATACTTTATGATTTGATCACCTAACTTATGTTTTCTCACATCTTATTAATTTTCTTCACAATTTCAGCAACAAATTTAATGTAATCTGCCAACTGTATACAACTAATAATTTTATCTCTTTACAAACTGTCATCTTCATTTATGCAGTCTCTCCGCTATCTGTGCTAGATAGGTATTAGGTATCGTCAGCAAGATATATTTATGTAGAACTTCAGTTCCAACTGCACTTAGTTGTATCTTTTTCTCCTGAGCTCCCTTGTGGCTAAGCGGTTAGCGTACGCGCCTATGGTGTGGGAGACCCGGGTTCGATTCCCGGCGGGAGCTCATGTGGTTCGGATTCCACGTTAATCAGTAGGTCCACGTCTCATATAGCCTCGCTGCTGAACGGGACGCAAAACTAAAATCAACTCAACTCACCTCATCCTTTTCTCCCATTCTAACTATTAGCTATTTGTTTATATACACTAGTTTATATACACTATTGTTTCCGAGTCAATATTATTTTGCCCCTTTTTTCATCCCTTGAATATTACCATCGCTTAAATATTATTATTGATAAACACAGCAAAATATTATCGAGAAACGTCATAGATATGATCTCATCCTATTAATCGTTTTTTTAGGAATCGAAAGATTAAGTAAATGCTTTTTATATTTGAGAAGGATAAATAAAATGTTGGAACAAAAAGGTGACTGCTATTTTTGTTCTAACTATTGTATATAATTCATTAACGTTATATATATATTATATTGATTCGGAATCAAACTGCGTTTACCAGAAATAATGGAATAGGTTTACTTGGATGTGACTAAATGCTCACGAAACTATTATCAAATTGTAAGTGTAATTAAACGTGAAGTGTAGAATCAGAATTGAGGGAAAAACACATTCTCTTTCAGTGGCACAATATAAATATTTGCCCTAATCAAGCGAAATTATTTGTTATATCATATTGCTCCATAACCTTCATAAACTATACGAAATTAATAATATTGTAGTAACTTTCTTCACTTATTGCTAAATACTGAAATGAAGGTATTCAATATGATGGCAAATTTCACTACGATACCTTCGGTATATAAGCCAATGTTGTATTGGGATTAATAAATGACCTCATATCGAACAGATATTATAATTAAATGTCAAATTAAGGCTAAAATACGGTTCATTACTTACTACTGTAACTCGTCTTCTGTACTTATAGAGGTAGAGTTATTGTGTCCAATACTAGGTCACAAATTATTTTATTTACTTAAACCACAGGTTAAAATAAGCCATTCTTCTTCCTCAGAGGATATATTATACAGATATGTACAATCTAAATACCATTAACCGAAGTAGATTTGTTTCACTCAAAATATAGTATTTAAAGAAACAGTTAAAATTCACTAACCCATATTGAATATATTTCAGAGTAATTCGTTACACAATGGGCTGCAGTTAAGACAAAATTCTCGGAAATAATGCTACCTCCACATCCAACAAAACCTTCAAACGGGATAATTTGCAAAAGTTTTCTCACTCCCCAAACAGTCACTCTCACAAAGTAAGGTGCTTCACCTGAAACAAAACATATGTTGTAGCTAATAAACAATAACAATTTTATCATGGATAATTATTTACTGTACAATTGTAACATTATTAGATAAACGTAATATTTTTTTCTCTACGATGAGGATTGGACTGACTCCAGAAAGGTTGAGTTAATAAAGACATTGACACAACCACACTAATTTGTTGCAGAGTACCAATTAAGGGCATTAATACATGTATGGTGCTATAAGTAAAATATATTATGATAATAAAAGACTCCTTAGAATCTAGGATATATAGATAACTACAATCCAAACATTATACTCAAATTAAATGACACATATCAACTAATGGACACAATTTGCGTGAATTACCATGTGTATTATTTCACAACATTTATGCATTTCCATTGTCAAATGCAAAAGCTGGTTTGAAGTTGTAAAGAGCGAAAGAAAAGGGGAACGTTCAAGTAGCTTTTTGTAAGTTGGCAAACAGAACAGTCTATCAACATGCACGGCAGTGCATGACAGCCAATTTCCGCGAAGTTAATGAAAACTAGCCGGCACTGCCGTAAGCATGTTATACACGAAAAAAGAGTTTTTGGGAAAGTCACCGATTTCGACGGACTGTAAAACGGATTATATTAAGGGTAGAAATATGGGATTTAGAAATTAAGAAGATATCCCAGAAATGGGCTCATATATCAAATTCCACATTCCTAGATTTAAGCATATTTGAGTACTGGACCCCTAAAATATGCAGTTTTGAGGCTCACTGATTCGTTGACTCACTAACCAAATTGATCCGATATTTCCCAATAAGATAGAAACGTGCAACTTTGCATAAAGGTACTCTATAATGACTTATGTATGAAAAAAATCCCAAACGTGAGAGAGGACTATGTGAATATTTTTATGGGCGAAGAACTGTTCTTAGCCAAGCAAGAAAACGTTTCACTCACTCACTCATCACATTGATAAGGTACTTTCCAATGAGATAGAGACGTAAAACTCCATAATGGTTCATTATAATGACTTGAGCATAGAAAAATGTCCTAAATGTTCTGAATATATTATGGGATTTTTTATAGGCTAAAAACTGTCCTTAGCCAAGCTTAAATCGATTCTTTCACTAAGTCATTCCATTGATTAGGAACGTCCTAATGAGATAGAGGCGTTACATTATACATAAAGATACCTTATAATGACTTGAGTAATGAGAAAGTCCGAAGTGTGAGGAATGTGTTATGAGAAAATGTCTATGTGCGGAAAGTGTCCTTAGAAAAGCAGAAATCTGTTCATTCACTCACTCATTACATTGGTTAGCTAGTTCCCAATGACATAGAGATGTGGTTGTCTGCATAAAGGTTCGTTATGATGATTTGAGTCTGAGGAATGGTCCAAAATGTGAGGAATGTGCTATAGAATATTTTATGGACGAAAAACTATCCTTACCCTAACAGAGATCGCTTTGTTCAGTCAGTCATCATTGGTTAGGTACTTCCTAATTAAATACAGACGAGAAACACTGCCTAATAGTACCTAGCTTACGTAATGACGTAATGTCTATTAGTTGCTTACGTATGAAAAACGTTCCGGATTTAAGGAATGTATTATGGGATATTTTATGGGCGAAAACTGTCTGTATCCATTACGTACTTCTTAATGAGATAAAGATATGAAAATCTCCATTACGGTACCTTATAAGGACTTGAGTATGAAATTTGAGAAATTTGATCTGGGATATTTTTTTATCGGTAAGAAACTGTCCTTACAATCAGAAATCGGGAACGATTCTGTTATTCAACACACCATGTGCATTGTGAAAATGTTGTCAGTGTTTGAGTGGGTGCCCTCCCCGCTTGTCTATTGCTGTACTATGCGCCCTTGTGTACGGTGTTTCGGGTTTGATTCCCGGTGGATGAGCCTTTGGAATTTTAACTATCCTCGATATTTTTGTGTTCGTGTCTCTGTCGTTCTAGGTTAATAGAAAATCGAGCTAAGCTCACTGAGGAAAATCCGTTACACGGACAGCGTTATATTGTACAAATATACGGAGTCTTTATGTATACTGCATAAGTCAGTACTTAGCATACTTTATCCATATGATACATACGTAGCCCTCTTTCCTACTTAGATGTTATACCATGTCGTTGCAGGATGTCTGACATCTAAGAGTCTTCGGTACATTACATACCTACAAGTATGTTTCATACGTCAGCTCTAAGTGACATAAATCCATCTCTATGTGAGATCCTGACCGCCTACATAGCTTACAGTTCTTTCGTAGATAATAAAAGTACGTTTATTCGGAATGCTTGTGAGGAAAATATTATAAAATATACTTTTTATGTTATACATTTAGTGTACGTTAAGTCCAAAAACTACAGGTTTTACACAGGTAACCTACATTTCTGCGTACGTCACCTACTTTGTTTTCTCAATGTGCGAGTAAACCAGTGAAATCTAGTAATATTTAGTTAAGCACGCTGAGGCGCGTTGGGCGAATCAATTAACTTTATTATTTAAGAAAAAGTAGGCTAAGGCACATACATACTGCCTAAATTCCGTGGTTGGAAACCTACACAGAGAAAGCTAATATTTTTCTTTTTTCGGTGAATACTTTGTTTTTATTGCAGTTATTATTATTAAATAGATATCGAAATTAAATTGATAAGTAAGAGAATTTGGAGGTGGGAATATTTAGAATTAATGACGTTTTCCCAGAAATGAAAAATCCAATTGTTTGTCTTTTATATGAGATATGTTGGTGGCAAATATAATTATGTTTATATACTGTTTGGAAAGTATATATCACTGGAAGGAAAACCAGAGGCAGTATGAAACTGCGCAATATGCGCATCATGTAATGAACTCCGTAATTTCGTAATGTTTTGAAGTAAAGAACAACTACGTATATTGAAACACCAGACATTTCTAGTAATATATTATCGAGGATTCTGCATCTAAGATTTCGGGATCCTGTTGAAACTCTTCGTATTTAGATAATGAAAAATGAGATATCACTGATCGTGATTTTGTAGCTCGGGTAAATGAATTAGAATCTCGTTTGCACTTACCTCTCTGACAGATATTTAATAGAAGCAATCCTCCCCGCTAATCTAGTGGCTAGCACGTGTGTCTCAGTTGTACAGGGTCATTGGTCCGATTCCCTCGATGGAAGAGTATTGAAAGCTCTTGGGAAGTAATGTTGCATGTGACACATTATGATAACTTTAAAAGTATACAATTATAAATTTACATCCAACAATATGCCACAATTGAGAATCCCACTATACGATATTGATATGGTGAACAAAAAAAAAGAAGTGAAATCTGAACAAAATCAGCTGAGATGCAAAAAGAGCAGCCAAGTTCGTCAGCTCAAAAGTGTTGAGATGAGGATCCGATGCAGTGACGAACACGGGAACTTGACGTGAGATGTCAAGGAAAATGATGTGAAAGAGCCTTAGGAATAGTATTGGTGGGCTCATAACCAACCTTAGGAATATCCATTTACCTAAGACGCTCAAGCATATATACAGTCTTTTTCATTAAATTGGTGGTTCGAAACCCAGACAAATATTACTTATTATCCTCCACGACGTGTCAAGGAAAATGATGTTGACGAACCTTAACGATCGTGCTTGTAAGTGTGGCGGATTCGGGGGCCACCACCTGGCTTGGGGCAGAAATGTCCTGCCGCGAATCAAGGAAAAAACCTTCTTGGTATTTTCGAAAGGGTTAGGCACCTCGTGCCAAGTTTCAGTGTTCGTTTTAGATGCAGTTGCCAAGGAACTCGTCTCATCCATCCTCTCTCAACTTTTATTGACGAATCAACAGACGCATCTGTAACAGAAATACGCGATCTGTAAATTGTCTCCTAGTAAACGTTGAAGTATCGTATAGACAACTATCATAGATAATCACAAGAAAAAAAGAAAACGTAAAAACAGAAACTTGCGTACAACATGATACGAGATTGGAGTCTGTGGGAACAGAACCTTGTAAAGAATGTTTACAGAAAGAAGAGCCTAAGAGATGAGCGTTCTTAGTCTAAGTATGAACTTAATGAAACCGCTCACCAACATTTACTTTTACATGGGTTCGAATCGTGTCTACAAACTGAGCATTATTTAATCTCTGACCGCTCATTTTAGTGGAAATAAACATTCCATCTGAATGCAAACAATTTCAAAATATAGAACAACACACTTTTATATATACATAATTACAGTTCTTCTCCTCTCATCTCTAACGCTGAAGATTGCGTGAGAGACTTACGTTCGGTTCTCGACAGCAACTCATCGAGATCGAGTTCCATGTGAAACAGTGCGTCTATTTCGTATATAGATTCTATGTTGAAAAAGGTGCTAAATTTAAATTCAACATAGTCTAATATTTGCTCATGACAAGAAAGCAATACGGAAACATATAAATCTTACGAACTCATTGTTCAGTATTTTGGTCAAGCAGAAGCAAAATTTAGGGAGGGCGGCCCTGCAAAT